>NC_061862.1:56503822-56831947 GCF_907164915.1 Impatiens glandulifera | reverse complement strand
TTGGTTTGGATTGCCCAAGTTTGCCTATTTGTATCCCTTCTTACAGTATCAGGATTATATATGAAAAATTCACATTTATTATTATGTTTTTAGAAATTCATAATAATCTAAGATAATAATTTAGACCATTATTTTTATACCAAATAAAACTAAAATTACACTGATCTGAAAATGGTTAAAAAACAATCTTATACAAACCAAAAATCAATGTCAATAGTAATTGTGACAAAATAAGATAGTAAAGTTAAGAGAGAAACTTACATATTGCACCTAAGTGATGTCAAAGATTTAGAAGGAATCATTACAACTCATTAAGAGATACAAGTACAATTCCACTAGGAACACTATAAGTTAAAGTCATACCAGCGACAAAAAAAAGTAGATATCTCCGACGCCTCTAAGGTCCTAAGTTCGAGCCTGTCGAGCAACATGTTTAATATGTATTGTTAAATTGATTGAGTGTGTTTGCGGGCTATATGTTTTACATTCGGGAATTAATTACACTTTGAAAAGTGTTGCGAAACTCAGCGTTCTAAAAAAAAGTGAGACTATAATTGTAGCTTCCTAAGAAAAACTCAATGTTTATAAAAAAATTTATTTGAAAGTCACTAAATATAGATTTAGAAACAAAATTGTTTCCAAATAAGACTGAAGAGTTATTTTTGCTAAGAAACTAGAGAGATCATGAACAGGATGTAAAGATAATATAAAATGGTATTTACCTATTTTTTAGATAATGTTTTCTTCTTTTGGAATTTCAGCATCCATTTCAACCACAAATATATGAGTTGTATCCTCTCTGTCACCATAATAGAAAATTATACAACCAACCTTAATGATAGGCAATAGACCTCAAAACAACAAATTGCAAATATAATTAGAATTGGAATTGAATTAAAAAAAGTGTAACTCACATTTCGTTTAGTTCTTGGTATGTGTGGCTTGATGCAACAGCTAGTAGTTGCCCTTTATGGTTATATGATAAGGATGCCACACTATTGGGATATCTGGGCAGCTGATAATGGAGAAGCACAAAAAGATTGTGAAAAATCAAACATAAGGATTGTCACCGAATTATGTAAGTAGTAGTATTAGAGATCTTCTTCTCCATGTTACTACTCCTATATCTCATATGTTCAAGGACCTCATTCTGTTTTGCCAAAGTTGTTACAGAACATACAGCGGTCGAAATTTTATCTAAATCAAGTTGTCATCTCTTTCTTCTACAAATTCAAAATCTCTGGGCTGGTATGTTACAAGTTAGTTTCATTAGACATTTTTATCGAAAAAAAGTTAGCTCAATAGACAACAGTTGAAACGAGAAAAGGAAGATACCATGGAATTTTCATGTTCTTATTAGATAGACATAGAAAAGGTCTACACACCTCTAGTATTTTTCTCTTACTTTGAGCATTCCATAGTATTACATATCCCTCGTTGTCCCCAGTAACAAATGCACCATTTAAGCTAAACAAGAAAACCACTTCTTAGAGAAAATGATTAACAGTCTAAAATGGCTTACTAAAGAGTAGAACATACCAAGGATTGAATACTATGTCATTTACTGATGCTAGAAGATGTTTTTTGTCTTTAGACTTCGGATGACAACGGAATGTATACCTACAAGATTAGTTTATAGCATCAGAATTGGGTTGATTTGTTAAAAAAAAAAAAAAATCATATTGATCATGATTTGAAAAGAAATCAACATTTGTTATATTTGTCAAAAATCAAAATGACAGTAAAAATTAATTTGATCCTTAAAAAAATCTAGAAACAAAATGAAGCAAAATAAATAGACTAGAGTTAGAAATTAGAATCATGATCTAGAAAATAATGTATACGAATCAACAAAAATCACACTATAATATGGATCATTATCGAGAATTTATTTAATACCAAATGAAAACAAATCAAATTCAATTTTAGTTTAGCTGTTTTTAAACAAGATTGGAACAAAATTCTAGTTTCCAAATAGGAATGTCATATAATCTTCTTTTTGGGAACTAATCAAAACCCTATGAAGAACCTATTTTCAAATATCTTTTTCTAAAAGCTACATTATATCCCAATATTTTTGAGTTGGAGCAGGAGATGATGGAGAGTATAAATAATGAGGTTACTTAATGAAACAGACATTAGGGGCATAACTGCATAAGGGATTGTTTAAGGAGGGTATAAATATATAATGAATAAATAAAGTTAGAAAAAATGGAGAGTATTTGATATTTTGGTTGGTGATTTGAATGGTGTGATGGTAGATTGGATAGTGAGTTATTTAGAACTAACCCACATCAAACAAGTCCTTGGTGTGCTAAAGCAAAGCAATTCTACCAATAGAAAAGGTACTAAATAAGGATTTTGGATTTTCAAGAGCAACCCATTACTAACCCTGTATCAACAGCATTTGATGGATAATGATATTGCAATGTCACCCGTCCATCAAATGATCCAGCTACGAACCCTGGAATTGCAAATGACACATTGTTAAGAGTTTATAACCCAACATGGATTACAGACAAGATTGATGGAGCACACCTTATTGTATTAGTTTATCTAAAACAAGGTAACTGGAAGTACCTTGGGGGCTGAAAATTGGACGAACACACTTTACTCTAGTCTCCATACACAATTCTTTGGTGTGAACAGATTTGCTCAAGTCACGCAAGTCATAGATGTTGACTGATTTTCCAGAGGCAGCCATCAAATATAAGCCATAAATTGATATTGTCTCGATCTTCGCATCTAGAGTTTCAAAGCATCCAATATGACTTGCAGACCTTGTATCCCAGGACATCATTTTTTTGTCCCATCCGGTAGAGATTAACTGGCCTACAATAGCAAAGAGTAAGCAACTTAGCACACAACCATTTCATTAAATATGTTGGGACACTTGTAAGGATATAGGCTATAGATAGCTTTAAGCAAACAACTGGACTATCATAATCCAAACCATAAAATGTACCAATAAATGTAAAAATTGTTCAAAAAATTATACATTAGATAGAGATTAAACTTCCCAAATAAGGTTAGTAAGGAACCTTACAAGTTTCATCAGAATATTCCAGACAAGTCACAGTATCACTGTGCTTCCCGATGTTATCATGTGTTCCTGAATGCAAATCATAACTGAAATATCGATAGCATCAACTTCTGTGTCAATCAATTATCTCCTGGACTAAATTAAGAGATATCGGTAAATCTATTATTTGAACAAATTGCAAAGAAAACTAATTGTAAGTATTACAAAAGTAACTATAATATTATCTGAACTAATAAACTGTAGTTAAAATTAAGTAGATGCAGTAAACAAATTGTAACATTTACAAATTTTCAAACATAATACTTTCTAAGATGTAGTGACTATCTAACAACATTTAGGTCAGGAATGCATAATACCGTTAGCAAGATAGATTTTCATACAAATAACTATCTCCTGCCATTTCTATCCACAAATATAAAGAAGCAGAGACTAGCCTTTTAATAAATCCATCAGAAGCAGCACTAAAAGCAACCGACTCAATCTGAAAGCAGCAATCAAGAATTGGAGTCTCGGCCGGAAACTCTACTTTTGTTACAGAAGAATCTACATCATACACTCGAAGAGTCTGCACGAAATCGCCAAAAGGTTTCAACTTTTATAGACAAACCCGCTTAAATTACAGGAAAATATTGGAGGGAAAGTACAAATTAAAGCAAAGGGTGAAGAAAAAAGAGAAATCTTACGGAATCCCAGGAAGAAATGAGCAGGTTGTTGGACTCTGGAGCGAATCTGATCCTGGAAATGGAGTCTCGGATTGGATTTTCGAAGTTCAAACACCTTCCTGACATTTAAGTAACCGGTAAACGAGATGGTAAAGCGCAAGTTCGATCTCCCGAAGCTCTCACTATTGCTGTGATAGAGGAGATTGAAGGCGGGAGGAACAAATGACTTAATTGGATGGATGATAATGTAATATGTAAAATAAGGCCTCAAGATATTATAATTACAAATAATTATTATTCTTTTAATTACAACAAAACTAATCCCTATTATTAATTATTAAGAAATTTAATATTATATAAAATAGACTTTCTAAATCTTTTAATGATGTTTTAAAATTCTCAATTCATTTATATATTTATAACTTTAATATTTTTACTCAAAATAATTTGAATATTATATTAACTTAATTTTAAATATTAATAAATTAATTTTAAAATAAATAGATTAATTTATATGTTTTTTTATTGATATATGATTTTAAAATTTAATTAAAATAAGAAATAAATAAAGAACATCGTGTATATGAACATAAATATATGATAAATAGATGTAAATATTTTATTATTTTTTAAAAACATAACATATATATATATATTATAAGGGGAAATTTTATGAAATGACAAAAAAAAAATAAAAAAATAATAATAAAAAAAAAATAAAAAAAAAATTACCCAAATTTAATAATGTTTGAAAAATATATATTTTGAACATGTGAAATGTCTATATTATTCTTAATATCTCATTTGGGTATAAACCCTCTCTTTTCTTTCGGTTTATCTTCTCCTTCTCTACAAACTCTAAACACTTTTCTCCATTTCCATGAATCTCCAACTTCCTGTCAACGTCAATATCTGTTTCCCACTCTCCCTAAACTCTCTTTCCCATCCCCACGACTCTCCAACTTCCCGCTTAACATCAATATCGGTTTCTCCCTAATCCTCACGACTCTCTAACTTACTGTTTAACATCAACATCGGTTTCTCCCTCATCCCCACGACTCTCTAATTTCTCGTTCAACATCAGCAACGGTTTCTCCCTCATCTCCACGACTCTCCAACTTTCCGTTCAACATCAACAGTGGTTGAAGAAGACAACCATCACATTCTCCCTCCCTAGTTTGAAGAAGACAACCATCATGAAAATGAGTATGTTAAATGTGCATTTTATGTTATAGTTAGTTGATTCGTGACGATTATGTATGTATTTGTTAGTGACCTGAATAATATGGTTCGTGAAAATACTATAGTTGTTTCGTCACAATTATGTATGTATTGGTTCGTGACGCGTAATGTATAGTTCGTGAATTGTATAGTGCATGACACAAATTGTATAGTTCGTCAAGCGATAATACCAACTAATTCACATGACGCGCTATACAATTCGCATGACGCGTATTGTAAAGTGAAATGGGAGGCAATATTTTTGATGAATACTTTGAATTTGAAAATCGCGCATTTTTTCAAGAGGAACGATTTAAACTCGTACATCGATATTGTCTGAGATCGAGTTATGCCATTTGACTTATGCGTTAGAGGTTTCGGTAGGTCAAGACGATAAATAATGGGTAGCCTGAAGGACACTATCCAATTAGTAGGAGTACCATTCGATTTCGACTTCCGCGTCATAAATATGTTACCGTCATACAATCTCATTTTGAGAAGACCATAGTTGCATCATGCAAAAGCTATAACATCTACGTATCCTTCATCAAAAACTAAGGTTAATGATCGATGATCATCTCATCACTATTGAAGGTGTGGTTTATGCTACCACTATAATTGGAATGGCTAACGTCAATAGCTCCGAGGTTTAATTGAGCGAATTTAAAAATCTGCCCAATTTTCATAAAAGGTGAGGACTCGTTTAAGGATCTTGACTTTAATACGTCTACCTATCCTTCCATTGATGTGTAGAATGAGATACTTTCTTGGTATGGGCCTAGACCCAAACGCTACAAGTATTTCATCATTTCTTCGTTCATATTACGACGTTGATCATTTTAAATTAGGATATACGCCCACCGGATATGAAATAATTCGAAGAGGTAAAATATCCAAAGAATATATAACTTCAACGAACAGTTCATTCGTGAAGGAAAAAAAACGTTGTGTTTTGACTTTTCCGAACTCTTCACCAACCAAGATTTGCATAGACGTTTCCAGGTCTCGAAATTTTTATTTTAACTGTTTTTATACCCTTAACCTTTCTATCTGCATGATTAATAAACAAACGGAATATTAGCACGACGCTCTAAAATTACTATCTAGAATCCACACTACAACCGAAAAAGACAAAGAAACTCATGAAGCCACAAGCCCAAAGTTTGGCAAATAAAGTTTCCCCGCCAATCTAATTTACAATGATTCAGATACTAACAAGGATGAATGACCATTTTGTACATAAATAAATATCAAACGCTGCTATAAGTGTAAGTTTTTAAAATCGATCACTTCTCAAAAGGAAACATTTACCTCTCGAATTAATATCGAAAACGAACTTTGCTCAATTAAGAGTCGCTACCTAATTTGCTCTTTAAAATCAAGGAAAGAAAATGAATTTTTAAAAAATTATTTTTGTATGTTTGGTACTTGGTGACATATGGGAAACGGTCTCGACAATATGGCACACACGCCCGTCTAAAAGATATGGCACACACGCCCGTCTAAAAGACAGTATCTACTCTGAAACAATTAGTCATGCTAGAATGTGAAAAATATTACATCATTTGATCAAACTTAAGATTCGACCATTGGCTCCCTTCTGATCGAATGTTAGGCCCACTTGGCCTAAGTTTTTGACTTGATTCTCCGCACACCTAAAATCCGACCATCCGTGCTCGAGTCCGCTTCCCGCGCTTGAGGGAATTCAAGAGCTCTAATAATTAATGATTATCCAAAAAAATAATAATATGAAACATGGTTTAAAAAGTATTGTTAAATGTTTTTATATTTTAATATATATATATATATATATATATATTAATTTATGGTATATTTTCATTTAGACCCAAACATGGGTCTTCTTCTCATTCTTCTTCTTGGTTTACTAATATATCATTTTGACTTTCAAAGACATCCTGTTGAAATATCGAGATTATATTAGAAACACAATTTCGGAAACCACTTTACTTTCTTGAGTTGTGTTTGTAAGTAGTGACTTATCTACTAAAAAGACACACAGTGGAGTGCAATGTTGGAGTGAAGTCGACGTTTCTTCTAAATAGAACATCACATTCATATCTCGATTGATAATAGCATGAGGAGAAATTTGAATACCTAACATATTATATTTGACTATAAACACTAAATTGTATCTAAATTTGTCCACATTAATAGCATGATAGATGATATCAACTATTTCGACATATGTAGTATTTTGGGGGTACAGTCACACCTTGGGATGAATTTACAAGAGAAGACTGACATCGTCATCAATTTTCCACTCTCCATCATATAAAACAATTATTTTGTAAGCTGCAATGAAAAATAATTGAAAATAGTGAAAACAACGTCACAAACTATACAATTCGCGTGACGCGTATTGTAAAGTGAAATAGGAGGCAATATTTTTTTATGAATACTTTGAAGTAGATGAGAGAAAGGGAAAGCATGAAGATGTAGTTCCTCACAAACCTGTCAAGAGGGAACTACTTAGTCCCTCTAACCTTAACACAGCTCATCATATGCGAGGCAATGAGAGGTGTTAGGGCTAAGGGAAGGAAGTAGTTTCATCTTGGCAGGTTTGGGAGGATTTCTTCAGGCTTTCTCTTCTTTCCATCTACTTCAAAGTATTCATCAAAAATGTTGGAGATGAAATGATCCCTAACATGTCTATGTTGGGAACGAAATGTTCCAGAACATGTCCATGTTGGGGACGAAATGGTTCTGAACATGATCATGTTCAGGACGAAATAATTCTGAATATGTTAATGTTCGGAATGAAATGGTCCTGAACATGAAAATGTTGGGGACAAAATGGTCCCAAACATGGTCATGTCCGGGACCATTTTGTCCCCAACATGAACATGTTCTGGATCATTTCGTCCCCAACATACCAATATTACCAAATTTTACTTCAATTTATCAGACATTACACTTTAGTTTTTAAAATAACATTAAAGTTTAGACATTACATTTTACCTTAAAATAACATTACAATTTATATAAATATAAGTTTAAGTTAAAAATAATATTACAGTTTAGTTCGGTGGTCGTCTTGTTCGCGGTAGTCGTCTTCGTAGTGGTTTTCATGTTGGTCTTCTTCGCAGTAGTCGTCTTTTAGGTCGTCGTCTGCTGCTTCGATTTGGGTTTCTCGAGAATGTTATGATTTGATCGTAGCTTAACTATAATTTGATAAAAACTAAAAAGAGTGCGTCCTTCAATTTTTTTTTTTATTTTTTTTTCATTTGACATATTTTATCCACCTGGATGACAAGTTGGGCTGCTAAGTTGGGTTCGTTGGGAATTCACTTCCTCAACGTTGATCTCTGAATCTAACATTCCTATTATTTTATATATAAAAGATGAAAATATTTAGTATTTGTATCAATGCAATAAGATTTAAGAAATTATATATTCATTAAATAATGATATCTTTAAATGATCCACCACTAGGTATCATTGGCCGGACAACCGCTTGATGTGTAACAATAACATCAAGCAGGTAAGGTCCAGGCGTATCCAACATCTTCTTGATCGCCGCCTTGACCTCCGCCTTCTCCGACACACGAGCTGCCGGAATATCACAAGCCTCCGCAAATTTCAACATGTTGGGAAATATCTCCCATTCTTTCTCTATATTTCCCAGATATGTATGCGACATATTAGCAACCTTATTCAACCTGTCTTCGTTTTCCCACTCCACAACCATCCCTAGGTATTGATTATTCAACACCATTATCTTCACCGGCAACTTCTCCACCCGCAACGTGGCCAGCTCTTGGATGTTCATCAACAAGCTTCCATCCCCATCAATGTCAACTATTACTGCATCTGGTTTTGCAATCGCTGCCCCTATAGCCGCCG
Source organism: Impatiens glandulifera (assembly GCF_907164915.1). Classification (NCBI taxonomy): domain Eukaryota; kingdom Viridiplantae; phylum Streptophyta; class Magnoliopsida; order Ericales; family Balsaminaceae; genus Impatiens; species Impatiens glandulifera. The sequence goes on along the minus strand of NC_061862.1, from coordinate 56,823,157 downwards.
GCAGACCAAAACCCATTGCTCCAAATCCACTTGATGATACCCAATTACGTGGCTTTTGATGCTTATAATATTGAGCTGCCCACATCTGATGCTGACCAACTCCGCTGCTTATAATGGTGTTCTCGCGATCATTATAAGTTATAAGCTCATCAAGAACTTCAATGGCGTATTGAGGAGGAATTGTGTGGTCTCCAAATGTTTTATATTTCATTGGATGTTTCTTTTTTTGTTGGAGTAGTTCTTGTCTCCATGGAGAAAAATGATCAAGCTTAGGTTGTTTGGATTGTTCCAAAATCTTGTTTGACCCTATTAGAACCAGTTTTAGATCCGCGCAAACAGATACATAAGGCTTCTTGATCTTTCCAATCTCCGATGAATCAATGTCGACGTGAACAATCTTTGCTCTCCTAGCAAATTCTTCGACTTTTCCTGTTGCACGATCGTCAAACCGAACGCCTAAAGCCAGCAAGAGATCGCAGCTAAAAGTTGTTGGGTGGAGCAATCATTATTCAATATCCAAGTAAAAACAAATACATGTTATAAACTAGACGTAAACTTAAATTCTTGTACCCGTGCTTTTATTATCACCACCAACCAACAACAATTAATTGTATAATTAATTTGAAGAGAATATAGTCAAAATACCATATTAATGAATATGAACATGACAAAATGGGTTAATCTTTGTTTAAAATCACTATACAATTACACTTTTTATTATAAAATATTTTGAATTATAATTTGTTTTTGAAATTTTTTAATTTAATATATATATATATATTTATAATTGTTAAAATTAATAATAATTTCAAATTAAATATTTTTAAATAATAATTCTATTTTAAAATTTATAATTCATATATAATTCTGTTTGTAATACATTTTATTTTGAATAACTATATAAATAATCAATTAAGTAAATAATAATAAATTATAATCAAATATTTTTACACAATAATTTTATTTTAAAAACTTTGAATAATATTTTAAAATCTTTTAACAAATAATAAATAAAATAAATATATATATATATAATGATTTTATTTATATTATAATTTTTTTAATAAATAATAAAAAAAATCTTTATGTATATTTTATATAAAAATATAATTGTATTTTTTTTAATAAGATTTGAATATATTATTTCTAATATTTAAATTAATGATAATTTTAAATAGTAATATATATAAAATTTTATTTATCATATATTTTATTAAATAACTTTTAATTTTAGTGTGAAATGTTAAATAAGATTTTTTATTTATAATATATTTTTATTAAAATGTATAGAATAAATTCATAATATTTATATGAGGAATGATAAACACAACGAAAAAATCAACGAAAGCAAGTCTACGAATTCGACGTGGCTGTCAGGTTGTCTCCACGTCCTGAAAGCATGGGTCCCAAAACACTTATTTCGGGTCATTTTGAAACTGTTTCGGAACATTTTAAAATTTTTCTCTCTTCTACCCACATGTCATGCCACGTTGATTCGTGAACTTACTTTCGCTAATTTTTTCGTTTAATTTATCATTTTTCTATTTATATATTCATAGTCATTTAATTTTTGACTCGCATACAAATGAAGAGTTGTTCTTGCATTTTTATTATAAAAAATTATTATGTCCCTTGCAATATGTTTTGGTAATGTTATTTAAACAATAGTAATTAATTAAATATTTATGTGCACCTGTTGATGGCATAGTTAGCTTGCACGGTACCGTGCATTCCAAGCATTTGAAGGGAGAATTCATCATCATCGTGATCACATGAATATGGATACACACCGATACCCATTAATGTATTCGCAACAGGAATTCCAGTAAGCTCCACGAATCTTCTAAGTTCATCACTTGAATCCAAACACCCACCTCCAACGTACAAAACCGGTTTCTTGGATTCTGATATCAACCTCACGATCGCCTCCAATTGATTTGAAGTTGGAGGTTGAGGTAATCGCGATATATAGCTATGTAATTTCATGGGTTGTTCCCAATCTGGAACCGCCCATGCTTGTTGTATATCTTTAGGAACATCGATAAGAACAGGACCAGGTCTACCGGAGGTAGCAATAAAGAAAGCCTCTTTCACAATCCTTGGAATATCCTTAACATCTTGAACTTGGTAATTGTGTTTTGTGATTGATTTAGTTATTTCAATTATTGGCGTTTCCTGAAACGCATGGGTTCCTATCAATTTCATTGGGACCTGTCCTGTAATCGCGACGATTGGTATGCTATCGAACATGGCATTCTGAAGGCCGGTTAGCAGGTTGGTGGCGCCAGGACCTGCGCTTGTTATGCAAACGCCTGGAGATCCTGAGACTCTGGCGTATCCATCGGCGGAGAAAACACCTCCTTGTTCATGACGAGCAAGGATGTTTTTGATGGTTTTGGAGCGAGTTAAAGCTTGGTCAATATCTACTGAACATCCGCCTGGATAGTTGAAGACACGAGTCACGCCTTGCCTTGAGAGAGCTTCGACGATAATCTCACTTCCCTTTATGGGCTCATCGGCGGCGGACTTAGAGATGTAGAATGAATTCGGAGCAGGTGACGAATTAGTAGAAGAGGCAGCCGAAGAAGAGGAGATGTGAAGATGGTAGAATTGTGGAGCGGAAATGAGTTGGTAGTTGTGAGATATGGGGAAAATTTTACAAGTTTTGAAAGAAGATAAAGAGAAGGAATGAAATGTGGGGAAAGAAACAAACATCATTGCTACATTGTTTTTTTCTCCCCTTATCCCCAAATTATATATAGAGAAACCTTACAACTTATTTTGTTTGGTTCTAGATGTTTGTAACATGTTACCTTTCAATGAAAACTTTTCCAATTAGTGGATTCCATATTATTGGTTTGATGTCTTTTCAAATAATCTAAGAAACATATATATATGTATATATATATTTTTTTAACAATTATAATTTATTAAATAGTTTAATCAGCCTTTTCGATCGGGTCAGCTTCGAATTAGATGTAATTATGGTCTACGTCAATGTCTCATTTAAGTGTTTATAACATGCTTGGAGTTAGATGTAATTATATATATAGTACGTCCATGCCTCATTTAAGTTTTCACATTTTTATATGGAACTTAGATATACTTAATTTTCTTGATTTATTCATGAAATCATTGAATCCTTTCAACCAATCTAATGAATTTGTCAACACTAGCATCTCCATAAAATATACTATCATCTCATTATCTAGCCATGTCCTTCAATCTTCCATCTCTTGATCAATAGAAGAGTTGAGGCTTGTGTAATTGTCCATCACTTACTCACTTTGATGTCAATCTTATGCACATTGTTCAATCTAAATAGAATCGACTATGATGCCCACGTGACCACGTCGACTGTTTCCACCGTTTGTGTATCGGTGACCACCTTGAAGGACATATCTATAAGGAGCTACAAAATTCGATAGAATGGTTCTTCATGCCAACGACAAAATCGTCATGATCCTCTCTCCCGTGGGTGGTTGACCTCGCTTGGGGTTAATACAAATTTAAATTGTGTGTCCCTAAAATTGTAAATATTTTTTCTTTCTCTTAGAAATAATAATTATAAATTTTATAATTAACAAAAAATATATCCAAATTAAATATATATTTAAATTAATTTATAAATTCTAAAATTTATAATAAATTAATGCATCAAATAAGATTATTTAATACCTTTAGGACAAAAAAAAATATTCAGTTGGCGTGATTATTTATTTATCCAATGTGATTATTTATTTATCCAATTAATGAATATAATATTTATTTATCGATAAATGAATAACAATTCATTTAAACTATATTTTTAGACTTTTTCAACTATATCATTTTGTATATAAACAAAAAAAAAATGAAAAAAGAATAATTAAAGATGTACAAAATGATGAGGCAAATGATCCCGAACCCGATGATAGGATCACTATACCACAAGTGTTCTCAAAAAAAAGTTTTTCAAGCTATTATCGCTCTACAAAATTACCTGGTACAATGATCAAAATATTTCAGAAGTGGTACATGCTATACACAAAATCAAAGATCAAATGCATATTAGAAGAGGAAAGAAACAATCAACTCTGGAGGTATTTTAAAAAAAAATATATGACTTAGTAGTGTGTTTGAAAATTAATCATTAGATAAAATGTATTAATGATATATTATATAAATAAAAATATATTATTTAAAATATAGTGATTATTCATTTATATTTATATAGGACTTTATTTGTATTTATCGTTAATGTATTAAACAAAGTTATTCGTTAAGCTCATTGGACCAAGTTGGGACCGAAGAAATTTATTCATTAGACGGGGTTATTCATTTATCAAACATTCATTTATCGAGGTTGTACTGTAAATCTAAACTTTAAAAAAGAAAAAAAAAATACATGGTGATAAAGTCTGGTGATATATTTTTCGTAATTTTAAAGTTTGATTTAATAATATTTGTGATATATAGTCAAAAAAATATAATGATAGATATTTTAAAGTGGTACAAGATTATAAAGATAAACATAAAAATTAGAAAAAATGAAATAAATAAGTACGTTAATAATATCATTACCTCAAAAATGAATTTTAAATTTTTGTAAACTTGAAGATCGATAGGAGCAAGAAGTTAAAAGATACGGATGTGGACAAACAATATTAGCATACAAAATGAGTGTCCCAATAATAGAGATTTAGGGTTATAAAATTATTAGGTTAAAAACTTATAATAGAAATTAAAAATGACGGCCAACAAGAGTTTAGGCTTAACAAATTATGACTAGGTTAAAAAAGCAGTAATATTAAAAGAGAGGAAAGCATAAAATATAATTAATTAATATTTATATATAATATAATATAAAATTAAATATAAAGGGTTAATATAATATAAAACGGAAATTGATAAAATAGAAGATAAACAAATTATATATATAATATATATTTAATATGAAAAGAGAAAAAAAAATTAATAATAAAATATATAAGGAAAAAACTCACTTAGACATATACAATTGTACAACTAACTCAACTAACTCATTTAGACGTATATACTAATAAAAGATCATTTAAACCTACGTACTATCAAAAATTGGCTCATTTAGCTTCTTTTAAGCTTCTTTTTAGTAACCATTTTTAATTTTTAATTTTTAGTTTATATATTTATTAATTAAATATTAATATATTTTCTCCCATCTTCTTTTACATTAATTAAATCAGATAATTTATTTTATTATTAATTTTTTATTATTTTTATATTAGTTTCTTTTTTATATATTTTAGTTTTTATTTCTCATAATTCTTAAATTCTCATTTTTGAAAAAAAGTTAGAAACTTATTTATGAATTTTATGTTTTACTGTTGAAAGATTTTTTTCTTAAATTTAATATAAAAAAAATGAAATTAATAATTTTTTATTTAATTTATATTCATGAATTATAGTAATAATAAGGTATATTATTTTGTCTAATATTTAATTATTACACATTTGGTGTTTGATAAATTAGTTGTTATTATCATTCAAATATTAATTAATTTATTTTTGTGTTAAAGAATTTTTATTGTTGAAAGAATAAATTATTGTTATATTTGGACCAAACAATTTTAAAATAATTAATAATTAATATTAATATAAGAAAAAATATAAAGTTAAAATAATTAATAATGAAAGCTCATTCTATATATATATATATATAATAAAATTAAAATATTTAATAATAAATACTCATATAAAATAAATATTTATGAAAAAAATAAAAATAAAAAATTTATTTATTAATGAAAAAGAATGAAAAAAAATATTATTATTTAATTAATAAATATATAAATTAAAAAATAAAAATTAATTATAAAATGTTTTATTAAAATAAGTTAGAAGAGTCCATTTTTAATATTATTTACGTTTAAATAAACTTTTATTAATATTGAACAGCTAATTATACAATTAGATACAAATACGTGTGAGTGATTTTTAATATATAATTAATATTGAAAATTTTGTACAGGGGTGTTAATTGCATAAGTTCTCTGGTTTGGTGCGGCGTGCGTGTGATAAAGTTGATGTTAGTTGGTCTAAGCAAACAGGTTTGGTCTTTTTTTTGTTTTCATATAAGAGATGCATTTATTATTATTGCCTACATCAATAGATTTTTTTTTTTTTTGCAACTATCTCTTTATTTATATTCTTTTACCTAGTCGAAGAGATAGTTGAAAAAAAAAATCTATTGATGTAGGCAATAATAATAAATGCATCTCTTATATGAAAACAAAAAAAAAGACCAAACCTGTTTGCTTAGACCAACTAACATCAACGCACGCCACATCGAACCAGAGAACTTATGCAATTAACACCCCTGTACAAAATTTTCAATATTAATTATATATTAAAAATCACTCACACGTATTTGTATCTAATTGTATAATTAGTTGTTCAATATTGGTAAAAGTATAAGGTTTTGAATATTTATTTTAAATAATCAAAAAAGGAAGAAATTGTTATAATATAATTTATGGAAAGGTTTTAATAATGAATGGATAAAACTAAGTTCAATTATATAAGTTAAATATATATATATATATATATATATAATTGCTAAGTGATATCAAATATATTAATATATTTAAAGATAACAACAAGGTGTTGTAGTATAGTGGTAAGTACTCTCGTCTGTTACACGGTTGACTGGGTTTGTATAAGCGTTGTTTTGAATATATAAAAAGATTAAAGGAAGAACAAACAATGAGAGTCTTGATGATCTGGGCGTATTCCGGCATTTAATGAAGCGTAACCGGTTATTTATTCCGGTATTTAATGCTTCGGTATACTGACATAAAGAAGAATGATATATACCAAGATTATTAAAATCTTCTGCAATGAACGTCCCTAATACAACAGGACAGGATCAAAGGAGGATATTCTCTGATGTTGCTGTGTTTTGAATATATAAGAAGATTAAAGGAAGAACAGACAATGAGAGACTTGATGATATGTGATTTCTTTCTAATTAAACTCTACAAATATACATTCAAGCTCTTGCCTTAGCGTTTTCCGTGAGAGATAGTTCATACAAAGCATTGTATTAATCCTTACATCTGTGTGATTGTTTGTAAGTTGAATAAATAGTATTTATTCAACAAGTTGTCTAAGTCTTAGTTGTCCGACTGGATTTGTATAAGCGTTGTATTCAAACCAAAGTCTTCTAGTGAATATTCTTCCCAAACTTGAGAAGAATATCCTTCTCGAGGTCGAGAAGAAAGGGTGACGTATGAGAGTTTACTCAGAATATCCATAAACAACCCTTGTGTCTTGTGTTCATTACTTTTTGAATCTCCCAACCATTTATTTGTCGCTTCAAGTCGAAACAAACGCTTTCGCACTTGACTTTGTTCAAGAGTTTGTGATGGTTTGCGAAGAATAGAAACCGATATTAACTTCTAACAGGGTTAATATCAAACGAAGTGAGAGTGTAAGCGTTCAACATAGTCAAACTCCGTCTCTATCGTTGATCACGATTCTAACAAGTGGTATTAGAGCGACTAGTTTCTATTCTCAAGCATTCGAATATCATCATGTCTTTCATCAACGAGCCCCCCATGTTATGCATTGAAGAATATGTTGATTGAAAGATTTACATGGAGGTGCATCTGGCCTCACAAGACGACGACATGTGGTATGTTATCACTGATGACCCGATAAAGGTTCAGAAGCCAAGATGAAAATGGACGACCGAAGACAAAAAGGTGAATAACATGGATAATATTGCTAAAAATATTATGTACAAGTCGTTGGACAAGAATATGTTCAGTAAGATCAAGTCGTGCTCCTTTGCTAAAGAAATTTGGGAGAAGCTGATCCAACTGTGTGAAGGCTACGACCAAATAAAGGAGAACCAGAAAGAGCAGAAGGCTCTGATGGCTGCTGAAAGCAAAGGAAAATGGGCCGATAGCGATTCGGACGACTCATAATCCGGCGACAGTGATGATAAAGTTGTTACTTGTTTCATGAATGAGAAAGAATCTGAGGTATTTGATTTCTCCTCTGAAGAATTTACAAGAGATGACTTAACTACTACACTTAATGACATTGTCATTGAGTACAAAAAGTTGTCAGACTCTTTCAATAAAATGAGATTGAAATATGAAACTGATAACTCTTCTTCATCTCAAACTTCTGAACCAAAAGATTTTGAAAACAAAGTGGTTGAGCTCTCTTCCGAGAATGATAATCTCAAGGAAAGGATTCAAACACTTTCGTCTGAAAACTAGTTGACTTATGTGGTTAGTTCCTGGACGATGTCTAGAGATGCAGTCAGACAACATATAAGTATGATGAGGCCTGCCAGATGCAAATCCGGTTTAGAATTTGACAATGCCATCCCAGGAAAGTCTTGTGAAAAGTTAAACCCGATGAAATACAAGCTTAAGACAATAAGTTTTGTTAGGGGTAGTTTAACTGTTAAAGGAACTGATTCAAGCTATGATGATTTGACTTCAAGTGATGAGATGATTTATGTAAAGTCAACTTCAAGCTGGCTGAAACCTGAGAGAAGGACAGCCAATTGGTACGGCAAGGAAAAACTTGATAGGAAGTCAATAAATGTTTACCAAAAATCATCCTTTGAAGCTAAAGAATCATCAACAGGCAGAGAGCAATTTGCCAAATACTGTATACATACACACAACGGGAAGTCTATCAAGATAATCAATGTATGGATTCCCAAGGGACTAATCCATCACGGACCCAAAGAAAAATGGGTATCAGATTTGTTATTGTCTATGAATACAGATAAAGCAGGACTGCATCGTAGAAGATTATGCATGACATATGGACAGCCGGCTGCTGACAAACATAGCATATGGACAGTCGGTTGCTGACAAACATAACATATGAAGGAAACAAACATGAAATGGTTAACATCCTCACTAAGCCACTTCTCAAGTCTAAGTTTTCTTACCTTAAAAATATTTTAGGATTGTTAGATTACAATAATGGCTAATCTAATTTAATTATAAACTCGTCTGGTTTGATAATTTAGTTTAAATAATGAAAAAATGAAAAATTGTTAGAGTAAATTAGTTAATTAACTTAGAATAATTAGTCAACGATTATAAAACTACCAGGTTTTGAGTATTTATTTTAAATAATCAAAAAATGAGAAAATATTATAATATAATTTATGAAAATATTTTAATAATGAATGGATAAAACTAAGTTCAATTATATAAGTTATATATATATATATATAATTGCTAAGACATATCAAGTATATTAATATATTTGAAAATAACAACAAAGTGTTGTAGTACAGTGGTAAGTACTTCCATCTGTCACACGGGAAGATTAAAGGAAGAACAGACAAGGAGAAACTTGATGATCTGGGCTCTCTTGCTAATTAAACTCTCTACAAAAATATATTCAAGCTTTTGCCTTAGCGTTTTCCGTGAGAGACAGTTCATACAAAGCATTGTATTAAGCCTTACATCTGTGTGATTGTTTGTAAGTTGAATAGATAATATTTATTCAACATGTGTTGTGTACTAGGAGTTCGGAAACAGGAAGTGTCTAAGTCTTGGTTGTCCGACTGGGTTTGTATAAGCAGTGTATTCAAACCAAAGTCTTCTAGTGAATATTCTTTCCAAGGTTGAGAAGAATATCCTTCTTGAGGTCAAGAAAAGGGTTGACGTAAGAGAGTTTATTCCGAATATCCATAAACAACTTTTGTGTCTTGTGTTCTTTACTTTCTGAATCTCCCAACCATTTATTTGTCGCTTCAAGTCGAAAAAAATACTTTCGCACTTGACTTCGTTCAAGAGTTTGTGACGGCTTGCGAAGAATAGAAACTGATATTAACTTCTAATAGAGTTAATATCAAATGAAGTGAGTGTGTAAGCGTTCAACGTATTCAAACCTCCGTCTCTATCGTTGATTCCGATCCTAACACTTGGTCAAATCTCGGCTCGAACTCGGTTTGACTGAGCTCGAGTTGAGTCCGAGTAGCTCGATTATAATTGAGCTTTGTATTTGTTGTTCGAGGAGCTCGCCAGTAGCTCATTTTATATATATATATATATATAAACCCTAATTTTATCCTTAGCCGCCACTTTCATTCACAAGCTCTCTCTCACTATAGTCTTCTCATTCCATTCATCCTCAAATGTTGCAAACTCAATTCTTCTCCCATCAATTCCTCCATCAAAGATACTTGAAAGCAATTATTCCGTTACAGATTCTTCTATTAACGGAGTAGTGTCTTTCGTCTTCACCAAACTTTGAGTTCAATGAACAATTTTGTTCCTTAAAATCACTCAAGTACTTCATATTATAGTCTATATTTTTTAGAAAATTTACAAAAAGAAAAAAATATTATTAGTAATAATAGCTCTAACATTATTGAAGGAAGAAAAGTGGTAGTAAGTCGATAGATTTGTGTTTGTGCTGGAAAAAACAAGTATATATAAGCCAATATAATGTTCTTCTTCCTCCATGATCTATTAAACTTACAACAGGTTGGAGAACATGTTCTTTTATTCATTAAATTACAATAAACTTTGTTCTTCTTCCTCTTTGTTTGATCTATTAAACTTTGTTCACAATCTTCTCCAAAATAGTTCAACATTTCACCATTACTACTCATTTTAATTGCTATAGACATTACCCTGTCAAAGCAGTCCTTTATTTTTAACACATAACCCAATCTCAGAGCTTAACGAACATAATATAAGAATATTCAAATTAAAAATAAAAAACTCAGATGATAATCTAGATTTAGATCCCAAATCAAAAAACTGGATAAATTCTAAAAACTAAGGAAGATTAGATAATTAAAATTCTGAAAGAAATCCTAAGCATGAATCCTCTTCTCCATTTCACTAATGGAAATACATGCATACCAAATAAGTATTGACAGAAATGGTACCTTTTGACAGATAAGAAGACCCTTCTTCAATATGGAGAGCGGGATTTGATCCATCTGGAGAATCTACATTGGGAGAGGAGATAGGAAACGACGGCTCAAGGAAATTTCTATACGGTAATCAAGAAAGAAGTGTTGGAAAAGACGGAGCATTTTGCCTGCGAAAAATCAAGATGTTTCGCCAAAATTATGGGTAGACAGTGGTGAACAACTTTTAGTATTTGTGATGAGCATCTTCTAAATATTTTATAATTCTTAAATGATGTTTGTGATTGAATGAACATTTGTTATCTTTAAATTATTTGATGGTATTTACATTTGTTATTTTAAAATAATGTTGTGATTATATGTGTAGTTTGTTAAATATATATTATATTATGTTTGAGATATTGTTTAGTGGCAGTAAAAATATAATTTTAATTAATAAAATTTAATTTTTGAGTTTTTGAGTTCGAGCTCGAGTAGTTCCAATTGTCATCGAGCCGAGTTCGAGTATAAATTTTAATGCTCGATCGAGTTCGAGTATTTATAATATAATTCGAGTTCGAGTTCGAGTAGTATGGTACTCGACTCGACTCGTTTACATCTCTAGATCAGAGTTATCTTCTAACTACTCCCTCTCTAATAATTTCACGTCGGTGGTCTCGAGGATTTAAAAAGTTGTACACATCTCGATTCATTTATCATTTATCATGTTTTTGACCCATTTAACGCACAGTAATATGTATTCGACTAGATTACTACATACATTGAAGGCATTATTATTATTATTTGTTTTTGACATGTTTAACTTATGTTTAGCTTGTTTGTTATATTTTAACATATTTATTATTATACCCTCCTGAATCACTTAATACACATTAGTATAAGTAAGTTTATTTTGTTTTTATATATTTTGTAATTTATTTATAATTTAATTAATGTGATTAATGTTTATTTAAAATAATTTATAAAATAATTTTTTTATAAGTAATAAATTATTAATATAACATGACTCAAAATAAAAACATTAAAAAATATCATCTAAAAAAGTTAAAAGAACTACTTTTATAGTTATTCTTATAAATAAGATAAAACAAAAATGAATAAATCTAATGTATAATCGGATCTCAAAGTTTTTCATTTAAATTTATTAGATTAATCAACAAGTTAAAATAAGTAGTACTTGTTAATTAATTGTTTCAAATATCTGGATAATTCCGATAATTTGAACACAACCCAAATCAAATTGTCTTGTTCAAATAGTTAGTCAGGTTTTATTTGAAGCTTTTTTGTTTTATTTTTAATTCAACTAGCATTTAGTTCCGTGCATTTGCACGATTAATAATATAAAAAATCGTGAAAAAAAATTACGGATAACATTTTTAATTTTATTTTTAATCGTTTTAAGTTTATGGGTGGGTCAACCCACAATCCGACCCAAGTATTCATTTACTCAACATCATATTATATTATATTATATTATATATATTAGTTAGTTAAAAAATTGAATTTATATTAATGTTAAAACGTCCTGTGTTTATCAAATTTGGTGTTGAATTTAAAATATAAAGTCTTTGTAACCTAGTTGGTTAAAGAGTTGTACTTGTTCTGTTATGTTGCAAATTCGAAACATACCTCTAGCATTTTTAATTTTATTTTTAACCGTTTTAAATTTAAAGACGGGTCAACCCACAATCCGACCTAACTATCCAAATTAACCCCAGCTCTCGACTCGGCAATCCGGATACTTTAAAAATTAAGAATTATATATATATATAGATTAGTTAGTTAAAAAGTTGAACTTATATTAATATTAAAAGGTCCCGCGTTTATCAAATTTAGTGTTGATTTTAAAATATAAATTCTTTGTAGCCTAGTTGGTTAAAGAGTTGTATTTGTTTTGTTAGGTTGCAAGTTCGAAACATACCTCTAGCATTTTTAATTTTATTTTTAACCGTTTTAAATTTAAAGGCGGGTCAACCTACAATCCGACCCAAGTATCCAAATTAACCACAGCTCTCAACCCGGCAATCCAGACACTTTAAAAATTAAGCATCATTATATATATAGACTATAATAAAATATTATTTATCTCCTCTCTCCTCTCTCATCTATTACATTAAACAATTTATGAATCAAAATATTAAATACTTTCAATTTAAAAATAAAAATTTATCATTACATATTAATATTTTTAAAATTTTTTACCCATTAAAAACTCATTTATTTAAATTTATCAATCAATTAAGTGAGCAAAAAGAAGTTATTGAGTGAGTTAGGCAGTGAATTGAGTCTCTAACAACTTCCTCATTTATCTTCAACCATGGGGACCTCCTCTATGCAACATTTTTTACAACTTTTTATTTTTAAATATTTTAAAACATATTTTTATCACATTAAAAAAATATATTATTAACAAATAAAAGAAAATTGGAAGAATACTATTTATTATAGGAAAGTTGCTACTAAACCAAATTATAATATTTTAATTAGAAAAATAAAATAAAATAATTTATTTGATAAAAAAAATTATATAATTACATTAATGTGTGAATGTGATTTGGTTGACAATTAATTATCATTTATTTATGTGTACTATTCATTTATATAACAAACTAGTTTCTTTTATAAATGAATTTTCATTACAAATATTATATTACATTTATTTTAAAAATATAATTATATAAAATAATTTAAACTTTTTAATAAAAATACAAACAATGTAATTCTAATAAAAAAAATTATATTTAACATGTATAAATTACAAACAAACTTTCAATATATTGGTAAAATTAAAAATCTAATTCTTAGTATTTGTTTATCTTTTGTGTTAATATAACTAAAATATGATATATTAGTATATTATATGACAATAGTAAAAAATTATAAAAAATAATTTTAGACAAGTAATTTTATATCTATAGAATAAGTAATATTTTATGTATACATAAATATATATATATATATATATACATAAATATATATATATATATATATATATACATATATACATATATATATATACATAAATACATATATATATATATATATATATATTTATGTATATATATAATAAATAAGTTTACATTTATTTATAGAAATTTTTCTATTGATATATTTTTACACTTTTTTTTTCTTAGGTTATTATTTCTCTTAATTCACCTTATTAAAAAATAATAAATGTATTTTTAATTGACGAAAGAGTACACGTATATAAAAAATTATATAATTGATAATGTTATTTTTTATATATATTATATATAAAAGAAATAAATTAAGAAAAATATTATTTTATATCTACAAAATTTATTATAAGATTGAGATACTTGAAATTTCTTAAATTCACAATCATATCTACCACGTTTTGAGTTAGGTCTCTACAACATAAACAAAAATTGTCATCAGCTGAAATTGTTATTCTCTCAAATTCCCACCTATCTATAAAATTAAGTTTTTATAAGAGAAAATGTTGTTTCAATTAATCATGTTCTCTCAAAATCACATATATCACCTCTTTTGGGTTAGATCTTGACAAAGAGAATATAATTCTCATTTAAGCTGAATCATCATTCTCCCAAATATGCACGCTAGTAACAATTTAAAAATTAGAGTTTGATGGTTTTGGAAAAAGAATTAAGGTGGATTTATAAAAATAGAAAAAAAAAATTATAAATAAACCGAGTGAGTGAATGAATGTGAGTTTTACTTTTAATAAAATATAAAAACAAAATATAAATTAAATTGAAAAAAAAAGGTGAAACTAACGTAAAAAAATTATTATTATTAATTAATTTTTTCAGTGTGGATTGAAGTCTATCTCAGCCTAGTAGGTTTGTCTCTACGCACCAACATGTCTTATATACCATTAATTGAATTAGGTATCTATAATGGAGAATGTCGAATCACTATTATCTTAAATACACACCCACTTATATTATATATTGGGTTAGGTATTCACAAAGAGAAGACATCTTACACTTCATTTCGAACAATTAATCTCTCAATTTTGCACACATATATTATCATAATTGTTGTATTAGTCTTTATAATATTCGTCTAACACTTATCTATAAGATTTATGAAATATGAACCTATTTTAATAGTGTGTAATTGTTGAATTATATTTATAATTTTATATATTAGGAAGAGAATATATATATATATATATATATATATATATATATATATATATATATATATATATATATATATATATATATATATATATATATATTATATGTTATATTAAAAAATACATAAGATAATATTTTTTTCTTAAAAAGAAGTGATTACAAAATATTTATTTAAATTTGTCTCTCCATACTTATTATGTATGATTTGTAAAACCTCTAATTTATTATTATATATATTTCAAACTTTTGCAAACCTAGGATACAAATAATGTATTTTTAGATAAATTGAATAATTAACTCAAATTATAAAACTTATACAAATAAGTTCACTTTAATTTAAAACATAATGTTTCACAATTTATCTAGACACAAATCAAGAAAATATTTAAAAAGATTGCCAATATTTGTAATAAAAAAAAATTAAAAAACATATAAGTGACTAAAATAACACCAAACTAATGCAACGAAACTAAGTCAAACTCAAAAGATGGGTTAAACAATCAACAGAAATGGAGAATAATGGAGAACTTTAGAAATTAGAGTTTGAGAGATTAGAAGAATAGTTGAGAGTTCTAGAGATTTAGAGATTAGGTTTTGAGAAATTAGAAAACCTACATTTTCTCTTTGAGAGCTTTCACATTATAAATACTAACAAAATAAACAAACAAGTCCCTTAAGTTATGAGGTAAATATAAAATGAGAATGATAAAAACAGTAATAATAAAACGGAAATAATTCTTCACACTTCTCCCTCAAGATGAAAATCTTGTAGATAAAGCTTGGAACGTAAATCATCAAATTGAGTACCATTCAAAGCCTTAGTAAAAATGTCCGCAACTTGATTTTTGGTTGAGATATGTCAAAGATCAATAAAGTCGGTTTTGTATTTGTCCCGAACTACGTGACAATCGATGTCAATGTGTTTTGTACGCTCATGGAAGACGGGGTTTTGAGTGATATGAACTGCAGCCTGGTTGTCGCACCAAAGAGGAATAGAATTTGTAGTTTGACGCCCATATCCGAGAGTAAGTACGATATCCATTACAATTCACAAACAGTTGATGCAAGACTATGATACTCTACTTCAGTAGAAGATCGAGATATTGTGGTTTGCTTCTTCGTTTTCCAAGATATAGGTGCAGTCCCTAATTTGATACAATATCCCGTAAGCGATCGTCGACTATCCGAGCACTTTGCTCAGTCAGCATCAGAAAAAGCTTCAAGAACAACAGAATTAGAAAAAGGAAAAAAATTCCAAGGGAAGGTGTTCCTTTGAGGTACCTAACAATTTGTAAACCAGCATCCCAATGAACTTTAGTTGGTTTGTGCATGTATTGACTTAGTTGTTGAACTGCGAATGCAATGTCCGGCCGTGTAAAATTTAGGTAAATTAACCAGCCAATGAGTCTACGAAATGATTCTGGTTCAACAAAGACACTTTGTGAATCTGGTTCAAGTTTGATGCCTTTAAGCATCGGGGATTTAGCCGACTTAACTTCAATGAGTCCAACATCAGCAATGATGTCAAGAATGTATTTTCTTTGATTGACAAACAAACCTTTAGAGGTTTTGCCAATTTCAATACCAAGGAAGTACTTTGCTTCCTTTAAGTCTTTAATAGGAAATTTAGAGTCAATGAATGCTTTTGTTTAAGATATTTCATCAAGAATGTTACCAGCCACTAAAGCATCATCAACATAAATCAATACCACAGTAATAGTAGAGTTCATTTGTTTGATGAACAAACAGTGATCATGAGATGATTGAACAAAACCAAAACTAGTAAGATTATTTGAAAATTCGGTATTTCATTGTCTAGAAGCCTGCTTGAGTCCATAAAGACTTCTTTTTAATTTGCAATCTTGATTTGGATTCCCTTCAATATCACCATTTGGTTGTTGCATATAAATGTCTTCCTCTAAATGACCATGGAGAAAAGCATTATACACATCAATTTGATGAAGAAACCAATTTTTAGCAGCACTTAATGCAATTAAAAGTCGTACAATCACAAGTTTTGCTACTGGAGCAAAACTTTGATGAAAATCAATGTCATTTATTTGATTATATCCTTTGGCAACTAACCAAGCTTTAAATTTGTCGATTGTACCATCTGAATTTAATTTGGTTTATAAATCCACTTGCTGCCAATAGCCTTTTTACCATGTGGAAGAGTGGTAATTTCCCAAGTTTTATTGGCTTTCAAGACTCAAATTTCATCATTCATAACTTTGATCCAATTAGAATTAAGAGATGCTTCTTTGTATATTTTTGGTTCACAGACATTTGAAATGTTAGATAGAAAACATTTATAAATAGTATTTGTGCAATTAAAAATAAAAAGAAATGTTGGTGGAAGCATATGATTTGTGTTTTGTGTAGCCATGATATGATTAATCATATAGTCATCAAACCAGTGAGGCTTATTTCGAATTGCCAAAAGATATAAGGATTGTCAGCATTAGCACAATAGCAAAGTTGGAAAAAAAAAAGTATTAATGAAGGTTTTTGTTGACAATATTAAAATATAAGGAGTTACTTCTGACTATTTTCTAGTTCAAATATTTTTTTATTTTGAGAAATTAAAAAGTTATTTTATTTTTATTTTTTTGTTCTCTAATTTTCTAACCTCGAATGATGTCTCTTTACTTTTTTTATTATTCAGATTTGAGTTTGTGTTATATTTTGTTTGATGCGACATTTTATTTTACCGGATTAGATTTGTCGTCTCGAATTTTTGTAATTTGAATAATACTCTCAATATTTGGTGGGTCGTCTACGGTTTATACCCTCCAATCGTGTTGAGTATCATTTATCGTGTCCGTCTCTTTCTTTGTAACAAAAAAAAAATAATGATGCAGTCGGATATGGAGTTATTGTTTGTTTTTGTTAATAAAGAGGTTGTATTTCATCTTTTATTTGAAGGTTCTTTTATAGATATACTATTGGATGGGCAGTTATCATTTGACCTAATTTTTTTTTAATAAAGAGGTTGTATTTTCATTTTTGTTGTTTAAAATTATAACTATGACATAGCGAGGGAGATAAGATTGAACCAAATTATTCAAGGTTTTGTTGACTATGATTATGACAATTGGGATGATGTTAATATTCTATATTTAAAAAACAAAAACAAATTATTTCTACATTCTATTTTTTATTTCCATATTCTTTCTCATGTGCACTAGAAAATCTTCAATTCTAATAAGAAACAAAATTTAGTTATTCAAAGTTAATAACATAATTATACCTATAAATGAATGGTTTGATTAATCAATTTTTTAGTTCAGATATTTTTTACAAAATTATCAAGAGAATAAAGTTATCACTAACTTAAGGAAGACAAGTTAGTAAGGAAATGAAATTATCATTTATAGGTATAATTGTGAATGCTTTTATCGGAAATGAAATTATTTAAATTACATATATATATATATATTATTTCAATATAACATCATAATTTAAGATTAATGAATTTAAAAAATGTCACTATTGACTGCCATTATAAACTATAAAAGCATTAACATTAAATTGTTAACATAAAAAACACAAATGCATGTAAAATATAGTTTCTCTACTCTCAAATACATTTAACCTTAAAATAATGCTTGATCTAAGTCCATCTTACAAATAAATATTAAGTATGAAAAAATATAATATTTATAGGTCAATTCTTTTACGTCGAAATCATTTGTAACAATTGACTTGACCTCGCCTTAAGTATTCTAATAAGTTAAAATCCAACATAAACAACATACTTACTACTAGATGGCAAACAACATTAACATAAAAACTAATTATTTAATAGTACTTGAACAAACCAAGTCTAATAAGTTAACTTACAATAAGTACACTCTCCATCATAGTTTGTTTCACAAGATTAAGATAAAAGTGAAAAACAACAATAACAACTGCCAATTTGCTTCAGCATCAACAAGTCAAACAATCCAAGTTTTAACTGCAAATCAGAAATAAATCAACCATTAATACAAATAAACAAGGAGTTTTTTTAAAAAAGCGTTGTCAGGGTCAGCGCTTTCGCGCACAACAACCCATATTCATGTGACATCTATATTCAGTTAGTTGCGCTAATCCAATCCTCTTTTGTGCTCAACCAATTGAAGAATTAAGTCGTATTCACATGACATTCCACTTCTACTTTTCAGTAAAAATGCATACAAATTTTGATTATATTAAATTTAACCTTCAACAGTTAGCTATACAGTGACCTCACCATTCTTGTTTGTTTAGATACATTATTACTTCAACAACACTAACAAGGTCTCTATATGTATACATGTTTTTGAGAGAAAACTCAATATAGCAAAAAATTGTTGTATACCTATGATATCCTACTTTTGCATTTATGTGTTTAATACGTCTAAAAGAATTGGTTTCTTTCAAAATAACTTGAATGAATTTGAACAGATAATTGAGGAGTAACCATTAGACAAACATAATTGATTGCAAAGAAGCAAGTACCAGAAAATTAAATACTCCAAACATTTATTTAACTTCAAAAGAGCTAATAATGATAACAAGTTTCTCAACTTTTTGGTCACTTAGTGTAAAAACAGAAAAGAAGAAAAACTATATATTCAATGGTAGTGGAGTGAGGAAGAATTTTTCTTACAGACTTGACACAGATAATATGGATTCTCAGTCACATAAAATGGACCATCCTGAAAATCTTGTAGTTATACATTGTATTTTTGTCACCAATTAGATTAATAATGGGATGTTTAGATATGCATTTATTCAAATGACTCCAACAAATCTTTATTATGATACATAAAACAATCTCTATAAATAAAGCAGAAAATCACACTCTATAGTTTAGATTATTATCCAAAAAACAATAGTTATATCAAATGAAACAAAAAAAAACATTATACAAAAATGAAAAAGTGATCACTTTTCTAGTTTTAACTTTGGTCATTTTTCAATGAAATCATAATTGTGACAAAATAACTGTTTTCAAATAGGCTCAAAATAGTTGATGCTCCCACATAAGTTGTACCTTTTTTAGTTGCTAGAGAAAGAGAAAAGTTGTCTAAATGAAAATATTTTCTTTAAGAACAAATTAGATATTTACAACAATCATCTTTACAATCAAGAATATATGATGTTATTGGTTCATTATGAGGAATTTGGCTTGAGTTGTTTTAAACATTTTATCATAGTTAATTAATCAACCAATCATAATATCAACCTTATTAATAAAAATTTAACTACAAGAAATTAATTGTTTAAACAACCAATATTTTTTTCTGATTTTAGTTAAATAATTATGAAATATTATTTAAATCCTCAGAATCCTCACTCTGCATCTGAAGTACAAGTACTGCTCTTCTCACCATAGAAGAAACTCATTTTTCTATTAAAACTTGAAACAGGAAACAATAATTGTTCTCCCTAACAACATACCAAAAAAATAACATAAAGTGCATGATCTATTAACATTACACATAATAATTTCTATCTATTTGCAATTACAAATCTGAAAATGTGGTTTTTTGGGACAACTGATCTCTGTCTCTTTTAATTTTCATATTTAAATATAAAGAAATGGGGTCAGTAGTATGTATGCCTAGGTTTCAAATTTAGCCAGGTTTAATGGTGATGCAGAAAAGTTAATGTTTCGTAATGGTAACATTAGGAAACAGTTTTCATTTGAAAACTGGCTCCACGAAGATACTGTCCATAATTTATGAATATGAGTCACACTAAGTTCAATTTCTACAAGAAATGTGGTAGAATTGATCCATTTCAATCCACACCAAGATATCTAAATGGAATCACATTTGGAAACAAGGTATATCTGAACTTAATATGACCCAGATTCAAAAATTAATTGAAAATTTCTCTGTATTCTGAGAAGTCTAATATGATGTTGCATTTCAAATAGCTTATAAATGTTCACTTATGAGTTTATTTGACATGTTAAACTTAGTTATCTTATTTTGAAACAATACATATAAGGTTATTTAAGAAAGTTCACAGTTTCTTTATTCAAAGATGACAGAGCAAAAAATATTTTTTTACCATAGATGTAGAGATGATAGATAACAAAAACCCAACTAAGCTCAAATGTGACATTTTTAACTATTTGCTAACCCAATTGAAAAAACAACCAAGTTATCTCAAACCCGAGCCTCATCTTACACTACCATTTCATGATATTTCACACAATTTGTTTGATGTCACTAAACCCACTTGAGAACGCTTGAAATGAATAAGTGGTTAAAAAGTGAGCAATTGTTACTCACAAGCTACTATTCTTATTGTCAAATAAACAATACAGGCAAAAAAAATTTGAAACAATTTGAGTTTGCTAAAGATGTTTTAGTCAGTCATGAACCTAAGTAAAAGAAAATCAGTAATATCAACACCAGTTTGGACTTTGGACAAACAAAGAAAAAAAGTTAACATATTGATCCAAAGGCATCGCTCATAAAAATAATTATCTTTAATAAGTAAACAACTTTTCAAGTTAGATTCTCAGAAAGTATAGACTTCCATTTTTTTTATTTTGAGACTTCTGATTATCTCTAATATTCTTCAGCTTTTATAGCGATGATTATAATCTAGAAAATCTACATTGGTTATATTTGTAAAAAAACACAAATCCATAATGATATATAAAATAATTTGATCATAATTCATATTAAAATCTCCATACCAAATGAAGTAAAAAAATATATTATAAAAAATAATTTGTATAGCAAATGAAGTAACAAAAATTACACTACTGTAATCTCGATCATGATCCACAAAAAAACTTATACATAACAGGAAAAATGTTCATTTTCAGTTTTAATTTCTAAAATTGTCTCAAGTATCATGACTGCAAAATACCAATTTTCAAATAACCTTCACATGTCAATGGAAAAACAATTAAAGATCATCAACAATTGTTTATTCTGATAAAAAGAATTTCTGGAATATATATATATATATAATAGATAGATATGTAATCGAACTCTGGGTCATTGTAACCAGATGAATACCATGACAATAACTTAAAAAACATATCTTTACTAAAATACAGGTAAGTATAATGATTAGGGGAAGCATTAATGATTAGTTAAGAGCTTTGTTTGAATATCTTTCATTTGCCACCATTTTACATAATATCACATCATCAGTATGCTTCATCATCATTTACTAGTTAAGAAGTAAAAGTTGGATAAATTTGTATACTGTCCTGTCCATATACCTTGTTGTATAGCTTTGTAACTCTTTTAAATACCAATTTTGCAGTAAATATCAGGGTTTGGCCGAGAGAGAGATTTGGAAATACACAATATCTGTATTTTTGTATTGTTTGATTGAATGAATAAACACATGCACTGATGAACAACATATAAGAAGACCAAACAGCCTAATAAAAGACCAATGAAATCTACAGGAAGCTACTATATAGAGATCTAAGAGATGAGCAAAGCAAGCAAGAAAGAAAGAAAACACATAATCCCCACAAAATGATAGCAATTATTAAACTTAATCATCAGCATTAGCATTAGAAAACATGAAAGAGTGAGAAAGAGAGCATACCCTTGACCATCTAGGTTTCCCGTCCCATTGCTGCTACCACTCCCATAGGGAACTTCATCTGAGGGATTCTGCTGCCAAACAGACTGCCAAGCTTGCGAAGGGGGTTGCACATACATTCCAGGATCCACACCAGGCAACGCAGGCCGACCCATCATGACTCCAGGCGGAGCCGGCTGTCCCATCGGCGGGTAATAATACGGAACTCCACTAGCTGTAGCACCCATAAGTGCACCCATTCCAGCACCCTCATCCTTGATCTCATCTCTTGGGACAATATCAACAAGGAAATCAAATATATCGGTGCGAGTAATAGCAGCAGCGATGTCATTCTTCTGGAGTGTCCTACGCTTGTTTTCCTCAGCGTGGATCCAAGATCTGATTGTGAGTTCAAGAATGAAGAGCTCACAAGCTTTGGAGAACAAAATCGGAGCTTCTGCTGAAATCATACGGACGTCTTCATCTGCCTTCATAATCTTCTTAATCCTTGCCAAAGGGAGTTGGTGGTTCTTGAAATCGTTGACTTGTTCGATCTCTTGCCTTTGAATGTTCCAAAAGGCCTGAAGTTGTTGTTGCTGTTGCTGGAGGAGGTGGTGGTAGGGTTGTTGAGGAGGGAACGAAGTGGGTGGCGGTGGCTGCTGCTGGTTGTTGTTGTCCATATTGATTGATGGGTTTTGTTCAAAATCAAAGTGGAGAGTAGATTTGAGGATGAAGAAGAAGAAAGAAGACCACCACGAGAAAGAGAGGGTTTTGAGAAGGAAAAGGGGCTTCTTCAGGTAAAGGTAACAGTTGTTGGCTTGAGATTCGCCATTGTTTATTTCTTTTACTCTTTAATAACTAGTCATCTAATCGGGAAATTGGACGAAATGACCCTAAAAATTGGGTTATTTGCCTCCGTGGTCACCCAATAATAAATTTGATCTGGTGACCACTTTATTTTTTTTAGACGAAATTACCCTTTTCGCGTAACGCGAAGGGACTTCGCAAAACGCGAAGTGAAACAGTGTGAATATATATACTAAAATTTTTTCATTTTCTTCATTTCGTTTCTCTCTCTTCTCTCTCTCCTCTCTCTCCTCTCTCTTCTCTCTCTTCTCTCTCTGTTCTTGTTCGTCGGCGGCGGCGGTGGCGGCGAAGCGACGGCGAGGGCGCCTACGGAAAACAACATCAAATGAAAGATAAGTAAACTTAACCTAACCTGAATCGATTTTCATCATACACATCCATGTTTCAAACCAAAACTCTAACCCTAAATCGTTTAATCTATTCATATTGGTTAATATTTGTTTATATTTGGTTGATATTGGTTGATATTTGTTGGTATTTGTTGATATTTGTTGATATTTGGTTCATTATTCTTCATATTGGTTGATATTTTGGTTCATTATTGTTCATGATGATATTTGCAGCTCATTAGAGTTCCGTTTCAGGGAAGATTCGCGTCTCCCGTCTCGCTAAGCACTTAGCGATTCGTTAAGCACTTAGCGTTACGCAAAGCACTTAACGTTTCGTTAAGCACTTAGCGTAACGCTAAGGCGCGCATATGAAGAGGTTTGACTGGTTATCAAAGAAGAATCTCAGAGCAGGATATTTCTTATGGGCAATGATTGCATATGGATTAGGTATTTGTCACTATCTCTATCATCATACTCACAAATTCACAATCTTGTTGAGAAATTACCAAACATAAAATTAAAAGTGATTTTTCTTCCTTTGGTTATGATCCAGATAGTGTAGTTTTGGTTACTTCATTTGGTTATACTCATTCAGCTTATTTGTACTTTCATAATCAAGATCTTATTGAAAAATTACCAATTATTTTCTCTTATCATAATCAAGATCTTATTGGAAATTGGACGAAGCCTTAGCGTTTCGCTAAGCCTTAGCGTTTCGCTAAGACCTTCTCGTTTCTTTCTTAATCATCAATCACATCTATTTACCAATTTCCAATAAGATCTTGATAAAATAGTTCCCTTAATAATTTTAATGATAAAATTAGCATTCTTCCCAACTATTATTATTATTATATATGAATAATTTATTATATATAATATTATGAAAGTACTTCGTATATTCTATTTCGCTTTTTTTTACTAAATTTTGAAGTTAGAATTAAAATATTATATATAAATTTAATTGAAGGGGTGAGATTTAAACAAAAAATAATTAAAATAATATTATTTTTATTTTTATTTTTCTTGTCTAACTCAATATTTCAAAAGAATATTTTTTTTTTTATATTCTAGTTATGGCCTTGTTTGAATTCGGCTATTTAAATGACCTGATTATTTAAATAATTGATGATAATTTTGAGGTGGTTATTTCTTTTTAGTAAAAAGACTTAAATATTAATATATAATGATAAATAAAAAATAATAATTTAAAATAAAAGTTATTTTAATATTTTGATTAATGAATTGAGTGATGTAATGAAAGAGATTAAAAGTGATATGATATATTTTTGTTATTGTTATTCAAATAACTATAATGTATTATAATGTATGCTTATGTTTAATGGTTGAAATATTCTACTTTTGAACTTTGTTAGAGGGAATTCCCTATTATTAATAAAAAATAATGAAATTTTTATAAAATAAATTAAATTTTGTATGATACATTTTTTTCCAACCAAATATATTTTAGTATGAATTAAAAAAAATGAAAAACTTTAAATAGTTCGTAATTAGTATAAGAATATTTTTTTTGTGATAAAATAAATTACTTAAAAAGCTAAGTTATGAATTAAATGGTTACTAATTGAATTAATATTTAACAATAATAGGAAATCTAAAGATATTAGACCATCTTTAATCAAAAAATTCATTTTCAAACTCATTTTGGTGTAAATGTAATTATTTTTCAACCGAAAAACTCATTCTCAAACTCAAAAAAATATTCTTATAATATTCTTCTTTACATCAACTTTTATAACTTTTTAATATCACCCCGTATATTTTACAATGTTATAAATTATACCATAATATTTTAATATCATCCCATTATTTTAAATTTGATTGTAATTTATTATAAAAATTCATTAAAATTTCAAAATTTACTATACACAAACTAAATAAAACCATCATTTGTATTTTTGTGTATTATTGTAATATATTTTACGTATTTTTCCTAATTGTTTTTGTTATTTTTTAGTTATTTTTATTAATATTATTCATTATTATAAATTTATGATATTTAAAAAAATATTAATAAAAATATATATGATAAAATCAAAAAATTATATATATAAATAAAATATATAAAAAATTAAATATAAAATTTACTCAAATTAAAAGTTAAAAGATTAAATGAAAGGTGTGAAATAAATAATATAAAAAAGTTAAATATTCAAATTAAAATATTTTAAACTTCAGAGTTGTTTTAAAATTTTATAAAGAAATTTGCATTTATGAACATTACAAACGCATTGGAATTCCATTGGGGGAGAGAAAGAAGAAATACCCATTTTGGGTATAAATTTGTCCTCCGTTAGAGTGGAAAAGAGATTTTTGATATGAGTTTGGTGTTCGATAGGAGATGGTCTTATATATGAAAGTCAAGGTTTTTAAAAGAGTTCAACTCCACGTGAACTTGGATGTCATTATCCTAGTTAAGTTTTGAACTTTTTTTTGTTTTCAAAATTCACATTGTACATACAGCGATTTGATTTTTCTTATATTTTTTTTTTTATCTTGGCTTGATTCTTATTATTCCTACATTTTTTTTAAGACTTTGACCTTAACGAACGTGGTACCCTAGTTTCAATATCAATTATTTTTTTTTCATAAAAATAAATTTTGCCTAAGACTAAATTGTGAATTGTAAGTTTAACATGTTAACTAAGTACATAAATCAAATGTATTTAAGGTATAAGAAAAAAGACGGATTTACGTTAGAGCTCTAATTTTTTTTTAACAATAAAGTGTGACATGACCTACTTATATATATATATATATATATTTTTTTTTTAATTCTCAAAAAAAAAAAAATTTGGTTCATTCACCCGTTTCATTTATAATTTTTTCTTCATTTTCAAAATTTAAATCTAATTTCTGGATTCATCATGAATCCTTATCCTAGGATACTCCTTATCTCCGCCATCTTTAAGACAAGGATTTGACAAGGCAGGCAGGACTCTCTCTATCCGACCATGCATCATCTTCAACCTTTTGGCAGCTTCTTTTAATTAATTCATTTGAAGGAAAGTTAGTACAACCAAAAGAAGCCAAAAATTTTGGTAAAAATTCCTATCTTTTGCAATTATATATTATGTCATCTTTAAACAATGATTGTGGACATATGTTTGATTTCATTCAAAAAAAAAATGTTTTTACCAAACTATATATGTTTATAATCTTTTCATGAAATTTTGGATAAAGGATACATGCTTTTAATAAAACTAGTATCTTTTGCACGAGTAATAATATAAAAAATCGTGAAAAAAATATTATGGTATAAATGTTTATGGGCGGGTCAACCTACAATCCGACCCAAGTATTCATTTACTCTCACATATATCCAAATTAATCACAGCTCTCGATCCGGCAATCCGGACACTTTAAAAATTAAGCATATATATATATATATATATATATATATATATATATATATATATATATATATATATATATATATATATATATATATATATATATTAGTTAGTTAAAAAGTTGAACTTATATTGTTAAAATATCCCGTGTTCATCAAATTTAGTATTGAATTTAAAATAAAAAGTGTTATTAGTCTAGTTGGTTAAAGAGTTGTATTTTTTTTGTTAGGTTGCAAGTTTGAACCATATTTATATCATTTTTAATTATATTTTTTAACCGTTTTAAGTTAATGGGCGGGTCAACCTACAATCCGACCCAAATATTCATTTACTCTCACATATATATTCAAACTAACCACAGCTCTCGACTCGACAATCCGAACACTTTATGAATTTATGATCAATGATCTAAAACAATTTGAAACGCCTATATGGACATGGTTACCACTTAAAATGGCTATAAAAATTGAACTTTTTCTTATGAACAATAATTAAAAAACAGTTTAAGTCGTCTATAGCAACGATCAAAAAAATTAGTGGTTTGAATGAAAAGGGTTAAGTACTCAGAGGTAAAAAAAAAAAAAAAAAAAAAAGGGAATTATTGAAATTTTTTTTTTTTTTTTAACAAAGAGAAACATTTTTGTTTTTTAAATATAATATTTAGAAACAATAATATACTTTTGACTATATTTGTTATGATAAATGTAGTTTGATAAAATATATATTCATTTAGAAATAGTTTTTTAGTATATATATTTACTCTTAAATATTTTTTTTATTACTTTTGTATACAATTAGTTTTATTTTTTTATTATGATTCATAGAAAACAAAACACTCATTTTCTACATAGACACGTGATCAACTCTATTAAATATTTAAATGTATACATTTTGTTTGTCATATATTGAATATATCTTCCTTTATAAAATATTATTATTAAAATTGAGATGTATAGTTTTAAAAACAATGTAAACATACAAATTTGACAACATAAATATGAAAAAATAAAAATATATTGAAATAAGGAGGTAATATACATGCATCAAAATGAAATCAGCTAAATGAATTTTGTTAATTTAGATAAAATGAAATCATTTTATAAAATCATGGATATATATGCTACGATTTTTAGTTTGGGATAAATTTAATTATAAATTTGGTATTTAACCCAATAAAATTAAAAGTTAAAAAAACATAACAAAAAAAAAGAAGTGTGACCCTTCTTTTTCCTTATTTTTTTTTCTCAATTTATTACTTTATATTTTCTAAACAAAGTGAGAAAAATATTAAGAATTAAAAAAGATAAGATGTGGATTCAAAGATATAAATATATAGAACATTTCTTGACATCCAAAAACAAAATGACCACAAACTAACATTGTCTAAAACAATCCCAAATATCAAAAACACCAATCATCCATCCTTGTAATACCAACACAAACATAATTAGTACACAAAAAGACAGCATAGAATCCTTGGTTCTAATATTTGATATTCCAAAAAACCGATGAATGAGAATCATCGACGGCATACTTGAGATCTTCGGAGACACAACTTGTGGCATTCTCATGTGCTAATAACTTCCTTCTCAGCAACAACAATAAATCCTTGTACCGAGATTGTTTTCTCTTCAAAATCCGAATGTAAGCAACAAAGCCAAGCCACACAACCTCTCTTTTCTTTATCTGAAGAATGGGATTCATACACTCTTGTTTCTTTGAGCGCATCCTCCTCTTAAGCAATTTATGCATAAACCTAATAGTAAAAGAAATACATAAATATGTGTATTAGTCGAGAATTATATTAATCCAAATAACACAATTACATTTGTAGACATACATACCTCAAGGACTTTTCAATACTGTCAATATAAGATTTTGGATTAAATTTGCAGAGACCAGAAATGTCGCGAACATAACAATGGAACTTCATTGCGCATAATAAGAACACTTGATAAATATTCAGTCTAACGACAGCCGCTGAGTTGATATTTGAGTCGTAGAAAATAGGATGGCACTTCGGAAGAAGGTAGTCGCGTAGTTTACGCTTCAAATGTTTGCCTGGTTTACCTTGCCAGTTTACAGTGAGGGTTGAACTCAAATGAGTCTCCAGATATCTGTTCATTATTTAGAAAACCAAACAATGGTAAAAAATATTACAAAGTTCAATCATAAAAGGTAAATTCAATTAATGGATCATTTTGGTGAAGAAAAATTCATGCAATTTATTTTAAAGCACGCTAACAACAATTGTTATCTGGATATTTTTAATGTTTTCGTAAAGGGTTCCATATGAACCAAACACTAGGGTGAGGCGAACTTGGTGCGCCTAAACCACAGCACCTCTTTTCAGAATATTTTTTCCTAAATGGTGTAACCATTTCATAAAAAAAATGTAAAGGAGAAGAATTCCCTTTGTAATATGGAATATTAGTAGTACAGGGGTAATATAGTAATTAATAGTAGCATAAGGGTAGTATGATAATTAGTAATAGTGTAAGGGTAATAGGGTCAGGGCCAGCTCTAGGGTGAGGCGAACTAGGCGACCGCCTATGGCCACTTTCTCTGTTACATTTTCTTAATTTGTTTATATAATGTTATTCTAGTTCAGGGTCGGCCCTAGGGTGAGGCGAACTTGGAGAGTGCCTAGGGACTCCCAACCCCTTTTCAGAATTAAAAATAAATACTTACAAAGTTTGAAGTTAGTCTATAAAATTCTAAAGAAAAATTAACCAACTACACTATACAATTTTTTTTATAATTTTTGACACTACAATATTATATATCTTAATTTTTTCTTAATAGGGTGATTAATAGTATAGGCATAGTAGAGTAAGTTGGTAAATTAGAGGGTTAGTAGCCTATAAATAGTAGAGGTATGTATTATTTGGAGTACATAATGAAATAGTATTGAATGTTGTTTATCTCCTCTAAACGCTTAGGCCATTCTCGTATCATCAACATTTCTTATACAAATCCTGGTATCTAGGCCGGTATGTTACATATGTTTCCACAAATACTATAATACCAGATTGCCAAGAACAAAAATTTTAATCATATATACTGAGATGTTACCAAATAACACGAGGGAAAAGAAAAGGAGGGCACACCTGGTATAATCGGCCTGAACTTCTAGGGTACTACAGTTGATAAACATCCCACTCCATCGGAGAAACGGGACACCATCTTCTCCTTTATATACTCTTTTCGATTCATTTCCTGATACTTGCTCAACGTCAAAATTCATACCAAACTTTTGCTTGTTCATATAACAGTTGTACTCCGGAAATCCTTTCTGCAATTTAGTGAACATGTTTGTAGCTTGCTTCTTTGAAGTGGATATAAATATGATGTCATCGATAAACCTAAGCAATACATACTTAGAGCGTACATAGGGAGGTTCATCTATACAGCTGTGTTTAGCAGTACTTTTGAGGAATGGTAGAAGTATACTATTTTCCATGTGTCCATAATAAAATGAGCAGAGAAGAGAAGACAGAATACTTCCTTGAGGTATTCCAATATTTTGCTTGTAGAACTTTTTATTGAAACGGAGTATGTTGTTATTCACATGTTCTTTCAGGATGGAAGAAATCTCATGTCCCCATATCCTTTTGCTCCAATCCTGAAAAAGTTAAAAGTATTTTAATGTATGAACCCAAAGTCTCCCAGATGTAAACCGCAACTTTGCTAATGGATAAAAGCATTCTAAAATAATCAACTTTTTCATCAAACAGTTTTTTCCCCAAGAAAATGGATACAAAAAACTACAACAAGATCTTAATCTACTGAAGTCAAATGAGCAAAGAAACAAAAGAGAGTAAGAAGCGTACAAATTTAATGTAATTGAAGCCAAAATGATGCAAAGGTATATGTTGCAAACATCCAAATATGACTATCTACTTCAAAATACAAAATTATACATCTATCACAGTACAAACTCCACCCACTGAAAGTAGATAATGCACAACTAAAAACCAGTAAATACTTTGACTGTTACATTATTTTATTGACAAAAAGAAGATGAGTAGGAATTTGTACACCACTTAAAGTAGTTCCTAAGTATATTTGTACTCTAGACGTTCATGTATATATTTTTGGAAAGTTCATGTGCAAACTGTATATATATATATATATATATATATATATATATATATATATATATATATATATATATATGTGTGCTTCTCCTTATAAATATTATAAATTATCAAAATAACATGAAACTATAATACTTCATATTTTCTAAAAACTATTTATCTGGTTTTAATAATTAAAATACATGCTATTAAACCTTCAAATTTTAATATTTCTTCGCTTTTTTTTTTAAGAGCCGGGCCAGAAGAATAGAATTAAGAGCTTATTTGGGTTATTTGAAGGTTTATGAATCAAAATCTTGTTTGATAAAAAAAATGGATTTTTTGGGATTACTTGAGTTAATTTACAAAAATATCCTTTTGTATTAAAAATTATAATTTATAAGGATATTTGTGTGGTTTAGTTCATAAATTAAGTGATGTGATGGTTTAAAAAATAGATGATGCGATAGAAAGTTTTTTTTGAAACTCCCTGATCAAACCGTCCCGTATAAAGATAAAAAAAAGGACTAAGAATTTATTTGCTGAAAATCATAATGATAAGTTTTTAAAGAATTATATTTGTAAAAAAATAATTTACTAAATGTTTTTTTTAGCTTACCTAGGTTCACTTTGAAGGTTATATATGTCAAAGAAAAATTAATAATTTAAAACCCCAATTTTAAATAACTTGGAGCATATAGAATTAAACTTTTCACCATCAAGTTGAATAAATAACACCCCTACCCCCAAAAAAATAAAAATAAATAAGCTGTCATTTCAAAGAAGTCCAATCTTAATACCTGCCTGATGAGTACACTCTGGAATGAACCATTTGGATAAACTGGGACTTCAGCCGATCCACTCATGTCTCTATTAACAAGAACTAGGTTAGGATGTACCCATAAAGATTTTTTTGCACACACAACTTGTTGGAACCTTTTTAAAATATAGTCATCATCCAATAGAACAGTCCTCATTATAGTAAGCAGTTTGTCCTGATAAATGGAATCAAAAGCTCCAGATACGTCAGCGACAACAACGAATACATCAGGCTTGGTAGCTGACTTACTCATTAAATCAGTTAAGAACAAAAATAGCTTTTTGTGAACATCATTGTAATCAAATACTGATGAGCCTAACTTCTCTGGTTCTTCAGTTTGCAAACCTTTGAGGATGGCATGAAAATCGCGCAAGACAATGTTGACAGGCTTGAAAGACTTATATCTGACCTGTTTATGCAAACCCATTTTCCTATTAGACACCTGCTTACTAACTCGCAAAGGATGCTCCTCAAGAGGAATCCTTGATGATGATTTAAGATTAGCAAGTACTCTTACTCCATTTCCCTTTGGACAAAGTCTAATCTTTGAAAAACCAAATGCCCTTCTGCTTGTAATCATCCTAACCGATGAGTCAGTGATTGGGGAATAGTTCTCATTTTCCAAGTCACTTACTGCCTGGGTCTTGAACTTCTCCCATACTGATAATCGATAATAAAATACATCTAGCTTCCCATGATCATGTTCTGTAACATAGAAGTTGGCTTGCACCAAGGGCATCACTAAATTTGAAAATAGCCAAAAAATCCAACTTTCTAAAACGTTACGTTTGATAGAATGAACATGATAGTGTGATTGGCTGTTTGTTCTATTGATGTTGCAGAAAGAGTGTTTAGTCGAGAGAAATGGAAACTTAGATATCTTCAACCCATGCATGCACTGCTTTAAAGAGAACTTTTCATATCTTCGGAGATGAATAAATCTGGTGATGTTTCTTCTCAAAATTCTCCAATTGGAAGGCAATCCAAGCATATCTTCAGGAACTATACTCCTACAAACAGCCCAAATTAACGAAACCACCTGATTCTTTGAACAATATGCTTGACTTAAATCAAACTGAGAGTTAGCAGCTTCTGAGGATCCATCACAAACTTTAGTATTCAAACCAGGAACATTTTCAACTGGTTTCTTCTGATGTTTCACATGTACGTTTCCCATAAACTCTATCCCTGATTTATTCTCTTGAGACTGTGTATAAATATTGTTTGGCCAGAAACATAAAGCAAAAGGTTATCAGTAGTTTTACTCGAATTTTAGTACATTCAACACATAGCATAAAGCAAAATGGATGTCCTATATAATGAAGTTATAGAGGGAAAGTGAAAGGATGAACTAGAAATAATAACATGTCTCAAATCAAGAAACATTTCCGGAAAATTCAACAAGATAACAAGCATAATTGAAACCAGAAAATATGGCAACATCATAATTTAAAATACTTGTAAACCAAAAACTGTCTTTACATTGGATGATTTGGTGATACTAGAGAGAAGTGTCTTAGGACTTGTTTGATGAAAGGCTATTTGAATTTAATCATCCAAATAACCTTTTATCCCATCATCAATCAAATCATTAAATTATCATCTAAAATACTAAAATAATCTTACTTTATTTGTATAACACTTTAATATAGTAAATCCAAAGGTATATTTTAATCATTTAAATCAAATAATCCACTTTCTTCACCAAACAATATTTTTTTTCTTTCAAATAACGAATATTATTTCCAAATAACGAATACATCAAACAAGCTCTTGGATATTTGAGATAAGTGAATCTCGAAATGCTTTAACCTATTTAAATTGTGTTTATCTAAATTATTTTTAATAATAAATTTGACTATGTATACCCTAAATAGCTAAAATGCCAACAAGAATGTTCCAACAAAGATAACTAAAGGAAAACATAAATAACACAGCATTTTCTCTGTCAAGGTTATTCATACTGAAGCTACCAAGAAAATCCACATAAGAACAAGCCATAAAACGTCAGTAAAGACAAAGAAACAAGGCAAACAAATTTAAAGGAAAATAAAAATAAGATTCTAGTGTCCTGGGTTTAATATAAAAATAAATACTGATACCAAACAAAGGAGTGAATAGACCATCATTTGCACATGCAACAAAAAGAGGAGCTCGTGAAGTTGGCATGACCTAAAAATGTTTCTTTTTTCATCGTTTCTGCAGCAATAGGAAACTAACATGAGAAATTCGCTGATAAATGCCAACCTGAAAGGTGGAGCCACTTGAAAGTCCAACATTTTGCTCTATAGATGTAATAGAACAATGCTTTTCCAACAGCTTTGCATGTTTGCAACAGTGAGCTCTACGAATCAGAGCTTTTAGCAATTTGGTAACTGAATGATATCTGGAGAACCAACATTAAAACATTCAGAGAAAATGACTTGCACAAAAATGAATAAAAGCATGCAGTACTGTTTCACATTTGCAGCAGATGAAATTCTTGAACTGCTAGACATAAATTTGACAAGCATGTAAATTATTTTCTACTCTTACAAACACTTGCTACCTTTATTTAATAGTTCAGAATCTTTAAGAGATCAAGGTCATATTTCCTTTCCCATCTCAACATGGCATAATCATCTTTTATATTAAAGGGGAAATCCTTCTTTCTTTTCAAACCCACAGGTGCCTTCTATATTAAGCTGGGACAATAAATACAGCATAAACAGTCATCATCAATCATACATAGTTTCTACATGACCAACACCAATGAACACCAGATCATACACAACACAACCAAAAGCATATATAAGTTGGAAGAACACACATTTTGCACTAACAAACTTTAGACATCATATTGCTCCTCCATTACTTACATGCACTTAGAATTGGTGTGGCAACAATTAATATTTGGAGGGCTTGAACATGATGGAGCACAAATATTAGCATCAGCTATGCCAAATATGTCTTTAAAGAGAATATTTGCACCTGACAAATTGGCCTTCAAAGAATTCAGTAAATCTGAAGATTGTCAAGGCATTGCTAACTTCTTTGTAACATTAGAACAGGGTTGCAAGATAAATTCTTATCATTTGCTTAAAGGAAAATAAATAAATAAAGAGATCTTTTAAAGAGGAATTAATACATCACTATCCTTCAATATAAGAAGATGCAAGATAATAATCAAATCACTAGTAAAACATAACACTACATAAGAGTCAAAGAAAACATACTCCATGTTAGGGGGAAAAGGAAAATTTAACTGTAAGGAGGATACTTTTTCTAGGAAGGATAAATGAGGAACATTCCTGGCTATAGAACATGGATTTCCTAACAATCTGAGCCTCACTATCCAATTGCCGAAGGTTTTCAAACAAAGCACAACAGTGGCACTGTAATGGCATCTGCATAGACACATTCACCAGTAGGGTATTAGAACAAGAAAAAATAGGGAAAAAGCTGACAACAAAAACATATCATTGTTTGTAGTATTCCATTAGCTTCTGCTTCCCAGGAAACTGATGTGTCATAAAGTGATATTTGTAATAAGCTAGTAATAATATTAATAGCCTATCACACATATCACTTTAATAGACATATCAGAAACCTTATTTTGAATTTCATATTGAATAAGGGCAAGGAAGGGAAAGAATAACAAGAATAGTGGGGAATATGAGTTGGTATTAACCTTGGTGGAAGGATGAAGGGGGGCATTAAGAATATTGAAATGATAATGTTCACATAAATTGGTAATAAATTCAGTGCAAGGAAATTTATACTGTTCTTAAACATTTTGAATTGATAGGTTGCTGCCAGATGTCAAAAAAGAATGCACGTTGTGCTTTTTCTGTAGTCATAAAAGCATTCAAACTCATTTCTATGTGAAAAGCCCACAGTTCCATTTTCTTCTAATAACATGTTCAATATAATCCAAATTTTCTTCAAAAGGAACGCTTACTTCCACCTGACTTCAAAACAAACTGAAAATACTATATTTTGCCTGCCAATCACCTGTTTAGTCTGTTTATGTTCAAATTTGTTATCCGGACATATTGAGCTTTTTTCTGCAATAATATCTCTTGAAGATGACAACAGTATAGGGATTTCTCTAATGTCCAACTTCCGATTCCTTTTGCGTCTCTGCAACCTAGGTTCCCTAGAACGCTTTTTAGACTTCTCTACTGCCATCTGACTTCCTTGCTTTTCCCTTTCTGCATTTCCTTCAATATTAACATTACCAATTTAAGTATGAATATTTGTTTCTCTAAGTAACAGTTTCTAATGCTCATTTTCTCTTAATGCCCATCCACTTTGAGTGAAGTTGTATCACCAATGCCAAAGTATTGGAAAGAGCCACTACCTTGAGAGATGGCAACTTGCGTTTTATTTGTAATTAAAACAGCTTCATCGTCTATTTTCCTTCGTTTGCCTGCCAAAAAAATGATTTCAAGTAATCTGGAGTACCTTGCCTTACTGGTGTTACAATATTGGAAAGTGACAGATTGCCAGATAATCTTTAGACAAAAAGTGATTGCACAAACTGATAGAGAACAGTGCATAACTATTATAAAAGAGAAGGATAGAAGAATACAGAATATTAATGTGATAAGAAATCAGGCCAAAGCAGCCAAGAAAAGCATCTAACTGGGTACTTAAAGTTGCTATCATTACTGTAGCTGATAATTAACAAATAGATCATTCATTTAGTAGTTGTACAGCTCTATATAATCTTGATCATATTGACCCTCTTTTTTACCTATGAGACGGTTTTCCTCTTCAAAAAACAGCTAAGGAAGAAAATTTGGTAACCTTTATTGATTATTATCAGTATCAATCTAAAATCAACTATTCAGTGCCTAGAAAAAGACAATAAATTCTAGGCTCTAGCAAGTTTTGGTAGAAAACTCATGGCACAAGAATAGAAGTTACTCTGTTCGAAGGATAATATAGTCTCTGTAGAAGATAAATAATGCAGAATAGCTTATTTTTTTCTTTCTAAATGTCAACTTTTTATTAGAAAGAAAATGCAAGATGCGTTTAAGGAATTACAAATTGAAGGGAGAAGAGAAACAAAAACAAAAAGAAAAGAACGAGAAAATATAATCTAAATGCCAATAAGATCAAAAAATTCTCAACCCGTACAAGAGTTGTAGTCTCTCATAAGTTCCTTATGGCCAACTATATCCATCTAAATATATGTTACAGTCTATGAAAGAAAAAGAAAACAGATAAACAAAAAGGGGAAGAAGCTATGTTTCACTAAAGCCGTGAACCAATGTCTACTCCAGTCATTCATCGGAAGACGTGCAATTTTGCTAAAGAACTAATTTGATACTCTCATACAATGTAGAATTATTGAGAAAATATATATATATATATATATGTATATATGACCCATATACTAAAAATCCTGAATTAATAATCGAATAAAAGCTCTATCTAAGAAGATAAAAGTATATAAATCAATCCTACAATACAAGTCTTGTTTAAATTTTCACAAACTTCATAAACTCTTGCTTACAAGGGTGAGGTTGCTTTTCAGGCAGCACTGTATGCTTCAAATTGAAACAGAAATTACTTATAGGAAGGCCTGCCACCTGATGATATCCTCCTCTCTCGGGAAATGGCAAAAATATTGATGAGAATTTTAACAGATGTAACATAATCATATCACCAACCTGCATTTTAAAGAGTTGTTAGTTTTGTCATAAGTATTATGAATGAGATGCAATCATCCAATGCAAGCAGAAAGCCTACCCTTTTCAAAAGAAGATGCCATTCAGAACTTGATAGGATCTCTACAATTGGGCTTGAACGTTTTAGCTGTCAGATATCACTTGTAGAAAATTAGTGTCTTGCATATACGTCTGATGCAAGAATCTTGTAACATACCACCATAAAAAACAGAGTATTTGTGTATCATCATCATCATGAAAAACAACACAGTAATTGTGTATTGAAAATTGTTCATTCTCCAGAACACTTTCCATATTTTTGGTAATGTGTTAACTAACTAACTAAATGTGAAAGCACGTTTGCTAGCAATCAAATTCAATTGAACTAGTGAATCTGAACAGTGTTATTCCAGACCTTGTGAATATATGGTAAGCATAAGAAAATGGAAAGACGAGAAACTAGTAAATATAATTTGAATAATTAGAGTAACATCAAACAAGAAAGTAGTGACCCATCCATGGTTATGGTATGAACATCTTGTATCAAACATTCCATGGAAAAGTGAAGAATAAGCATGGTTGAAGTAACAAAAGAGCAGCAGAAATGCAGAATAGAATAGTAAACCTTATAGTAGTCAACGCACAATACATTATGTGGTGTGGGTCGTTGAAGCATGATCGATTCGATAGTTCTCTTCACAAACTGAAACAAAATCCAATGTTCAGCAGCATCCAATATTATTAAATAAAGGATATGTTTTTCTTATAGGAAGAATGAAAAGCTATATATAGGATGTTTAATGTAACATCTAACTTGATACAGAAAGAAATCATGATCAAATATTGAATCCTAGTAAATGAAAGTATCTATGAAAAAGAGTAAAAAAGAAAGAGAGACCTCATGTTGGGTAAAGATACTACCGGCCCAGAGAAGCGAGAATGGAGGAGCATTTTCAGAGACGACAACGAAACAGCGGTTCAAGAGGGACCGATAGTGAGGGGGATCGGATGGAGTGATTATGAGAGATAGAGCGTCTTCCGGTCCAATGCAGAGGAGACATGTATTTCCTTTACAGATGCATTCGGAAGGTAATGAGGGCTTAGAAGGAAGCAGTGAGATGATAGTATCAGCTAGGGTTCTAGCTCGGTTATGGAAGATCTTCCATAGAACTTCAGGGACTCGGCGTTTCTTCGCCATTATGGAAGAGAGAAAGAAAGAATATGATAATATTCAAATTTCTACTCTACTCATGAACTAGTTTATATTTCCAATAGGGGATTGATTGATAGTTCAACGCTCATGGGCTTCAGTCATTTGAATGATTTTTTTTTTTTAACGTGAAAACGGATTACAAATTTTTTTTTCGGCGGGCTTGAATTCAGAAACTTAAATTTACCTTTATATTGTCGATGGATAGAAGAGGGGATTGTTTATTTTTTAATTGTAGTTACTTAAAATAATTAAATTATTAAGAGACTCAATATTTTGTGGTAACACCAATAGACTTCTTTTATTTTGGGAAATTTAACGAAATGATCATAAAAATGACCTTAAATGCGTTGGTTAATTGGGCTGTAATCACTTCAAAATATTATGACGAAAATATCCCGTCGCATAACGTAAAATGTAGGATCGTCTCGCGATGAAAAACATGGTCAGTCTATAATTGCATTAATTCAATGGTTTCGCCGCGAGACGATCTTATCATTTGCGTTACGATTTTGCCCTCTGTATTACAATCTTGTCATTCACCTCTCTCTCCTCACTGCTTTGTCTTCTTCCCTCTTTTCTCTCTCCTCATTGCTTTGTTTCGCAAAACGATCCTGTTATACGCGTTACGCAATAATTTCATCAAAATATTTTAAAGTAGTCACTCAAATATCCCTTTATTTGAGAGAAGTTATAATATTTATATAATAAAAACAAACTACATTATAAAAGAAGTTATAATATTTATTTTTTAGGTTATTTAGTGTAACAATGTTTATATTTTAAAAAAAAGAAAAAATTGAATATTTTTTTTTTGGCTCTTTCTATGCATTTTTTATTATAATTCACATTTGAGTTACCCAAGTTAATATGTAATGTAAATGGTTAATTATCATTATGATGTAATTTCTTCATTTATCCTTAATAATCTCCAATAATTCACATTTTTATAGATACATGTTTTTCAATAACCCTAATCATTTTATTCAAATACACCATTTTTTTACATCAAACCATTTTTTTTTACAACAAACCTCTCCATAACCAAGCTCTAAGCCAACAACTGTTTCACCTTTTGATGGAAATAAAATAGAGAATCATAAAAGAATAACAAATCAACAACAACAACATAAAACAGTCAATATTGAAAAAGGTTTTAAGGGATTAAAATGATTTAAACTTGCAAATAGGGTCATGCAGATATACACTACAAACAAGTGATTTCAAATTGAAATGGATAGAAATTTAGAAATAAAAATGCATCTCAAGGGGCTCAAAACCAGGATTATTAATGAGAACGATAGACCTCGATCAATGGATTTCATTGCATAGAATCCATTGACTGAAAGCGTTTCATGATGATCATACTCATGTCCATGTAGCGTTGGGCACAATTTGAAAGACACGATGCTTCGCTCGAGCTGAACTTGCTTCCAGGAGTGCTTGTTATACACTTGTCCCAGCACAGACTTGTCAGTTTTGCTACCATTTCATTAAGCATAGCCTTTTGTTTTTCTTGCTGCATTTTGTTTAGTAGAGATATTAGGAGCTCAAAATTTGAAATACAAACTGACCCATCTTCTACAAGATATATATTCAAATAACACCAAGCATATGAAGGTCTACAAATAATTTAAGGGCTTATTTAAAGCAATATTGCTTCATCAAATCGTCAACTAAAATATCAAAATACTCTTATTTTAATCATTATACTGTTATAAAAAATCAAATAACAAGTATGTTATGGTTGTTTATTTGACCCAAATAAGCCAAACAAATATTAAGGCCTTCTAAGATGAATTCGTGTTTATTTGGATAACAAGTGAGTTATTTCAAAAAATAACCTTGTTCGGTGTATATTTGTGTTGTTTGGAGTTATTTGGATAATATTTTAGGGTATTTTGGTTGATGATTTGAACGATGTAGTTGATTAATTGGCATAAACATAGACTTGAAAGGACAAAAATAGGCAGCCAAAAGGGTATTCAGATTACTAGTTATACTATTAAATGCTCAAACAGTCGCAATACATCCCTCTCAATAGGACTATGGGCATGTTTGTTTCATGAAGGAATTAAAAGGGATGCAGAAGATTGAATGAACATACAGTATCTTAAACTGGACTACGGGTTAAACATACTTGTCTTGAATCTTCATTAGCAGAATTCTACACATTAGAAGAACTAAGATATTCTACATTCTCTTGAAACACAAGGATGCAGAATCTACACAACTTGCTTTGCAATAGATTAGATGCATGACAAAAGTTAAGAAAATAAATCAAATGAAATCGTACTTCCATCAGTTGGACTGGAAATAACAAGTTGGATTTCTAGTTCTGGTTGTTGATGAAAAAAGGAAAATAAAGAAATCCTAAATACTAAATAACAAAAAGTGAGTAACAACATCAATTCACCAGAAATTCATAACCCTATAACTTTGCGTTCATCTCAATTCAGTTTAATCTTTTCGTATTCTTATCAAATAAATGACCAGACAGGAAATCACCGAATCAAGAACAAACGATGAATTCAAAAGTTCATGTATTTGAACAAATGGAACGTAAATGAGCCATTTGAGACAAGAAAAACGAATCTTCATCAAAAATATATTCACAAATAACATCAACAAGCCAGCACAAATTGTCCATCTCCTTTCAATTGAAAATATATATCAGGAATGCGCGTATAATGGATCGATCGTATGAACATATTGAAAATATAACGAGCTGAAGCAAAAAGGGAAAATTATATAGTGGGAGAAAGATACTTACATTGAGGAAGTTTTGCAACTCAGGGGAGTTAAGAGCGGAAGGATCCATTTTAGAGAGTGCTGAGATGATGGATGCTTCTTTTCAATTCAAAAACACAGTTTCCCTTTTGAATCCTCCAAAAACCCTAATGTGCCGCTTAAGAAAGGAGAAGAAGAAGAATTGAAGACGAAGATATTAGATGGGCCGTTTATTATTTGTTTTGATTAAATGGGCTTTTTATTAATTGTCAAATAGGCCCAGATTTAAATGAATCCGAATAAAAATTTGTTTTTGAGAAAAAAAAAATAAATTACTTAAAACTCAAATAATTATATGATTTTATACAATTTTACAAAAATTAAATGTATTTATATTTATAAATTTTAAAAATAAATTAGAGAAAAATATACATAAGTACAATGTGGTTTCACCCTTTCTTAATAAATTATTATTTATTTAAATAAATAAAATATGTTAATTGATTTTATAATTATTTCATTTTTTAGTCTTATTAATTTTTTTTTATTTTTTAGATTTAATATTATATATAAATAATAATATATAACTTTCTTTTAAATAAACTCTTACCATTTAAAATAACTCTCCATTTTATAATTTTATAAATGACTGATAATTGAAATAAATTATTAATTTTGAAAAAACAATATTTATTAAACAAATTTTATTATTAAAAATATATATTTATGTTTTCTGATTGAATATATGATACCCATGAAATATCATATTTATTTATAAATTTAATGAAATGGGTTAAATTTGTTGATTATATTAAAAATATTTTATTCTTATGTACGAAGAATGTTAGTCCCAGCTACTGAACCACGTGACAAATAAAATTCATATTAAATAATTATTTTTTATAATATATTATTGATATTATAACTTATATTTTATATAAGGATAACAATTTGAGACCTTTCATGATAACTGATTCGAACCAATTTATATGATTTTTTCTGTTTATGATTGGGGATCGGGACGAAAAATTCGAAATATGTTTACCCGAATTTCGGGACGAATATGATATTTAAATATCCCGCATCGAATACTCATTAAAAAAAATTATTTAACAATTTGAGACCGTTCATGATAACTGATTCGAACCGATTGGTATGATTTTCCCTGTTTATGATTGGGGATCAGGACGAATTTAAAAAAATCCGAAATATGTTTACCCGAGTTTCGGGACGGAGATGATATTTAAATGTCCCGCATCGAATACTTATTTAATGAGATTATTAACAATTTTTTTCTTTTCATTAAAAAAAAATTATTTATCTTTATAAATCCTGTCCCAGAGGGAGATGGTTCTTATCTAAAATTCTCGTAAGAAAATGTGAATATCCTCTGCTTCCTCAAAAGGTTTTGGGTTCGAGTCCCGTCAGGCGACAAATTTTATGCTTCATTAAATGGTTAATTGTTATTGTTTGCGGGTTATGTGTAACTTTTTTTGTTTTTTTTTTTTTTTTTTTTTTGTTTCATTTTTTTTATATAAATAAATTTAACATAGATACTAATTTTATAAACAAATAGGATATTCTTCTTTTGGTAACTTCTCAATAAAATTATCACCGAATCATTCATTCTTTATTAAGTAAAAGCAAGTTTTTTTTTTTTTTTAAGAAAAGCATAGATTTTTCGTGCTAAGATGCCGCAACTTGATTAGCTCTCTCTTTCTCTCTCGCCTGGCCAATCTACCTCAATCGTGTTGATCCCGTTTCATTCCTTCTCCGGCGAATACTTTACTCACCTGTATCTGTCCGGATCTTTTCATCTTCTTCGTCGGCGGCATCAATCCAATCTCATTTTTTCTCTTGGTGTTATCATCCACTTAACGTACGCGATTCTCATCATATAAATACTCTTTGATGATTAATATTTTGATTTATTGCTTTTCTAGATTAGTTTCGTCGACTGATACGTTCTGTTGAGTTGATCATACAGGAATATGTTGGGGATTGCGAAGCAGAAAATTGCCTCCATAGCCATTATTGGCGCTTCTGTAATCACTCGGAAAACCATCTCTTTAGTTATTTTGTCTTCACTATTTATTTACTTAAGATTCATTTTGTTCTTGTAGAGGATTGGGATTTCGCGTGCGCTGTGCGTGTCAAGAAGCTATTCCTCTTCCTCGAAAGAGGTGACCGTTGCTTGCTGCATCATATTAAATGTTCTAATTGCGCTTCTCTTTGAGTAAATTGGCTTTTTTTTTGGTGTTCTAGAAACATGGATTCGTTGCTTTTTATTCCATTATCATAGATTTAGCGACTACTATCTTCATTTAGAAGGATGTGAGACTGGAAAGAACAAGCCACAAATAATACAACAAGAGACAGATGTCATTTCTATACCATAGAAAATGGATTGAGGAGTGATTCCTAGAATTCATTTAAAGATTCAAGCTAGTTAGCCTGATATTTTACTCACTCTTTCCTTAGTTGCTCATCTACCATAATTCAGCATAACCAACAAAAACTACAAATAGTCAATATGGAATCTGGTTGAATTATTGGATTTAATTACAAATTGTTTTTTGGTGCAAGTATTATTGCAAGAATTCTTATTCTCTTTATCTATTTGCATTTTTCTTCGTAGATGACAGTACGGGATGCACTAAACTCTGCACTTGATGAAGAAATGGCTGCAGACCCTAAAGTATTTTTGATGGGAGAAGAGGTTTGTATGAATTTGAGTCTTTGAGAGGCTGCTTCATATATTTTCTACTTCTATTGATGGGTTATTGGCTATGGAATTTTGTTCAGGTTGGAGAATATCAGGGTGCATATAAGGTCAGAAATGCATGCGAAAAGTAGCCCAGTAATTTACGTTTCTGAAATATATGTTCTAAAATCGCTTGTGAACTTAATTTCATTAGATTACAAAAGGTCTTCTGGCAAAGTATGGTCCAGAGAGAGTTGTTGATACGCCAATTACAGAGGTTGATACTTATAAGTGGAACTACTGAGTTTTATTTCTTCTGCTTTCAATCTCAATAGAAAAATCTAACAACATACAACTTCCATTGGAACATGAAAGGCTGGCTTTACTGGAATTGGTGTTGGAGCTGCTTACTACGGCCTGCGGCCTATTATAGAGTTCATGACATTTA
Organism: Impatiens glandulifera; assembly: GCF_907164915.1. Classification (NCBI taxonomy): domain Eukaryota; kingdom Viridiplantae; phylum Streptophyta; class Magnoliopsida; order Ericales; family Balsaminaceae; genus Impatiens; species Impatiens glandulifera. The sequence continues at coordinate 56,778,397 of NC_061862.1, read as the reverse complement.
ATTTCGCCATGCAGGTTAGCATTACATATAAGCTTTAGTTGAGTAAATCTCTATCCTTACCAACTATTCATTTTGATGCTACCAAAGGCTATATCATATGTTGAGTTGTAGATTTAATTACCCTACTGGGATCTCTTGCTTTACAGTGTCTCTTGCTTTATAGTGTGTTAAGACTGAGTAAATTGTAGAGATTTACTTGATTCAATTGCGGGATATGGAATTGTCTTTTTGTGCAATTTAGTATTAAAGTCTCTCTTGGACTGCATTGGTGTGGGAAATTCTCCAACACTTTTTGTTGAGAGTATTTACAAAAAGGAGTGGCGTGTTTTGCATCTTTTTTTTCTCGTTTAGTTAAAGGAAGATTACTTTGTTGTCTGCTGGCACCATTTGTTTATGTTGTCAAGTGCAATGAAGGGTTTCTTCTTTGTGCATCTACTAATCAGCTTTGGATTTCACTGCAGGCAATAGACCACATAATTAATTCAGCTGCAAAATCGAACTACATGTCTGCTGGTCAAATATCTGTTCCTATTGTGTTCAGAGGACCTAATGGCGCTGCTGCTGGAGTTGGTGCCCAGCACTCCCAGGTATGTTATTCATCAAATATTTTAAAAAATATAAGTGACTGAAACTTCTTGGTAGTTACTTATCTTCCCTTCCACTGTCAAGATCAGAATGGGTCAAATGTAACCCTTCTATTTCCCATCTCCCCCCCCTGGTTTCATTCCACCTATGATTTGCTCCTTCATGAGGATTGAGATGTGTACTTTGGTCAGGAAACAAAAAATTAATCTGTAGAAATCAACCTTTTTGGTAGGCACGCTGCCCTTTATGGCTTGTAGTAAATGATCTGGATTTTATATTGCGGGTTTGGCTGGAACCTGTGGAACTTGAACAGATCCTGTCAGTATGATGGGCTTGAGCTACTTCTAAAATTCACTCTAACATTGGCAGTATAATTCTGTTTCTGCTCATGAACTTGTGGCAATATTCTTTTTCGTTGTGCTGATGTGTTGTAAAACACAAACATATTTATTGATAGCAAATTTTATTGCTACGAAATCGATACAATGTCTACAATGATGGGCCACATAAAGGTAAAAATAATGTACTACTGTACTTTGCCCCCCAAAAAAAGGTAATCTAAAACATTTCAATTCCTGTATACATGGGGGATTCTCCTTCCATGGTTCACAAAGTTATATGAAGCGTTTTGTGTGATGCACAAAAGTGGAGTTTTTACTAAAGATCAAGTTGGGTTTAGTTTGTAGATATCTGGAAGAGTATATACTCCTTTCTTTGGACGAGTTGCTAGGAAATATGTTCCATAGTCTAAAGAGAGGGATGGGCCTTTTTTGAAATAAATAATGCAACAAATGTGAAGCAATTTTCAAGATCTGAAATATCTGCTTATGTTTCAAAGCATAAAGCTTTGGCCCTGTTAGGTTCAACATCATTTTAATATCTTTTGGGTTTTTATGACTTCAAGAGACATTCTTTGGTAAAAAACTGACGTGGATAACTAAATAACCTCTACAATGGGATTTCACTGTTCTAATAAGTTGAGTTGAAAAAGCTGCTTCATGAATGTCGACCTGTTGTGGGTCAAACAGCTGATGGAACTAAAAACAGTGAAAGACAATATCTTCATGCTGAAATGAAATTGCTGGGGTGCTTTTCATTGTTATAAGCGCACTTTATATGTCATTGTTTCTGTTCATGAACTTGTGGCAATATTCTTTTTCGTTGTGCTGATGTGTTGTAAAACACAAACATATTTATTGATAGCAAATTTTATTGCTACGAAATCGATACAATTTCTACAATGATGTGCCTCATAAAGGTAAAAATAATGTACTACTGTACTTTGCCCCCCCCCCCCCCCCCAAAAAAAAAAATTTCAAATCCTGTATACATGGGGGATTCTCCTTCCAATGGTTCACAAAGTTATATGAAGCGTTTTGTGTGATGCACAAAAGTGGAGTTTTTCCTAAAGATCAAGTTGGGTTTAGTTTGTAGATATCTGGAAGAGTATATACTCCTTTCTTTGGACGAGTTGCTAGGAAATATGTTCCATAGTCTAAAGAGAGGGATGGGCCTTTTTTTGAAATAATGCAACAAATGTGAAGCAATTTTCAAGATCTGAAATATCTGCTTATGTTTCAAAGCATAAAGCTTTGGCCCCCGTTAGGTTCAGCATCATTTTAATATCTTTTGGGTTTTTATGGCTTCAAGAGACATTCTTTGGTAAAAAACTGACGTGGATAACTAAATAACCTCTTCAATGGGATTTCACTGTTCTAATAAGTTGAGTTGAAAAAGCTTCTTCATGAATGTCGACCTGTTGTGGGTCAAACAGCTGATGGAACTAAAAACAGTGAAAGACAATATCTTCATGTTGAAATGAAATTGCTGGGGTGCTTTTCATTGTTATAAGCGCACTTTATATGTCATTGTTTCTCTTCATGAACTTGTGGCAATATTCTTTTTCGTTGTGCTGATGTGTTGTCAAACACAAACATATTTATTGATAGCAAATTTTATTGCTACGAAATCGATACAATTTCTACAATGATGTGCCTCATAAAGGTAAAAATAATGTACTACTGTACTTTGCCCCCCAAAAAAAGGTAATCTAAAACATTTCAAATTCTGTATACATGGGGGATTCTCCTTCCATGGTTCACAAAGTTATATGAAGCGTTTTGTGTGATGCACTAAAGTGGAGTTTTTCCTAAAGATCAAGTTGGGTTTAGTTTGTAGATATCTGGAAGAGTATATACTCCTTTCTTTGGACGAGTTGCTAGGAAATATGTTCCATAGTCTAAAGAGAGGGATGGGCCTTTTTTTGAAATAATGCAACAAATGTGAAGCAATTTTCAAGATCTGAAATATCTGCTTATGTTTCAAAGCATAAAGCTTTGGCCTCCGTTAGGTTCAGCATCATTTTAATATCTTTTGGGTTTTTATGGCTTCAAGAGACATTCTTTGGTAAAAAATGACGTGGATAACTAAATAACCTCTACAATGGGATTTCACTGTTCTAATAAGTTGAGTTGAAAAAGCTGCTTCATGAATGTCGACCTGTTGTGGGTCAAACAGCTGATGGAACTAAAAACAGTGAAAGACAATATCTTCATGTTGAAATGAAATTGCTGGGGTGCTTTTCATTGTTATAAGCGCACTTTATATGTCATTGTTTGCTTAATATTTGGATTGAACAACGAAGCTCTCGTTATGTCCTGATTGTACAATGGAGCTTTCTTGTAATGATTTTTTATGCATAATATGTTTGAAGAAATTTTAAATAAGAAAACGAGATGACATATGTTCTGTTAATTTGTGCAGTGTTATGCAGCATGGTACGCATCTTGTCCTGGTCTGAAAGTTCTGTCTCCATACTCCTCAGAAGATGCACGTGGCCTTCTCAAGGCTGCCATTAGGGACCCTGATCCTGTCGTATTCCTAGAAAATGAGTTGATGTAAGCCTTTTTTATATGTTTTTCTTGATATTCTTCTGTAAGACTGATTTGACTTTAGATTTATGTCCATTGTGGATTGTGCATTGCAGATATGGAGAATCATTCCCTATTTCAGCAGAAGCTCTTGACGCTAGTTTTGTTCTTCCAATAGGCAAAGCTAAGGTAATATTCCAACTCTCTAATATAACGAAATATCTTTCATGTTCCCTTGCATGCATCTATCCTCACAATGCAGGTATTCACAGATAGAACGTGAAGGGAAAGATGTTACCATTACTGCATACTCAAAGATGGTCGGTTTTTCCCTCAAGGTTGGTCTTCTTTTGTTCAGTATATATGATCAATCAAATATTAGTGCCAGTCACCCACCGAGTGTAGCTCAATGGTAAGAGTCTTGAACTTGAGGTCTCAAGTTCGACTCCCATTAAAGAACCTTGATTGAAATGGTATTGGCGGTGGGATGATGTGCTAGCCTCCTCAAGGAAAAAAACCCTGGTCTAAAAAAAGTAATAAATAATAATAGTGTAGTCATTATCTTCAGATCCAGTCAAATATGACTGTTTGATTGTCTTTTCCAAAGATAAATCTTCTAAGTTTATTGTATTTCAAATTTTGGATTTAAAACTTACTAGTGTGTAACATTCAGGCAGCTGAAATTCTCGAGAAGGAAGGAATTAGCGCGGAGGTAATATTTCCATAAGATTTTGCTAAACTATGTTGCATTTTGATTTATTCAAGCTGGGCATAAGACAACCCTTAAACCCCCAAAAAATAAGTCGAAAGTAAAAATAAAATAAAATGATAATCTCTCTACTTTTGTACAGGTTATCAACTTGCTGTCAATTCGTCCTCTTGATCGAGCAACCATCAATGCTTCTGTGAGAAAAACCAACAGACTCGTAACTGTTGAAGAAGGATTCCCTCAACATGGTGTTGGTGCAGAAATCTGGTTGATCTATTTCTTTAGTCCTTCAATGAAAATTATATTTCTTTTTTAAAAAAAAGCCTTAAAAAAATGGTGCTTTTAAGTGTTAGAGCCCATTGACATCTGATGTCACATTTACAAGCGTATCTTTCTCTATACATCACACTCAACTGATTTTTGGTCATTTTCGCTTTCCATAGTGCATCGGTAGTTGAGGAAAGTTTTGAGTATCTGGATGCTCCAGTTGAGAGGATTGCTGGAGCAGATGTGCCAATGCCTTATGCTGCAAATCTAGAGAGATTGGCCCTTCCACAGGTTTGTCTTTTTTCAACTCTTTCCTTTACTATCTTCACAATTATCTGTTCCATGAATTACATAGTAAATGGTTGTTAATCAATCCAATTTAACTTTCCTATTTAGGAAGTAACCAATTATTTGTAAATTGTTATTACCTCTCAATTTTTTATGTTACATATGTGAGAATCTTGTCAAGTTTCAATTGAATAGGGGCTATTTGTAATTAATCTCAAAATACACCCCCCCCCCCCCCCACACACACACACATCAAACAAAGCCTAAGAGCTTGTTTGATCCGATTTATTTGGATTAAATGATCAAAATATCTTTAGTATTTAAAATGTTATAACAATATAGTAAGTGTATTTTGAGTTATAATTTGAATGATTGGTCTGAAGAAGTGATTGTTGATGAGATAATGGTTTATTTGAATTAAATCCAAATAAATCACATCAAACAAACCCTAAAGAATCTGAATTCTATGGCTCAAACTTGCATAACTATTGTTTAGTATAAAATTTACGATTTACCAATTATTCATATTATACTCCCTTTTTTAATATCATTTACTTTGTTATGTTTGTGCTCTGGAACACTTTACCCAAAACAACAATGTCAAATGCAGATTAATCTAAAAAGTTTCTATGAAATCATGAAGTGGATCACATTTGCATAATGCAGAATTTATGATATATCATGGAAGTCCTAAATAATTTTGTGATGTGGGTTATTTAATTTTGGTTGAAACAGATTGAAGATATTGTTCGAGCTGCAAAGAGAGCCTGCTATAGGGCAACTGCTTAAGGGGTGGGAGAAGGCTGTTAATCATTTGGTTATCTTTCTGTCCCAAACAATTGTCTTTTTGTATAAGTTAATTTCTTGCATGTAATTCCTATAAAGATTGGCAATTAACTGATTGCTAGAAAGTCGAGAATAAGTGCATGACAAGTCGAGATTATGTTGGGATGATCAATAAGAATTCAATGACTAAATCAAATTGATTTGAATTTGTTATTGACTGAACTTTAGTTGAAGATAAAGATGGAAGCTTTTCATATATTGGATCAGCTTTAGGTTTTCTATTATGGTCATAGATGATGTAGATAAGTTATAAGTAACTATTAATTAGAGCTTTATATGAGCAATTAATGGCTAATTTGAGTGATTAGTTGTGTATATCCAATAAACAAAATGGAGTAAATGCAATGCTTGAGAACAAGTGGCATTAAGGTTTTTTTCTTAATTTGAAATTTGGTTATCATTTTGGACCATCTAAGAGAGTAAGAAAGTTTACGTTTGTTATGTTTTATGGAACATACGGAATTACAGAGTTAATTGCATTTATTTAAGAGAGTTTTAAAAGATGTTGAAGTGGTAAGAACGAAAGCAAAAGAGATGGAATAATTTCAATCACAAACAGAGACTTTATGATTTATTTTGGAATAAACTAACTTTTTCCTATGAGCGAAATTGTCTTCTTATATCTTTGTTATTCGGAGGAGAGGGTAGGAGCAATTAGGGTTCTCTGCGTTTGATCTACTTGGCAGGAGATATAATTTAGATGTGAATAAACTATTGAGAATAAGCTGAAGCAAACGGAGCCTCATTGGTTTAGACAAATAAGCTGAAAAAAATTATCAAGAAATAAAAATAAGAGCGATTAGCGGATAATCTAGATCAAATAAGTTAATCAAACTATTTCTTTGTGTTGATTTTTGGTATGGTGCCAAGCTGATTAACATGTTCATCTTTGGTTAGAATTTAGTTGTAAAATGTATAGTTAATTTCCTCACAAAAATGTGTTGATAAACTTTGTGAATGGAATTGTAACAACTAATTGAAAAATGATTATGTTTTATCTTTCTATAAAGTTTGTGGAGTCGGTTAGGTAGTTCATCATCCTTTTTTAGCTTTCTAATCTTTTAGTGCCTAAAAAACTATCGATCTATTTTTTATTTTTCATTTACCATTTTTGAAAAACAACTAAGAGAAAAAAACACATATTTTATGTGACTAACCAGATGTCCAACTCCAAAACAATTAAGGGTTCTTGTGAGGTTGGATGAAAATTTCCTTGTGAATAAGACTGCCAATCTCAAGATCAATTAGGGTTCTTTTGTTTAAGGTGGAATTTTCTTTGGAATAAATTATAATTCAATTTCAATTTTTCCATCCAAATACAAAAAATATTTAAAATTTGTTGGCCATTTTTGATTTTTGAGAAGGAATCTCTTTCTTATTGCAATCATATTATATCATTTTTCAACTACAAACCAAGAATGTCTGTCGCTTTGTTTAGAATATGCACTTCTGATAACTGTAATATAAAAAAAAACATTTCAAGTTTAGTCGCAAGTACATGAAAAAAACAATCTGTTTACACATTGTAAAACATTTGAAAAATTAGAAAAATTGTTTCATCCAACCTCACATGAATAATAAAGAAAGAAGAAAAATGACATGTTAAGAACATAATAACTGAATAAAAGAATATCAAATTAGATCATTCAGGCATAAGTCCTATGCAAAAGTCTATTAAAATCATTAATCAAGAACACCAATTATACCTCTAAGTAGCTTGTGTACTATATGCATATCTCATAACTACTACTTTCCGAACTATTTTTCATATTTTAACTTTAAAACCGAAATAGTATCGATACAGTCTAAACACTGTTAATGCCTCAATTTTCAGCCAAGAAACTCAAAGCACAAGATGCTGAATGATTAGAATAGAACATGAATAAAAATATTTAAAAAAAAAGGATAAATGAACTCAAGCTTCTTCTTTAAACTAAAACACCACAAATTGCATTGTGAATGGTAGAATAGCTAGGCACAAGACCAATATGAGAAGTTATTGATCAAAAAGTAAAATCAAGTATGAAGCAAATAGAAACCATGAACCTTCTTGATTCTAATATAAAGGATAAACTAAATTCTAGCCAGAGCAAAGCTTTTCTAGAGCCAAGTTTTCATCACCACCAACACTCTCCAGAGTCTTCTTCACCAAAGCTTTAGGAAAACCCATCTCTGCAAGTTTCTCCACCTACATTACAATATCATCTTCACTGTCACATAATAGATATTAAAGAAAGCCATCATTCTTGTATATATTTAACTCCCTCTTTCATGTGAACTGTAAGAGCTTGATTTGAAATAAATGGTTTTCTTTTTTGGGAAAGTGGATTATTTGGATCAAATGACCATAATATTATAAAGGGTGTTTTATTTAATGATTATGAATGATTTGATTTAATCCAAATCGTCCACACCAAATAAGGACCATAATAGTAATTAGTCGGACAATTCAACTGACCAAAAATGTTACCTTGTTTGATGAAGAGTTATCTGGGATTGTTTCCAAATAACACCCACAATCTAATCAACTATCTATTCATCAATCATATCATCAACAGCCAAAATACCTTATATTTTTCTTTTAAAAAGTAAGAAATGAAAAGGATTCATTATATATTTATACTTTAATACCTCTCAAATAGCTTTATTTTTCATAACCTACATTAAACGGGGTTATTTGAAAATAATCACCTCGTTATTCAAATAACCACAGTACCAAGAAGACCTCAGTTTCAAGGATAATCAATTTTGAAGTAATTGGTTTGATGGGAAAAGTATTAGTTTTAGGGAAAAAAAAAGTGATGGAAATAACATTTTCTTAAACATAAAATGGGACACTTTTAATGGAATTATCGTCAGCATAAAATGAGACAAGATGTACATCATCATGGCACAAATAAAGGCATCTTAATGATTAAGGGATAAAAAATAAAAGAGAGAAAAGTTTACTCAACAAAAAAAATAGTTACCTTTTCATCCATTCCAAGAGATGATGGCTTAGCAAATGTTTCTGTCCAGTAATGCGCTGTGGACGCAAATGTCTGATAGTCTTTGAGATACTGGAGTAGAATATAGATTAAAGTTTAGATGTAGATGAGCAATAACAATCAGGCATCAACCAGAAATCCATATGAAAATAATATTAAATCAACCTGTTTTTAGTAAGTTAAAAGGTTATTTGGATTCTTCTAGAGAATTTGACAATTGTTTTTAATAAAATGCAATCAAGTTTGAGTTCCTATTGATCTTCGTTTATTTCATAATTTTCTTAATCAACTACAGTTAGAAGAATCAATCAATTGAAGTATACTTCTACATAGTGATAATTGCCAAAGTAAAGAGTGAAAATGACTTTTTGGTATAACCGTTTGGAAACTAAAATTTTGTCGCAATCACCGTCTCAATCACAATTACATTGAAAAATCGCCAAATGTAAGAAAGTGATTTTTTTTTTTTTGCATTTGGTATGGAAAGTGGTATTATAACAAATTTTGACAACTTTTTAGTTTTTATTTTTACCCTTACTATTAGACGGTTGGGGATTTGGGAGTAATGACAAGAGGGTAATTGGGACAAATCATATTTTCCTACTTTTTTTTTACTTAGTAGCATTTGGAGGAGTGAGCCAAAATTTGTGCCAAATTTTTGGATTGTTGGCCGGAAATGTTTTGGGATCACAAGTTTGAGCCAAATGTAGAATTTTTAGTTATTTTTGGCATAGTGAAAAAATATGTAATAGAAAATCACAAGACTAAACCTGCTGAGCAACAACAGCATCTTGTGGATCATCAGGCTGAGGAGAAGAAAGCAATGCCTGCACAGAAAGGAGTGCTGTTTTGAGAGTAAGAGCAGGACTCCATTGGTCCTTCAAGATATCCAGGCATATGGCTCCACTCTGACTACTGATATTGGGGTGCCTTCAAGGATTACAGAGCATAAATGTAAATCAAACAATTATCTTTCTGGATATACAAAAAGTAAAGACAAAATAATTTAAGGCTGACATGCTATATGTGATAACTTAAACTGGGGGAGCTCAAGGAATAAATGAAGCCATAAGATTGACATACCAAACTTTTGTAATGAATTTCATTCCTGGAGGTTCAAAGGGGTACCCATCTGCAAAATGGACACAAGAATAATGTAAATAAAACGTTATATGGTCTACAGTATCTCAATCTAGCAGCAATTGATTTAAGGTACAGTTTTGAAATGGTCCATTACACTATCTTAACCATCCAAAATACTCAAACACATTTTTTGTTTTGTTTTGAGATATGAAAATTTCAATAAAACCATAGTCAATGCGAAAGTCGCATCGACTATGGTAGAAATATAAAAAACCTTGAGACACATGTAAGAAGACCTTGTCAAAGACCAAGGTCCATGGTATCCATACTCAAGACCTTGAGAAAGGTCAAAGGTATAGAATGTCCAAACGAAAGTATAATCAGAGTTATGAACAATTCATGACATGTGTCATCAGGAATTCAAAGAGATAGAAGCAAACTTCTTCCCAAAAGTCAAAATCGGACTTAAGCCACCAATCACAAAATGATGCTCATTTTTTAACATCATAGTTGATCCCAGACTAGAATGGATCTTTTCAAATAATCACTTGAATACAGTTCAGTGACCCAGTATAGTTTTTCCCTCAAAAACCTTTTGTGTATTATATTTTAAGCCCAATTTCATTACAAGAAGGAATGAACAATATATAGCATCATGATTGTGAATTTGTGGTAGGGATTGAACATATGAGAATAGGTTAATAGAAAGTTGGGGAATAAGTGAATTAGTGTAGATGAATGGAGAACACTTGTAAATAGATAAGTAAGAATGAGGTATAAGTAGATTAATGACACTTTTACTAATAGGCTGGTTAATAGAATTCTTCTACTTCCCATTTTCTTCCTTCTCTCCAAAATTCATTCCTCATTCTACCAGTTTCAAAAAACAAACATGTATCAGGTTTGCAAGCAGACATACAAAACTGCAGTGAAATTCCCAAATGACCCTATTACATAATAGAAAGATGACAGGTACTGAATCCAAGACCACTTGACTGTTAATTAGCAATGAAACTCATTGAGTGGAAGAGAAAACAATCAAGTATATCAATGTGAGGTAAAATTCATATTGCTACATGATAACCAGATTACAAAATGATCCAACAACAAAAGAGTCTTTATTTAATTGGCCATTGTTACAGTAATTTCAGGTACACAAATCATACATACACGTTTACATCAAAGAATTAACAAAAGGGTATTCGTTAACAAGAAAGGTATGATAAAATCAACATAAAAAAAAAAAGAGAAACATTACCAAGCAAGACGATATCGATATCGAAAACACCGCCTTCATAAGGAGTGCCAGTAGGTCCAGGGATTGTACCGATCAAATGCGTAAGCTTATCGCCTTTGGGCTTGATGCTTATGCCCGAACACTGGGAGTCTCTGCCGCATTCTTGAAGCTCCTTCTGTACCCGAGAGAAATCCACCATTTTCGCTTGAAACCCAATTTTCTGCGAGGTTTATTATATCTTTTCTTTATGGACCCTGGCTTTCGAGTTTTATAGTAAATGAAAACACTATAGTGTGAATGGCTTCTAGAAAGTGAAAAATTAATTGAATGAAAAATAAGAGATATACACACAATGTTGTGGAAGAGTCACATAGTGGGTGGGTATCATCAAGATTTACTTTAAAAATATAAAGATTGTAGTTATACAAAATTATGAAACATTTTTATTAATGCAAACAAAAATAAAAATACAACTCATATTTTATAATGAATAATAGAATAAAACTAAAATAATATAATTATTATTACTTTACTTTATTTATTAAACAAGTATAAAATATATATATTTTTATTAATTTTAAAAGCAGTTAATATATTTTTATTTTTATTTTTTGTAAAATTTTGTAAATTTTCTTATTTAATAATATATATTTTTAAATAATAATATTAATTATTAAAATAATATATATATATACCTATCAACTATATGAAAATATCATTTATTAACTATTATTTTTATATTTATATTTTAAAATTATTAATTAATAGTACTCATAATATATATATATAATATATATTCAAATATTAATACTATATATATATTTTTTAAATTAAACTAACTAAATAAACAATAAACATAACTTAAGATTGAAAATTTTGAATAAATTATAAAAACTATCAAAATCATATCAAACTTTATATGAGAAATGATAAAGTAGCGACTCTCACTTAACATATTGTGCGTGCGTGCCTTTTCTTCCCAAAATATTAAACATAACATTCTTTGTCCATGATGTTGTTTTCTTCGTTTATCTTCTTACTACCTTTCAATAAAAAGTCATATATTTATTGAAATATATTTGACAATTGTATATTCATTACAAAACGAGACTGAACTTCTTAATATTATTGAAAACTTCTTTATACGTGTTTCTGTTTTTTCTATTTTAATTCGAGCATATTGAAGCTTCATCTTCAAGAATATCAAGAATGAGTTTTATAATCATCATTCGAAATTTGTGGTATTTTTGATGTATTTTAAATTAAAAATCAATTTAAATAAATAAAAAAAACAATTAATCTTAAACTTGAAATGGAACTTTAACATTTAAAAAAAAAATAATTTATTTTCCAAAAAAAAAAAACGTGAAGTTACATGCATTTAAATAATCTCAAATTCCTTAATCAAATGTAAAATTTATACAACTAGATTAATCTAAAAAAATAAGTAACATAAATAAAAATTATAGAATTTTTCCACAATATTTTCATATTTATAATTCTCCTTCTAAAATTTTCTCATATTTAATATTATAGAATTCTTTTGAAGTGGTTAATTTTCACTTTGTACATTTAATGTTTTCAAAAAAATAAATTATTGTAAATAGAACCCTGATTTGATTTTAGGTAAATTTTGACCCAAATATTATAGCTGAAATTGGTCACTAAAAAATTAATTGATGACCTAAATAAATTAAAATAATAAGTTGGACGATTTGATTGCATACTATGTGGTCAGAATTAACATAATGTCAAATTAATGAACTTTTTTTAATAATTAAAATGTTTGGAAAAACTATATTAGAAGGTAAAAATGAAGTATGTGAACAAATTTTATTTTTGTTTACGTTGTATTATTATTTATTACTAAAACTTTAATTTAAAAATATTTAATTATAATAATTAATAATTTAACTATATTATTAAAAATGAAGTATGATGCCTAAATTTAGAAAAATTAAGTAATATTTTAACATAATATTAAAATATATAATAACATACTAGTTAATAGCATATTTATAGATTTATTTGTAGAAGTTATTATTGGATCATTCTAATATAGGGATGCACGATGCCTCGCAAAGTGCAAAGTGATAGATGAAGGGTTTGGTTATTGGTTTTGTGTATCTTGACTGAGATTGGTTACTGAGAAGACGACCGATCATGTTGAAGAGCGCGCGAGACAATTATTGAGAAGATCATTAAGAAGATTCAAGATCATGATTCTTCGTCTTTTTTCGATTCCGATGACAATAAGAAGTCTCTCACCAAGTGGTAGAACGAAGGGTTTGGTTATCGGATCTGTGTATCCCAACTAAGATCTGTTATTGAGGAGATGTTCGATCATGTTGAAAAGTGCGCGAGACATTTATTGAGAAGATTGATGATAAGATTCACGATCACGATTCTTCGTCTTCTTCCAATTCCGACGACGATAAGAAGCCTTCCGCCCCTTCTTCTAATTTTGAGGCCAAGGTTTTTCGGCTCTATGTATCACATCTGAGATATGTTAATGAAAGATGTCTGGTCACATTGAAGAGGGTGCGAGACATTTATTGAGATGATCGCTAAAAAGATTCACAATTACGATTCTTCGTCTTCTTCTGATTACAACGACGATAAGAAGCCTCTCACCAAGTGGTAGAACGAATGGTTTGGTTATTGGCTTTATGTATCCCGACTAAGATCTGTTACTAAGATCAGGGGCAGAGCTAAGATTTCAAGTCTATCCGGGCTAAAATCATTTTCATAAAAAATTATATAACACGATATTTTTTTTTTTTAATATTCTATTATATATTAAACGTTCTTAATAACACAATATTTTGCTAGCACCATCATATCCCTAACGTCTAGGATTTCCTTTTAAACTTTGTGTGACGTATACTTTGCATTTCCTAGAGCTTTCTCTGAGATAATATTACCAATATTATCATTTCATTTTCCTAAGAGCTTTAACATCTTAATAAAATTACCTTGATTTTGGAAATCTAAAGATTCATCGTGACCTCTTAATGCACATGCTTGCAAACTTAGCCAACGAACACTCTCAATTGTTGTTGCAAGCCTTAATCGATTCTTTTGAATTTGTTCAGAAGATTCTCAATTCATAACTTTATATATATATGTCGAGATACATTCATCAAATCCACAACAAAATTTGAAAATTTATTGTGCAATGAGTTAGAACTCCTCTCGTGAGACAAAAGGCACACTTCCTCCATCATTAACACATTTCCAACTTTTGAAACCTTCAACTGTAAATGCAGATTGTTGGGATTTACCTGATTCAAAGAGATAACATGGAAAACAAAATACAACATCCTTCGAAGGAGAGTACTCCAATCATGAGAACTTTTTAAACCAAGAGTATTGAAATCGACGTTGTTGCTTTCCAAATTCAGATCTTGGAAACTCCGACAACATAGGTTGATATGGTCACATTTTAATGTAAGTTCGTCTAATTTTATCGTCATGATTTACAGGATGTCTCCACATAAAAATATGTAATACATGATCTCGTTCAAAGGTAGTTTCATCAAACTCAACTCTTTGAGATTTAGAAGGAGATTCTAAATTCTTATCTGAAATTACTGTATTTAGTTCGATTGACTCAGATAATGAAGGATTATCAATTTTGGCTTAAAAAAAAGATAAAATATTGTTTTTTCTCAACTTACAAATTTTGAGATTAAAATTTGACATTAAATACTCTGAATTTGATATTAAAAATTGTTGAGTTTTGAGATTCTCAACCTACAAATTTATTAAATTCTAAGAAAATTATCATCGAAACATGAATAATGTAAAAACGATTCACATAGACACAAATTACTATAAAATTGAAATTATACAAACTTGGTGAGAGAATGAATTTCAATCTAAACCGACAAAATACGCTCCTCCATGTTAACCTAATGAGTAGTAAGAATTCAAATTTTAAAATTATGACCGTGACTATTATTGTTAAGAACATATTTTCTTAGTTAAGTTGGATAAATTATATATAGCTTATATATAGGTAATTAGATTTAATTAGGAATGAATAAGTTAAAGATTTTTAATTAGAAAGTAATAGATTATATATTATTGCGTCAATTATTTATTTAGGAATTAATAAATTAGGATATTTTTATTTATTTATGAATAAATATAATATATAATATTTTCTTATTGACTAGTAATTTTCTTTTTATTTATTTAAGAATTAATAAATTAGATTCAAGTGGTTTAAATAGAATAAATATACTATAAAATATATTAATTAGAATTAGATGTTATATAGAATAAATATATTATAGAATATATTAGTTAAAATTAAATGTTAAATTGAATAAATATAATATATAATATATATTTAGTTATCTAGTGGAGCCTCCGGGCTATAATAGAGAAAGAGTAATGATAGAGAACGGGAAAAAAGTTGACTAGGAAATGAGGTGTCATTTTTTAATTGGACTGAAAATCTGAAAATTCTCTCTCCTATTAAATTTTTAATCAAAGTGACACCTACTTCCCTATACATTCCTGTTAACTTTTTTCTCGCTCCCTATCATTACTCAATAGAGAAGTTAGTAAATTCGACAGTTATATAATTATATATTATATATTAAAGTACTACTAACTATTAAGCACGCTATGAGTGCCTCCGCCCCTTACTAAGAAGATGGTCATTCAAGTTGAAGAGCGTGCGAAACATTTATTGAGTAAATCGCTGAGAAGATTCACGATCACAATTCTTCGTCTTCTTTCGATTTCGATGATAGTAAAAAATCTCTCACCAAGTGGTAGAAGGAAGGGTTTTGTTATCGACTCTTTGTATTCCGAATGAGATATGTTACTGAGAAAATGGTCGATCACATTGAAGAGCGCGTGAGATATTTATTGAGGATATTGCTAAGAAGTTTCACAATCATGATTCTTCGCCTGCCTTCTTTTGATTCCGACGTCGATAAAAAGCCTCTCACCAAGTGATAGAATAAAGGATTCGATTATCGACTTTGTGTATCCCGACTAAGATCGGGTACTTAGAAGATGACCGATCACGTTGAAGAGCGCGCAAGAGATTAATTGAGTAGACCGTTGAGAATATTCATGATCACGAATGTTCATCTTTTTCTAATTCTAACGACGAGAAGAAGCCTCTCACCAAGTGGTTGATGAAGGGTTTGATTATCGGCTTTGTGTATTCCAACTTAAATTTTCTACTGAAAAGATGGACGATCATGTTGAAGAACGCGTGAGACATTTATTGAGAAAATAACTAAGAAGATTCACGATAACGATTCTTTGTCTTCTTCTAATTCTAACGACGATAAGAAGCCTCTCACCAAGTGGTAGAACGAAGGGTTTGGTTATCGACTCTGTTTATCCCGACTAAGATCAATCTGTTACAAAAAATATGGTCAATCACGTTGAATAGCGTGCGAGATATTCATTGAGAGATCGCTGCTTTGATTCACTATAATGATTCTTTGTCTTTTTCCGATTACGATGACGATAAGAAGTATTTTGCCCCACTTTTACTCTCGAGGCCAATGTCTTTTGGCTCTTTGTATCCCGACTAAGATTTGTTACTAAGAAGATGGTCGCTCACAATGAAGAGCACGCAAGGCATTTATTGAGAAGATCGCTAGAAGATTTACGGTCATGATTATTCATCTTCTTCCAATCCGACGACGATAAGATACCTCTCACTAAGTGGTAGATTAAGGGTTTGGTTATCGACTCTATGTATCTCGACTAAGATTTGTTATTGAGAAGATAACTGATCACGTTGAAGAGCACTCTCAAGACATTAATTGAGAAGATTTTAAAGAAGATTCAAGATCAAGAATCTTCATGTTATTTCGATTCCGAAGACGATAAGAAATCTCTCACCAAGTGGTAGAACAAAAGTTTTGGTTATCGACTTTGTGTATCTCGATTAAGATCTATTATTGAGAAAATGAATGATCACATTGAAGAGCGTGCAAGACATTTATTGAAAAGATCGCTAATAATATTCACGATCATGATTCTTAGTCTTCTTCCAATTCCGATGACGATAAGAAGCCTCCGTCCCTTATTTTACTTTGAGGACAAGGTCTTTCGGCTCTGTGTATCCCAAGTAAGATTTGTTACTATAAGATGATCGATCACAATGAAGAGAACACAAGAAATTTATTGAGATGATCACTAAGAAGATTCACGATCATGATTCTTTGTCTACTTTTGATTTTGACGACGATAAGAAGCTTTCTGCCCTTTTTTCTACTTTTAAGGCCAATGACTTTTAGCTTTGTGTATACCTATTGAGATCTATTAATGAGAAGATGGTCGATCACGTTGAAAAGTGCGCGAGACATTTATTGAGAAGATCATTGAAAAAATACACTATCACCATTCTCTATCTTCTTCTAATTCAAGCCTTCCACCAAGTGGTAGAATGTAGGGTTTGGTTATCGGTTTTGTGTATCCCGATTGAGATCTGTTACTAAAAAGATGGTTGATCATGTTGAAGAGTGCGCAAAACATTTATTGAGAAGATCGATGAGAAGATTCACGATTACAATTCTTTGTCTTCTTCTGATTACGACGACGATAAGAAGTCTCTCACCAAGTGGTAGAACGAATGGTTTGGTTATCGGCTATGTGTATCCCGACTAAGATTGTTTACTGAGAAGATGGTCGATCATGTTGAAGAGCATGCAATACATTTATTGAGAATATTCACAATCACGATTCTTCGTCTTCTTCCGAATCTGGCGACGACAAGAAACCTCTCACCAAGTGGTTGAACAAAGGGTTATGTTATCGGATTTGTGCATCTCTGTTGAGATATATTACTAAGAAGATGGTCGATCACATTGAAGAGTGTGAAACCAAGGCTGTCAAAATCGAGAGTTTACGTAGAATCGTTTTCTAATTGTAAACTCGTAAAATCTAGAGTTTACATAAAATCATAAGAGTTTAATTCGAAAAAATAATAGTTATATATTATTATTATTTATATATATAATTAAGTATTTTATACTTAGCCAATTTAAAAAAATTATATATTTAAATATAAAATTAAATAAAAAATAATAATAAGTAAATAAAACACTAAAAAAATTATACTTACAAAATTAATTACATTAATTAATTTATTTAAATAAATAATAACTTTATTTTTTAATTTTTAAATATAAATTTGTTTTTTAAAGTAAAATCGTATAGAATTGTAAAATCGAAATTATTTATAAACTTGTAAAATCATAAAATCTTATTATCGTCAATTTTAAATCGTAAGAGTTTACATATTTAAGAGTTTACTTAAAATCAGAATCGTTAGTCTAATGTAAAATCGTAAAATTGTAAGATTTTAAGAGTCAACTCGAGATTTTGACAGCCTTATGTGAGACATTTATTGAGGAGATCCTAAGAAGATTCACAATCATGATTCTTTGTCTTCTTCCAATTCTGACGATGATAAGAATCCTCTAACTAAGTGGTAGAACGAATGGTTTGGTTATCGGTTTTGTGTTTACCAACCGAGATCTGTTATTAAGGAGATGGACGATCATTTTGAAGAGCTCGCGAGACATTTATTGAGTAAACCGCTGAGAAGTTTTGCGATCACGATTCTTCGTCTTCTTCCGATTCTGACATGCCTTTCGCTCCTTCTTCTACTTTCGAGGCCAAGGTCTTTCGTGAGATGATTCATGATCACAATTCTTGGTGTTATTCTAATTCCGACGACGAAAAGAAGCCTCTCAACAAGTGTTAGAACAAAGAATTTGGTTATTGGTTCTGTGTATCTTAACCGAAATTTTCTATTGAGAAGATGATCGATCACGTTGAAGAGCGTGCGAGACATTTATTGAGAATATCGCTGACAAGATTCATGGTCAATATTCTTCGTCTTCTTCCGATTCCAACGACGATAAGAAGCTTTATACCCCTTCTTTTACTTCTGAGGCCAAGGTATTTCGGCTCTGTGTATCCCGATTGAGATCTGTTACTGAGAAGATGGCTGATCACGATGAAGAGTGTGTTAGAAATTTATTGATAAGATCGATAAGAAGATTCACGATCATGATTCTTCATCTTTTTCCGATTTCGACACAATTAGAAGCCTTCCGCCCTTTTTCTACTTTTCAAGGCCAAGGTCTTTCGACTCTTTGTATCTCGACTGAGATTTGTTACTAAGAAGATGGTTGATCACATTGAAGAGCGCACGAGATATTTATTGAGAAAATCGTTGCGAAGATTCACAATCACGATTCTTCGTATTCTTCAGATTCCGACGACGAAAAGAAGAAGCCTCTCACCAAGTGGTAGAACGAAGAGTTTGGTTATGATTGAGACATTTATTGAGAAGATCAATGAGAAAATTCACGATTACGCTTCTTTGTTTTCTTCCAATTACGACAACGATAAGAAGTCTCTCACCAAGTGGTAGAACAAAAGGTTTGGTTATTGGCCCTGTGTAACTCAACTGAGATTTGTTAATGAGAAGATGGTCAATCACGTTAAGAGCACACGAGACATTTATTAAGAAGATTGCTGAGAAGATTCACAATAACAATTCTTTCACCAAGTGGTAGAATGAAGGGTTTGGTTATCGGCTGTGTTTATTCCGACTGAGATATATTACTAAGAAGATGATCGATAACGTTGAAGAGCACGTGAGACATTTATTGAGAAGATCGCCGAGAAGATTCACGATCACGATTCTCCATCTTTTTTTCGATTCTGACGACGATAAGAACCTTCCCACCAAGTGGTAGAGAGAACAATTTGGTTATTGACTATGTGTATCCTAACTAGGGCTACAAATAAGTCGAGCCAAGCTCAAGCTTATTGGAGCTCGAGCTCGACTCGATTAAGTATTTATTAGCTCGACTCGATCTCAAGCTCGAACAATCTTATAAATTTGAGCTCGAGTTCGACTCGACTATATTACGTACGAGCTCGGCTCGACTCGAGAGCTTGAACAAAAATTGAATTTTCAATTTCAAACTCGAGCTCGAGTTCGAGCTCGAACTCGAACTCCAACTCAAACCAAATTTATTTTCAAAATGAAAATATCAAACTTTCTCACATATTCAACATTTATAACATGATATTTCAAAATTAAAATATAAAACAATCATAAAAATTCAAAATTTCAAAACATGATTGTCCAAAACATCAAACTACAATTACTAATTAAAATTCTAAAATACATCATTCCAAAACTATATAAATTGATTGAAACATTCAATATATTAATTTTTTTGTACTCATGTTTTTCAATCATAGCACACGTATTGCCTGCATTCAATAATATGAAATGTGTTAAACTTAAAAAAAATACATATAAAAATAAATAACTAAAATTTAACTTACTAAAATTTAACCAAAATTATATTAAAAATTACATTTTTTTTATCCCTTATTATATATAATATAATATATTATTTTTTTTATCTCTTTTAATATTATATATAGTATACTTTTATTATATATAATATATTAATATTTTTTATTATTTTTTCAATATTAAATATATTATACTAATTATTATACATCTGATATTCACTTTTATTATATATAATGAATTGATATTTTTTCAATATTATATATAATATATAATTTTATTATATATAATATATTAACATTTTTTTTTATCTATTTCAATATTATATATAATATACTCATTATTACATTCTTAATATTTACTTTTATTATATATAATATATTAATATTTTTTTATCTATTTAATATTATATATAATATATTAGTTATTATATCCCTAATATTTAATTTTATTTTATATAATATATTAACCTTTATTTATCTTTTTCATTATTATTTATAATAAACTTTTATTATATATATAATATATTAACTTTTTTTTTTATCTTTTTCAATATTATATATAATATATAAATTAATATAATATTATCTACTATTATTTTTTATACTTATTCAACTCTATCTATATAAACATAAAAGTTCTCCTAATACATGAAGAAAGCATACTCTATCTATATAAACATAAAAATTCTCCTAATACATGAAGAAAGCATAAAGAAAAGCACGAAGAATATAAACTTATACAAACTTACCGATGTTAACCAACAAAATAATTGTTTTCTTCTTTTCTTTGTCGCCAGATTTACTTAAAACAAAAAGAAATCAAAATTATTTAAAAGAAAAAACAATAACTATAAAAGAAGTTAAAATAAATTCTAATTACTGGTAAACTTTTGTGAATTAATGAGATGTGAAGACTGAAGAAATAAGAAGAAAAATAAGAATTAAAAAGTAAGAAGAGATAAAAGCTAAAGAAAATATATAAGAGTGATTGAAGAAGAAGAATAACTGAAGAATAAGAGATAAAAGCTAAAGAAGAATATATAAGAGTGATTGAAGAATAAGAATAATTGAAGAAAAAGAAAAAAAAAAAAAGAGATAAAAGTGATTGAAGAAGAAGATTAATTGAAGAAAAAAAAAAGAGATAAGAGTGATTGAAGAAGAAGAATAACTGAAGAAGAAAAAGAAGAGTAACTAAAGAAGAAAAAGAAGATCGAGTAACTGAAAATGAAGAAGAAAAAGAAGATCGAGTAATTGAAAAAGAAGAAGATATGATGAAGAAGATATGATGATAAAGAAGGAGAGATGAAGAGTCACCGTCGTCCGTATAATATTATGAATTAACAATATATTAAGAATTAGAGTTTTACTTTAAGGGTTAATGGGCCTTATATGGGCTTTGAAGAGAGAGATGGAAGAAAAAAAACATTGTTTAAAATTTTAATACTAAATGAATAAAAAATATTTATATATTACGAGGCTCGAAAAAGCTCAACAACCCATTCACCAAGCTTTATATGAGTTCGAGTTCGACTCGAATAATAAATGAGTTAGCTCGAGCTCGGCTCGAACTCGGTCAAAATCAAGTTTAAGTCGAGCTTTAAATTAGCAGCTTGCGAGCGGCTCACGAGCGGCTTGACTCATTTGCAGCCTAATCCCGACTGAGATCTGCTACTAAAAAGATGGTCGATCACGTTGAATAGCCGCGAGATATTTATTGAGAAGATCACTAAGAAGATTCACAATCACAATTCTTCGTCTTCTTCCAATTTTGATGATGATAAAAAATTCTCTCACTAAATAGTAGAATGAAAGGTTTTGTTATCGCCTTTATGTATCTCAAATGAGATCTGTTATTAAGAAAATTGTTGATCACGTTGAAGAGTGTGCGAGACATTTATTAAAAAGGTCGCTAAGAAGATTCACTATCACGATTCTTTGTTTTCTTCCGATTCTGGCAACGATAAGAAACCTCTCACCAATTGTTAGATTGGAGGGTTTGGTTATGGATTTTGTGTATCCCGACTAAGATCTGTTACTAAGAAAATGGACGATCACTTTAAAGAGCGCAAGGCAATTATTGAGAAGATTGCTGAGAAGACTCACGATTCTTCCTTTCTTTCAATTTCTACAAATTTCATAATTATTTTTTAAAATAACAGATAACTCGACATACATTTATTAATATATTTTATTTTATTTAAATGCACGTTATATTGCCTTGCAGCCCGAGTATAATATATATATATATATATATATATATATATATATATATATATATTATTACTAAAAAATGATAGCTCCTCAGTGATTGTCCACGTGAAATTTTTAACTTTTTTTATAAAAATAGCACGCTCTTCCCCAAAAATCAAAACCTACCACTCTATCTCGTCTCTTCCTCTTCCCACCTGTAGTAAAAATAAAATATAATGATAGTTCGAAGAAGGCGCAAGTAGGAGGAGAATAGGCGACGAATCGATGTTGATGATGAGGAAGGTGTTGTTGGGGTTAGGGTTTTGGGTGCAAGAACTAAGGTTATTTCCATGGAAATTTAAAGTTTAAAGTTCCTCCAAAATTTTGCGAATGTACCTATGGAAACACACCTGATGATCCTCGTTAGAGAAAACCAAACTTAACGAAGGAAAAGGAGTTACTTGGTTGGGAACCGAAAGTGAATTTGAGGGATGATATTCCTCTAATAGAGGAGGACTTTCGCCTAAAGCTCGAAATTCCCAAGAAGGGATGAAGGAATGTAGTATTTTATACCGACAAAGGTTGTAGTCTACTATCTATATTGGAGTATCTTATATTTCTCTTTAATAACTTTTGTTTTTGTTTTACCCTTATCTGAATAAATTTTTTTTTTATACATTAAACTCTTCCTAAGTCCAAGTTAACTATTTTTTGTTTATGGTATGTTTTTGTTTGAAACAGGTAATTGTTGAGATTTTTTGGAAGAAAAATGATATATACAACACCCTTATACAACACGTTTATATAGTACATACTTGATTTGGTAAGAAAGAGAAAATATATCATGAAAAAAATATCAGAGAGAAAAATATTTTTTTTTTATTTGAAATACATAATATATATATATATATTTTCAGTTATCATTATAAGTCTTTTATTTTATTTTTCTAAGAAAACTCAAAGATTATTTTATTTGGAGGAAGCTAGCAAAGATAATTATTTATTTGGGTAAAAAAATATTAAATGTGTACTTATAGTAAAGATATGAACTAAATAAAGAATGTTGAACAAAACTATATTCTATTAAGATAAATATCTTTAAGTGTACAACAAATTTTAAATGCTTTAACATTGATTATACATCCCCAATACTCAAGCTTAATAACAAGCACAAGTTGTGTGGTTACTCTTATGACAAAAAAAATTTAAGCTGCTTACACATCAATTTTAGTACTCTTCGGAATTTTCTGCTCGTAAAAACATTACATTTTTATTTTAAAAATATTACATTTCAGTTTTAAAAACATCATATTATAGTTTAAAAACATTACTTTTTAATTTAAAAATTATAACATTTCAGTTTTAAAAATATTACACAGTTTAAATTTTTTTTTTCGGAAAATGATTTAAATCATTTCATTAAAATCCCAAAAGCGGGAGGGTCAATGATTAAAAATAGGCAAATCTAGCTATGATCAAATGATGACAATCAAACGACCCTAAAAAAATCTGATCAGTAGCAATCAAATATACAAACAAAGATTACAAACTGTGTAAAATCTTAATTATCCCAATCATAAATTTTATTTCCATACCAACCGTGAAAAGGTTGATGAATATTGTCTATTCTCATTTTGATTTTTTTTCTTTATATGAATTCATTCTAATTTGACATAAAGAATTATTTTTCAGGATTTCCGAGTTCTTTACCTCGTTGTTCCTAACTTGAATTTCTAGATCACTGTCTTTATTTCCTTCAACTTTAACTTTGGAATCATCAGCAACTTTGGATTCCTCTGTATCAATTTTGAAATTTTCTTCTTTATCTTCCTCTCAATTTTAAAAGAAACATTATATATAGTACAATTTAGAAAAAACATTGCAGTTCAATTTTAAAAAACATTACATTAAATTTATAAAACAATATTTTTCAGTTTAGAAAACATAACATTTCAGTTTTAAAATTCGGAAAACTTGGATTGCTCACAAACATCTAAAACCATGCGGCAATGTCGTTTTGGATAACAATGAAGATTTGCTACCAACAAGAATTGAAATTTACAAACATAACCTACTTTAAAGTGTGACCTAAAACATATTGAAGACAATTTGAAGTCAAATACTAAAGATAATAAATTCATTGAGCAATACAGAGTACGAACATAAATGTGTAATTAAAGATAAACTTAAAGAGAGGAAGAGAGACCTTCAACTCCGAGATTGACTGCTAGAAGAAGGGGTTAGAGGAATTTGTAACCGAGGGCGAATGATCAATTCAGTGGTGGAGGAGAAGAAAACTGTTGTTGTTGCTATTGCTATACATTGTTATTGTTGCTGAATAATATTTTTTCAATTGTAAAACTGATCTTCAAGATCTATATTAATATAATTTCAAGTTTTGAGAGAGAGTGTTTGATTTGAGAGAGAGGGTTTTGTGGGAAATGGAAGAGGAAGAGAGGAGCGCTATTTTTGTAAAAAAATTGATTTATTTTTTTAATTTCCACATGGCATATCGTTGGGAGAGTCGCTCCCCTTGTCATTTCTCATATATAATATCGAAAGGTTTAAACCCCAGTCCAGTGTTGGCCCCGAGTTTTGGGCTGTCTTAGCCTCGGATAGAAAAAAGATCGATAATTTTGTTGTTGCCCTAAGTCTAATAAATTTTTATAAAAAAAATAGTTTTTGATGAGATTTAAACCCATGACTAACTAAAACTTTTATATTCTTATCTTCCACTATTATACTACAACCCTTTATGTTTAAAATTATAACAAATTTAATAAAAATATCTTACTATTTTTAATAAATGGGCTGTCCTAGCCCAAGGGCTTGTCGGACTTACCCCAGAACCGGCCCTGAACCCTACAACGAAAGGTGGCTCTGTCTCTGTATAACCTAATTATAATGAATTCTTTTACATAGAGTAAACATGCATAATATCTTTGCATGACCCGATTGTAATGAATTCTTCGACACAAAGTAAACATGCATCACAACATGTAATATTTTTTCAGAATGAGTTCTTTCACATAGACATAGGTCAGACATGAATTAAAATGATGTTTTTTTAAAATTTTCTCACAATCATGAGTTCATCCTCATTTGTAATATTTTTCATTTTTTGAAAAATAATATTCTTTATTTTATTCACTCATTTCTTTATTTGACCGAGGATAGTGATCCACAATAAATCAGTATCATTGTGATCTCTTCACAAACTAGCGTGGTAACTAATCAATGGTGCAATATGGCACAACATGGGTCTCAAATACACCATTTTCTCCCAAGTAAATTGCTGTGTTAATAGAGTTAAAATTGATCAATAAAATATGATTTCAGCCCCTTATTTATTTGTTGTTTTTGTAATAGTTTGTTTTATTATTAGGAGATTGTGGCCCTTACGAGCTTATTTGGACTCTTTGTTTAGTTTTTCATTATACAAAGTGTTAAAATATATTATGTGGCCCAACCCATCTAAAGGTTTCAGCCCATCTACAACCCATCTACAAGTTGCCCTAACTTGGGCGTTAAGATCAATCTTTTATATATATATATATATATATATATATATATATATATATATATATATATATATATATATATATATATATATATATATATATATATTATAACTATGTATTATCGATCATTCAATACAATCTTTTTCTCTATATTCTTACATAGTATCAGAGCTGCTATCGTTAGATTTTGATTTTATCTACCGCAATCTAGTTTAGCTTCGATCATCGACGCAACAATGCAGTCAAATTTTGAATCTTTTGATTTGGATTTTTCCTTTATATCTCTTAATATGGATCGTATGGAGACATCTGGTATTACTGTTATGTTGTCAGAAGACAACTATGATTTGTGGTCCGAATCTATGAAGAGTTTTTTGATTGGTAAGAAGTTATGGCGATATGTCACTAGAGATTTCACTATACCAATAAAGCCTGTCGGATCCTCCTTTACTCCGCCGACTACAAAAGAAACTAACGATTATTGTGTGGCTATTGATGACTGGGACAATAAGAATCATACTATTCTTACTTAAATTCGAAATACGTCATCTATGAATATCCAAATCCAGCTTCAACGAATGAATAAGGTAGAGTCATAGGGAGAGGTAGTAAACCCATACTAAATAAGTGTTGAGCTGAACTTGGCAAACCAAGCTCGTGGTGCTGGTTTCAGACCATAAAGAGCACGACGTAGCTTACATACCTTCCCTGAAATGTCTGAACCCGAAGGTGGACTCATATAAACCTCCTCCGAAAGATCTCCATGAAAAAAAAATTCTTTACATCCAACTAGTGAAGAAATCATCGACGAGCAATAGCAATAGCCAAAAGACAACGAACAAAAGTCAAACGGGCAACGAGAGCCAAAAACTCTTTGGTCAGCCACCAGTTTACTCCATTCTTCGACCATTTGGTTATGTCAGTTTTGTCCACCTCCCCCCGCATGAACGAAACAAATTGGAGCCTCAGAATCGTTTGTGTTGTTTTTTGGGATATGGGGTAGAGCATAAGGGCTATTGTTGTTGGGATCCTTTGTCAAATCGGATTTGTGTTTCTCGTTATGTCACCTTTTGAAAATATAAGATGTTCTCTTCTGAGTCCAAGTTTACCACTCCTTTTCAGACTAATTCCCCATTTTTTGTTTTAGATCCATCCCCTTCTTTTAAAGGTCCTAAGATCACACAAAATTCTATTGACACTATCGTTTCTCCCCCATCACCCCTAGCTGACTCACCTGCATCTCTTAAACAAGTACCTGACCCACATGCATCTCCTAAACAAATACCTGATCAAATACCTTAGGTCCCTGCTGCCACTGGTCGACATTCTACCCGGGTACGTTGTCTTCCTCATAATCTCCAAGATTACCATTGCTTTTCTACCATTCTTGCTAACCATGAGCTTAAGACCTTTCGTGAGGCAAATTTGATCCAATGTGGCGTGAGGCTATGTAAGAGGAACTATAGGCTCTTAAAAAGATTGGGACTTGGGATATCGTTGATCTACCACTTGGAAAGAAATCTATTAGTTGCAAATGGATTTACAAGATCATAACAAATTCCGATGGATCTGTTGAGTGCTACAAAGCTTGTCTTGTGGCCAGGGGTTTCTTGCACTTTTGCTCCCGTTGCCCGTTTGACTTCTGTTCGTTGTCTTTTGGATATTGTTGTTGCTCGTCGATGGTCTCTTCACCAATTGGATGTAAAGAATGTTTTCTTCATGGAGATCTTTCTGAGGAGGTTTATATGAGTCCACCGCCGGGTTTAGACATTTCAGGGAAGGTATGTAAGCTACGTCATGCTCTTTATGGTCTGAAACAAGCACCACGAGCTTAGTTTGCCAAGTTCAGCTCAACACTTATTCAGTATGTGAAAGGATCGGTGGCACCAATAGAGATGGGGGTCTAACTATTGATGACAACTTCGGAACAAAAACGGTTCGATAGAAATCATGTTAGGGATTAATATCACTTTCTATTCTTCACAAACTTTCGCAAACTCTTGAAACGATTCAAGTGCGAAAACGTTTGCTTGGGTTTGAAGCTAATAAAGAATGAAAGAATGAAGGACATAATGTAAACGATACAAAAAGTTGTTTATGGATGTTCGGAGCAAAACTCTCCTACGTCACCCCTTCTTCCAACCACCGGAAGGATTCACTATAATTTTCTTAGAATCAAATACAGTTGCAATGTTAGCTCACTGTTGAACAGAACAGACTCTGTTCAACTTACAATATATTGAAGAATATCACTCAGCTAGACAATATTTTGATTTTATCTCTCTCTTGATGTACAAACACTGTAAGCAAGAAAGCAATTCGTAAGATCGATTGTGAGTTCAGCAAACGAGCCTTGTGTGCGGCCATTCGTCCGTTGTCCTTGAGGATCTTTAAATAGAGAACATGTACCAACGGTCGAATCTTCTATAATGACACGTGGCAAATCCCTATTGGAAAGCCTCCATAGTACACATGTACAACATACACTTTGCACAAAGATCTTGGCCGTACCAATCTGGTAGTGCGCCAAATATTCTTCTAGGAGTGTCCTGCAAAAAACAAGAAGTAGGAAGAATATTTGCTTACGTGGCATTAATTAATTGGATATAACTGGTTGTCGTACTGATCTGCACGGATTAATGGAGCCAGAGTAGCGTACAACTAGTTGATCGTGGGTAGACGGATGCTAACTTAAGGCAACTGCTGAAGCGAGGCATTAGACGTACTCCATTAGACTACGAAGTCTAATGAAGTTAGTCGCCTCCGTCTAATAGCAGGATCCATTAGACCACCAAGTCGAATGAAGTTAGACGACACATCTAACTAACTACATGTCCCTTCAGACTGCACGTCTAACTTTCATTTGTTAGACTGCACGTCTAACTACGTCTGTTAGACTGCACGTCTAACTACGTCTGTTAGACTACACGTCTAACTATTTATTTGTTAGACTGCACGTCTAACTTTCATCTATTAGACTGCACGTCTAACTACATTGTTAGACTGCACGTCTAACTACGTCTGTTAGACTACACGACTAACTACATCTGTTAAACTGCACGTCTAACTACGTATCCGTTAGACTGTATGTCTAACTACGTCTGTTAGACTGCACGTCTAATTACATATCCGTTAGACTGCACGTCTAACTACGTATCCGTTAGACTATACGTCTAACTACGTATTCGTTAGACTACACGTCTAACTACGTATTCGTTAGACTGCATATCTAATTACGTCTCTGTTAGACTACACGTCTGACTATGTATCTATTAGACTACACATCTAACTACGTCTATTAGACTACACGTCTAACTACGTATCAGTTAGACTACACATCTAACTATGTCTATTAGACTGCACGTCTAACTACGTATCTGTTAGACTGCACATCTAACTACGTCTCTATTAGACTTCATGTCTAACTATGTATCTGTTAGATTGCACGTCTAACTATGTTTGTTACACTGCACGTCTAACTACGTATCTGTTAAACTACACGTCTAACTATGTCTATTAGACTACACGTCTAACTACGTATCTGTTAGATTGCATGTCTAACTACGTATCTGTTAGACTGCATGTCTAACTACGTCTGTCTAATAACCAATACGTCTAATGAACCTGATTCAAGATAAGTCAAACTTAGCATGTTTTGATGCACCTGTACAAAAACAATTAGACGGCTTAGTTTCCTTTTTATTTAAGTTTTATACAAACTCATCATCAAAATACCGTTAGTCAGAATAGTTTGACCTTTAGTCAAAATAATTTGACCCCAACAATTTCCCCCTTTTTGATGATGATGTTAAAACTTTGCGCAATTAAAAGATTAGAATATTCAATAACGCAGTAGATAGGAACAGACTGTTCATACTTCATAGCAAATGATAACTTAAATCGAAACAACAGGAATTTTTTCAAAAGTGAATATAGAAAAACATTAAAAAACATAACAGGTTTCCTTCCCCAAAAACATCAAAAGATTTTCTTCCCCCTAAATGTAAGGCTAATCTTTTCCCTTTCTTTCCCCCTTTTTAACATCATTCGGAAATGGAGTCTACGGCCATGTCTAGAGCTAAACTTAAAGCCGATTTAGAGGCTTCCCTGTTTCGTTTCTTTGACCTGAGCCTACCCACCCGAAGAACATAGTCAAGAACCCTCGGACTGTTCAAAACTTTAATTGGATTGAACTGAAACTCGTGACCAGGTTTAGTAAGGAGACAACAAAGGAGTGCGCTAAGGGGAGCATCGTATCCGTAGATCTTCTTTCGAGAGGAAATCATTTTTACTAGATTGTTGAAAAGAACTTTGGACCAGTTGATGGCTACACCTCTTGTGATTGCCACCATTATTTCAAAGACTTCGTACAGTAGATGTAGGAAGAGTCCTTCGCAAGAATGAATTTGGAGATAATGTCATTGAGTATGGCATACTCAACCTTCAGACAGTTATTCTTTCTGTGAGATGAGACCGGAAGGAGTTGCCCTTCAAAGTATTGATATGAGAAAACGAACGTCATCTCAGACAGGATGTCATTGGAGGATGGAGGAAACTCATACATCCCTTCGGTTGGAAGTCTAAAGAACATCCCAAATGTTTCTTCAGAAAAGCAGATATTATTGCCAAGTACATTCGCACGAATGTACTTGTTATGATGGAAACCAGTAGTTTCAAAGAATTCACGAACCACATGTTCGTGAAAGATGCAGTAGATACGCAGAAATTTCTTGAGCCCGAAGGCTTTTAAAGATTCAAACATTAAAACCATTTCTGGAATCACTAGAGTGGAGACAGACTTAAAGTCTATTTGTAGAGATTTCGGAGAAAGAGAAGACATTTTGGCAAGATGAACACAGGATCATGGCGATTCGAATTCTAGAGAGAGAAATAAAGATTTAGAGATACTCAACCCTTTGAGTATGACCGTTTATTAAATACAGGAAAGCTAAAATGTGACTATTAACTTCATGATTATATTAACCGTCAAAAATTTCAGAAGCCTATTCCCAAGAGATGCAACCATCATTTAATGTTAATCATGAAAGAGTACTATTAATATTAGACGTATAGTGGAAAGTTATTAGAAATTTTAGTCACTCTTTAAACATTGAAAGACACATGTCTTCAATTCATTTGAGAAGTGACTGGTTTATTTTTGGCGGGAAAAGTACATAGACAGACACAGTGGAAGAGGACAACTGTCCCAATAGCCAAAAGATGAAAAGTCTAAGTACACAAGTAGTTAGACGTTTAATTTACTTTCCACATTCTTTACTTCTAATTAAGAAATGCGTCAATTAGACGTTAACGTCTAATCACGCTTGTCTTATAGATGGTCACAAGTCTATTAGACTTGGAACGTCTAATTACGCATAAACACCATGTGCTAGACATGTGTTCGATTAGACGTGATCTTCCGATTGCTCTAGTCTTATAAACGTCTAACGTCTATTAGACGTCAACGTCTAACCGTGCAGGTCATTAACCAAGAAAAGAATCCAAAAGAAGATAAAAACTGCTTGAGTAGACATACGTCTAAGTAGTTATGCTTCTTAAATTACTGATCCATTGGATGTATTGAGACCTCTGTCTACTTGTCTGTCCAGTTACATTTGAGCAATATGTTCCCCCTCAGTTCATGTACATAATAAAATCAATCAAGATCAACAAGTCCTAAAATATTTCTAAAGTGAAAAAACTTAGTCTCGGGTAGAAGCTTCATGAAGATGTCTGCAGTTTGTTGATCTATAGGGATGTATTCAAGGCGAATCTGCTTCTGATTGACATGCTCTCGGATAAAATGATGTCTGATTTCGATGTGCCTTGTCCGATAGTGCAAAACTGGATTGTAGGTGATTGCGATAGCACTTGTGTTGTCGCAGAAAATTGGAGATTCTTCTGCCTCAATCCCATAGTCCCTTAGCTGTTGTTGAACCCACAAGAGTTGAGAACAGCAACTACCTGCAGCAAGATACTCTACTTCAGATGTAGACATAGCAACCGACGTTTGCTTTTTGTTGAACCATGAGATAAGACGATCTCCAAGGAACTAGCAAGTTCCACTCGTGCTCTTTCTATCAACTTTGCAACCTGCATAATCTGCATATAAGAAACTAGTTAAATTGAAACTGGAATCCTTCGGATACCACAGTCCCACATTTTGAGTTCCCTTCAAATATTTTAAAATGCGTTTAGCAGCAGTAAAGTGAAAAAGTTTATGATTAGCCTGGAATCTTCCACAGACACCAACAACAAATTGGATGTCTAGCCAGCTGGTAGTGAGGTAGAGAAAGGATCCGATGAGACCTCTATAGGCTGTGATGTCTACACTTTGACTATCATCATCTTTATCTAGCTTACTGGAGGAGCTCATTAGAGTAGCTGCAGCAGAGCAGTTCTCCATCCCGAACTTTTTTAGTAACTCTTTGGTGTACTTGGTTTGATTGATGAAAGTTCATTTTTTCAGCTGACGAACTTGAAGACCGAGGAAGAAAGTTAATTCTCCCATCATGCTCATTTCAAATCTGTCCTGCATCATCTTGACAAATTTCTCACACAATTTGGGGTTAGTTGATTCAAATATAATGTCATCAATATATACTTGACAAGCAGGATGTGAGAGTCTTTAGTAAATCTAAATAGTGTTTTGTCAACAGTTCCAATAACAAAGTCATGATAAAACAAAAATTTAGTCAAAGTATCACACTAAGCTCTAGGAGCTTGTTTCAAACAATATAATGCTTTGGCAAGTTTAAAAACATGATTTGGTAAAGTGTGATCTATAAAACCAGGTGGTTGCTTAACATAGGCATCTTTATTTAGTTTACCATTTAAAAATGCACTTTTCATATCCATTTGAAAAACTTTAAAATTCTTAAATGATGCATAAGTCAAGAAGATTCTAATTGACTCGAGTCTAGCTACAGGTGAAAATGACTCATCAAAGTCGATGCCTTCCTCCTATCTATATCCTAGAGCAACTAATCGGGCTTTGTTCCTAATAACTAGGACATCTTCACTAAGCTTGTTTCTAAAGACCCATCTTGTTCCAATGATTGACTGATTAGTCGGTCTTGGAGTTAGATGCCACACTTTATTTCTCACAAATTGATTTAACTCCTCCTACATAGCATTGATTCAATCTGGATTAAGCACTACTTCACCAATTTTCTTGGGTTCAATTTGAGAAATAAAGGTAGAATTGGTCATTTCATCCATCAATTGACGTCTTGTCCTATGAGGAGAGTTAGGATTTTCGATAATCAATTCTGGTGGATGATTCTTATTCCATCTGAAGTTTGTTCCCAAAGGATTAGTCATCTGATCGGATGGCTCCGCGACGTCTGAACTCTCAACGTTTTGTTGAACAAGAGTTTGAACGTCTAGTTGGATTTCAACCGCATCAGCCACATGATCAGTTAACGAAATTCGTTTAGCTAGAACTTCATCCTCATTCAGACTCAAGACTTGTCGCTTCTAATTTGTTAGCAAAGTCGATGTGATCGATGGAGTTACTTTCAACAGACTCATCGAAGACAACATGTAGGGATTCCTCAACGGTTTGAGTTCTATTATTATATACTCTATAATCCTTGCTTACTAAGGAGTATCCCAGCATGAATCCAGCATCTGCTTTAGCATCAAACGTGGTCAGATAATCCTTCTCATTGTTATGGATAAAACATTTACACCTGAATACTTTAAAATATGAAACTGTAGGAATTCTTCCATAAAACAATTCATAGGGTGTTTTGTCAAAACGTTTGTTAATTATTGACCGATTTTGTGTGTAGCAAGCTATGTTTATGACTTCTGCCCAGTATCTCTGAGCAACATCTGATTCAGCAAGCATAGATCCCGCTGCTTCCTTTAGAGTTCTCACTCTTCTCTCAGCAATGTCATTCTGCTTTGGAGTTCTGGCATTAGACAACTCGTGCCTAATACTAGACTCCTCAAGATAATGTTAGTGAATTCAGTTCCCTGATCACTTCTAATGCAAGCAATAGTTAAAGATTTTTGATTCTGAATTCTTCTAAAGATTTTAATCAAATTTTCAGCAGTTTTATCATTTGATTGTAAAAATGCTACCCATGTAAATCGTGAGAAATCATCAATAACAATTAGGGTGAACCTCATTCCTCTTATGCTCTTTACAGGAATTGGACCAAACAGATCCATGTGTAACAGTTCTAAGCAGCGGCTGGATTGAGATTTCCCTTTACTTTTGAACGATGTTCTGCCCTATTTTCCTAACTGGTAAGCAGGACATACCTTGTCCTTAGAAAACTATAGTTTAGGAAAACCGAACACTAAGTTATTCGAACATATGTTGTTGATGGTTTTAAAATTTAGATGGTTTAATCTCTTATGCCATAACCATTTCTGGTCATTCTTGGCAATCATGCACATAGGGTTAGATGAATTATTTTGCTAGTTCATTTTATATGAGTTTCCTACTCTACTTCCAATTAATAAAGTATTACCATGTTGATCCTTAACTAGGCATGCATGAGTTTGGAAATCAACTGATAGACCGTTATCACATAGTTGACTAATACTAATCAAGTTATAGCACAAATTGTCAACAAGTAACACATCATTAATGGTTAGATTACCATGGATAATCTTACTCTTACTCATGGTTTTACCCTTCTTGTTATCACCAAAGGTGATCTTAGGTCCTGAACAATCTGCTATATCAGTGAGAAATCGTCTGTTTCCTGTCATATGTCTGGAACATTCGCTATCCAAATACCAGACAGAATCCTCCTGGTAGTCACTCACATGTACCTTGGATTGATCATCTGCCATCAAGAATTTGACGACTGTATCCTTTTCAATAGGAGAATCCTCTAAATCGCTATCAGCCCATTAGAACTTATTTTCATCACACATAAAAATTTTCTGATCTTTCTGGTTCTTCTTGGTTTGAACGTTTTGGCCATATATCTGAATCAGCTTCTCCCAAATATCTTTAGCAGAGGTGCAAGATTTGATTTCGTAGAATATGTTCATGTTGATCGATTGATACAGGATATTTTGGCAACGTTGTCCAGATTGTTGGTCATCTTATCTTCAGTTGTCCACTCACATATTGGTTTTGCAATTTTTATGGGACCATCAGTGATGACACTCCACATATCACAATCAAGAGCAGCCAAGTGAGCTTGCATTCTCATCATCCAATAATCGAAGTTTTTTTCGAAAGAAGAGGGATCTTGTTGATGATAGACATGATTCTGGTTCTTAAAGCTTGAGAATAGAAAACGGGGCTCTGATACCAATTGAAAGGATTGGTGACACCAATAAAGACGGGGGTCTAACTATTGATGACAACTTCTGAACAAAAATGGTTTGATAGAAATCATGTTAGGGATTAATATTACTTTTTATTCTTCACAAACCTTCGCAAACTCTTGAAACGATTCAAGTGCGGAAACGTTTTCTTGGGTTTGAAGCAAAGAACGAATAAAAGAATGAAGGACAGAATGTAAACGACACAGAGAGTTGTTTATGGATGTTCGGAGCAAAACTGTCATACGTCACCCTTCTTCCAACCACCGGAAGGATTCACTATACTTTTCTTAGAATCAAATACAGTTGCAATGCTAGCTCACTGTTGAACATAACAAACTTTATTCAACTTACAGTATATTGAAGAATATCACTCACCTAGACAATAATTTTATTCTA
This sequence comes from Impatiens glandulifera, assembly GCF_907164915.1. Classification (NCBI taxonomy): domain Eukaryota; kingdom Viridiplantae; phylum Streptophyta; class Magnoliopsida; order Ericales; family Balsaminaceae; genus Impatiens; species Impatiens glandulifera. Next base: position 56,742,791 of record NC_061862.1, on the reverse strand, counting down.
TCTCTCTCTTGATGTACAAACACAATAAACAAGAAAGTAATTCGTAAGATCGATTGTGAGTTCAGAAAACGAGTCTTGTGTGCGCACGTTCGTTCGTTGTCCTTGAGGATCTTTAAATAGAGAACATGTATCAACGGTCGAATCTTCTATAATGACACGTGGTAAACCCCCATTAGAAAGCCTCCATAGTACACAGGTAGAGCAGACACTGTGCACAAAGATCGTGGTCGTACCAATCTGGTAGTGCGCCAAATATTCTTCTAGGATTGTCCTTCAAGAAACAAGAAGTGAGAAGAATATTAACTTACGTGGAATTAATTCATTGGATGTAAATGGTTGTCGTACTAATCTACACGGATTAGTGGAGCATGAGTAGCGTACAGCTAGTTGATCATGGGTAGACGGACGCTAATTTCAAGCAACTGCTGAAGCGAGGCATTAGACATGCTCTATTAGATTGTCAAGTCTAATGAAGTTATATGCCTCCGTCTAATAGCAGGATCCATTAGACCACCAAGTCGAATGGAGTTAGACGACACGTCTAACTACGTATCCCTTCAGACTAGTCTGAAGGAGTTAGACTACACGTCTAACTTTCATCTGTTAGACTGCACGTCTAACTACGTCTGTTAGACTGCACGTCTAACTACGTCTGTTAGACTGCACGTCTAATTACGTCTGTTAGACTGCACGTCTAACTACATCTATTAGACTACACGTCTAACTACGTCTGTTAGACTGCACGACTAACTACATTTATTAAACTACACGTCTAACTACGTATCTGTTAGACTGCATGTCTAACTACGTCTGTTAGACTGCACGTCTAACTACGTATCCGTTAGACTGTACGTCTAACTACGTATCAGTTAAATTGCACGTCTGACTACGTCTCCGTTAGACTGCACGTCTGACTACGTATCTGTTAGACTGTACGTCTAACTACGTCTGTTAGACTACACGTCTAACTATGTCTATTAGACTACACATCTAACTACGTATCCGTTAGACTGTACGTCTAACTACGTCTATTAGACTACACGCCTAACTACGTCTTTGTTAGACTTCACGTCTAACTACGTATCTGTTAGACTGCACATCTAACTACGTTAGTTAGACTGCACGTCTAACTACGTTAGTTAGACTACACGTCTAACTACGTATCCGTTAGACTGCACGTCTAACTACGTATGTTAGACTGCACGTCTAACTACGTATCCATTAGACTGCACGTCTAACTACGTATCCGTTAGAATACACGTCTAACTACGTATCCGTTAGACTGCACGTTTAACTACGTATCTGTTAGACTACACGTCTAACTACGTCTGTCTAATAATAAATACGTCTAATGAACCTGATTCAAGCTAAGTCAAACTTAGCATGTTTTGATGCACCTGCACAAAAACAATTAGGCGACTTAGTTTCCTTCTTATTTAAGTTTTATACAAACTCATCATCAAAATACTGTTAGTCAAAATAGTTTGACCCTTAGTCAAAATAATTTGACCCAACAGTATGGGTTTACTTCCTCTCCCTATGACTCTGCTTTATTCATTCGTCGCTCTTCATCTGGGATTATTATTCTATTATTATATGGTGATCACTAGCGATGATGCCTCTGGTATACCTAATTTACATACATATCTTCATCAACATTTTGATATGAAGAGTCTTGGTAAGCTACGTTATTTTCTAGGTCTTGACATTTCCGACACAATAGATGGTATGTACTTGTCTCAAGAGAAGTATGCTTCTGACCTCATCTCCCTTGCTAGTTTGACTGATAGCAAAACTGCCTCGACTCCACTTGAGGCAGATTGTCGTCTTACTCCTCTCGATGGAACCCCTCTTAAAGATCCCACACTCTATCGTCAGTTAATGAGCTCCCTAATATATCTAATTGTTACTTGCCTTGACATAGCTCATGCAGTTAACATAGTTAGTTAATTCATGACTAGTCCTCATACAACTCATCACTCTATTGTGTTACGTATTCTCTGCTATATTAAGGGAACTCTCTTACATGGTCTTCACTTCTCCATTCATTCATCATTGGTACTCACTAGTTACTCAAATGCTGATTGGGCAGACGATCTCACTAACCGACGCTCCATTACTGGTTATTGTTTCTTCTTGGGTGATTCTCTTGTTTCCTGGTGAAGTAAGAAACAAACTGTTTTTTCCGGTTCCAGCGCTAAGTAAGAGTATCATGCGCTTACTGATTCTACTTTTGAGCTTCTTTGGATTCGATGACTTCTCTCAGATCTTGACGTTCCTCAACTGCCAGCCACTGATCTTCATTGTGATAGTTAGAGTGCTATTCACATTTCTCGGAATGATGTGTTTCATGAGCGCACTAAACACATCGAGATCGATTGTCACTTTATACGGCAACATGTTAGTGTTGGTACTATACAATTACGGTACGTGTCTACCGAACACCAGACTGCATATGTCTTTACGAAGTCTCTCTTGTCGGGTCATTTTTACATGTTATTGAGGAAACTCAAGTTGATATATACTATATCACCTTAAGTTTTAGGAGGGGTGTTAGAATATATTATGTGGCCCAACCCATCTAAAGGTTTCAGCCCATCTATAAGTTGCCCTAACTTGGGTGTTAAGATAAATCTTATATATATATATATATATATATATATATATATATATATATATATATATATATATATATATATAACTATGTATTATCAATCATTCAATATAATTTTTTTCTCTATATTCTTACACAAAGGATATGTACCATTTATTGATGATTCATATTTTGATTTCTAAAATAGATATTCTCATACTTCATCACTAATTTGTGTTATTATCTCATATTTCTCTTTGATTTTTTACCCATATTTCTATCGTAGATGTAATAGTGATATTAGAGCCACCAATCATCATTCTCTTCCTATTATTTCCAAATTCTTTCTTCTCTTCTTCCTTTTCTACATAACTCCTCACCTTCTTCTATTATGAAACATTTTCCTTTTCCATCATAATTTCACATGATGTGAACAAGAAACACTTACAATAATGAACCATAATAATATATAATAATATATGTGTGAAACTGTTGAACGATTATTTCAATATGAACAAATGATGTTGATGATTGAAAAACGGTTGCAATAGAATGATATGGTTCTTTCATTGAGTAAAAAACTCTACATTAAATTTTAACCTTGAATGTAAAAGAAGCAACAACAAATAAATTTTATCCCAAAAAGGATGAATGATTGAAGAGGAGATGTTCATGATAAATGATACGTTGAAAAATTATTCAAATTTTAAGAAAAAAAAAATTTTGGTAGAGGATGGTACGGTAGAAGGTGTTGAAGAATGAATAATTTTACCTTTTGAATCTTAGGTAAATTTCGAGGATGAGATTGAATGCCAAAACAAATTTCTAATTAACAACAATCTTCTAATGTCGTTCGAAAATAAAACAGTCTCAATTAATACTCTCAGAGAAATAATTTGTTGCGGAATAGAGTCACACCATAGACAAAGGTAATATATTTTAAACGTTCAACATATATCTTGCTTAAATAAAAAATCCATTCTTATACGAGGTAGAGATATTACTTACCTAAGTTTAAAAAGTGACGGATAAAAGAAGAAATGAATTAACTAACCCACATTACAGAGTTCGGTTCGGCCAAATATTGTCTATGTCTTCGAAAAATTAAGATTATAAATTATTAAGGAAGAATAGATACAAATATTGGGTGCAATAAATTAAAAGGAGGAGAGTTTCTTTTATAGATTAAGAAACTTCTCCCACTCACATCATCTTCCGATGTGGAATTCTAATTTTGAGGAAAGTTTCTTTTATATACTAATAAACTTCTCTCACTTCCATCATCATCCGATATGAAATTCTAATTGTGCTAAAAAATAATATATATTACTTATCTAAGTTTAAAAATAGGGGAAATATTGTTGTCTCTCACAAACAGTTACTTCATTAGCATATTCGACTCAAAACATAATCAAAAGGGAAGTGAAAGAAAATGGTACTGAACAAATGTCAAAACATAAATCATCCATTAATTTTAATCATTCATAGTTTTTTTCTTGAAAAGATGGCTCTAAAATGACAAAATGAATAGATTGAAGCTAGACCTCATTTGTTTTACAAGGACAATCATGTTGTCGTATTAAATGAAAACGATGTTGATATTTTTAATAGACGTTATTTTTTACTTGAAGTATTTCATGAGTATGTTATTTATGTTGTTTATATGAGTATTTCATATTTAGATGATATATAATTTTAGTGCAAATTTGTACTGATGTTGGTATGGATATACTTGTAAATTTATGTGCAATCCTACCAATAAAGCCCAGTGGTAAGGGTCGGTTTAGAAGACTAAAAATGTCACGAGTTAGATTCCATCTAAAAGCTTTGAGTTTAAGCGGGGATTATGACTATAGAAGTGTCATGCTAGCTCTCATTTATTAAAAAAAACTTATAAATTTATGTGCACATTAAAAATACTTAGTTTCTAAACTAAGTTATTTAGATGAATCTCAATAGTGAATAAAGTAAGATCAGTTGATATTAGACATAGACGTTATTAAAATAATACACTTAAAGGTTAATCTACACTATACACCTAAATTGGATGTATATGTCATTTGATTGTATTGAGATATATTCACTAATTGATATAATTGATGGACGAGATTATATATATATCTTTTAAATTATATTATATTTTGAGTTCTTAAAATTATAATAAATAGTTGCTGATCCAATTGTAATTAATTTTAATATTTGAGTATATATATATATATATATATATATATATATATATATATATATATATATATATATATTTATTTATTGGTAATTGTATATTGATTATATAATAAAAGGATCAAGTCAGATAAAATAATTTATGAAAATATATAATTGAGGACTTATTTAAATATTTATAATAAGTGTGATATATTTGTGTAAAAGTAAAAAGACTATTAAACTATAAAAACAGTATTTAATTAAAAATGAAATGACATGGTCATGAAGAAAATCCTAAGAATTAGAGGAGAGATATATCAGATGATAAAGTTTAGAAACAATAATGGAAAGGGAATATTATTTTAGTACGATCCATGGCTAGAGAATAATCTCATAATTCTTCGGGAGAAATTACAATCTATCAGTCAGAATTATAAGAAATTGTCTCTTGTACTCAGTCAGAGATATTCAAGAAAGAAAATGCAGCTCTATTCTTAGGAATATTTCAGAAGGAGTCAGAATTTTGTATCTGATCAATAATATACAATTCAATTGATACACTAATACAAAGAGTTGGGATACTATAATGAATGGAAGGTTCGTGGCAGGAAAAATATGGGAGATCATTAGAATAAAGGAGATGGTGGTCGATTGGCATAAAGTAGTCTAGTTTCAAATGTTATACTTCGACACCAGTTCATCCTTTGACTGACATTTAGGAAAAGATTGGCGATAAGAGACAAAATTAAAAATCCATACGTCAATTGCCCAATCTGTGCAGTAAAAGAGGAAAGTATTGACCACCTGTTTGAGGAGTGCGCATTTGTATCCAAGTTATGGATCAATTTTGCTCAGAACATGAATATCACTAACTTTTCAGGTACATAGAACAAAATCATATAGCTTGTAAAGAAAAAGGCTAAGAGCGATAAATTCTACGCGAATGTTTCCAAATGCTTCTTTGGAGCCCTAGTCTATAATACCTAGAGAAAAATAAATAAAAGAATTCATAGCACGAATAAGAGAACAAAAGGAAAAGTTTGAGATGATATTGTTTCTGATAGAAACGCTCTCATACATACATGGAGGGGAATTCCGATTAATAAAGACAATTAGAAGCTTAATCAAAAGGGGAATATCCCCTATAAAATCATTACAAGGAAATGAAGGCTAAAATTGTTATTGTTTGATGGTTTGTTTGTAATTCAATTATTTGTTGTTCTATTTGTTCTATAGTTCAGTTGTTTGAAACTCAGGTTGTGTTTTCAACAAAAGTAGGGTATGTCTAAGTTTGTTTTTTTAAACTCATTTTTTCTCTATAGAATTTTTTTTTTATTGAAATAGCATTAAGCCGTTTTCAATATATTTTTTTTTTTTATTGATAGACGGAATAATAAATATGTATTTAACCTATATATTATGTATATTTTATCAAAACTAAACGTAAGAGTTTGTTCACTCAAAACTCTCTTGAAATTTATAGATATATGGTTAAAAGATCTAATTGCACATCATACAATTAAAAAATATCCCTTTATTTTTATATACAATATCAAATGAAGATCCAAAAAACCTCAAACTTAAAACTTTTTTTATTACAGATCCAGTATATTTTTGTTATTTTTTGTTATTTTTTATTATTTTTTATTATATTGATGTATTGATATAAAGTATTAGAATGGTTGAAATTAAAAATTTAGATTAAAAAAATTAAATAAAGATGAATGAATAGATAGAAAAAAGATTGGGGTATGATAATTGGTAATAAAAATAATAGTTATATTCTGTCAATTAATTCATTTAAGTTATTAAATAATGAATAATTCAAATTTTAAATGTTGAGAAAGGGGCCAAGGAGAAACTCTCACCCCTATATAAGATCTTTTTAGTTTTTTAAAATAAAATAATTATAATTAAATACAAATTAAAGTAATAAAGAGTTGATAATTAAAAAAAAAAAAAAAAAAACTAAAATCACATTCAATTTTTATTATAAAATCTTAAATTAAAATAAAGATTTTATTGAAATAAATAAAGAGACCAGCGGCAGACGCAAAGTAGGTACACCGTACAAGTGGTAACACCCCAAACAGCGTGTAGTTTTTTCATTTATTTATTTATTTTCACCGCTAAGAGCTTGTTTGATTTGAGTATTTTGGTATTTTTATAAAATTTTAAAAGAAAAATTTTTAGTATGAATTATTAAATATTTTTATATTTAAAATTTAATAAAACTAAAAATATTTTAATAATTAAATTAGTAAAATTTATTAATAACCAGCCTTTTAAATAATAATTATAAGTTAAAATTTTGTATAATTTTAAAATCTTATAAAAACAATATGAATAATTTGACATTTTTATTAATAAATTGAGTAATTTATTTTTTTTTTAAATAAATAATATTATAAAAGAAATCACAGCAAACACACCTAATCTAAATATTAATTTTATTTTTTGACATCTTAAAATTTGTATTAACATTATTACAGATTTTTTTTAATATATAAATATCTATAGTATTTTTAAAGAAAAAGTTATTTCATTTGGAAGAAGTCTTATTTAAGACATAAAACATAGCTTGTTCCATAATAAAATATGATTTTAAAAATTAAAATGTTGGTCAAATGTGATTTAAAATGAAAGAAATAAAAGAAGAGTTGATCCAAGTTTTAAAAGTCAAATAAACACTAACTTATAACTTTATATTAATTCAAATGGTTGGTGTCAAATAAAATGTAAGGGATGACAATAAGATGAATGATTTAAATAAATCTTTTGATAATGTATATATATATATATATGCACGAAGACTTTATAAAATTTTATAAACGATTTTTTAAATATTATATATTATAATCTATGTAAATGTATATTATTAGAAAGAAATAAACTTAAATTTATTATAAAAAATATAAAAAATAAATAAATATATTAACGATGTTAAATATTTAATTTTGTTTATTAGTATTCAAAGCGGATCCGGACAAAAAACACTAATATCATCTCTTTCTCATTCCTAACCGGTTAAACCAGAGAAAAATCACTACGCTAACGGATAATTCGAATCGAAAACCGCAAGACGAATTATAACTTGTGTTGGGTAATTTGACGAAATGACAATTTTTTTAGAAAATAACTCATGTCTAATAAAGTTTGTAAAAATGATCATTTTGAACGAAAATATCCTGCCACGTTACAAAACCCTCTCGCATTACGCGACAACATTACGCGAAGTCATTTTTACAAACATTATCAAGCTACCTTTCTGCAGTAAATTTCAAAAAGTTCATTTTTTAAAGCATGGTAGAGGACATTTAGTTAAACTAGGAAGATCCCCGTGCGATACACACGGATAAAAATATATTGTTACAACGTCTCGCGTTCATCAAATTTGGCGTTGAATTAAAAAAAGTGTTATTAGCCTAGTTGGTTAAAGAGTTTTAAATTTATGGGCGGGTCAACCCAAAATCCGATCCAAGTATCCATTTACTTTCACATATATATTCAAATTAACCATAACTCTGACCCGACAATCCGGATATTTAAGCATAGATTTATTAAATTTTCAAATATATGTGGGTCAAATCATGGTTTTTTTATTACCGGATACATTAAACTTAGTTTTGATTTAATTTGCTTATATCCTGGTGTTAATAAGACTAAGAAATGTTAAAACCTGAGGAGGAAGAAGAAGAAGAAAAGGTCAGCCTAAATTCAATATTAGTTAGAAAGAGAGAAGGCGATAATCAAATGCAGAAGCTGCGAAATTGGAGGAGCAGCTTAAAGGGGGAGCTGCTGAAGAGAAATTAGGATACTGGGTTCTCCTTCCCTCCTGAACTTTATTCATACTTATTATACCTTCAATCTCTGCATTAGATTGTATTGATTTTCGATTTCACCTAAATTTGTATGAATTTACTTCTATGTACGATCGCCCCCTGCACCGGTTCCTTCACTTCATCTCTCTACCTCTATCAGCTTCCATATCATCAACAATCGTTCTTGTTCATGTTTTTCTTCCTGGTCTTGATTCTTTTTTCTGTCTCATAGTTTAGTTTGCCTGCCTGTGATTTTAGTGTTATTTACAGATTGCATTCAATTCAACAACACTTCCCCAACAATCACTTTATAAATTTCAGTTTATTTTTTATCTAGGATTAGCAAGAATATGTGTTCTTTATCTAAGACAAACAAGTCTTGTTCATATGTTTGGCTGTATGTCTGAAAATTTTAATGCTTTGATGATTTGTATACTGAATGTTTGTTGCTCTTTCACATTTTATCCTGTTATCTGATTTCATGTGTGCTGTTTCAGGTAACTCCTTAGACAAATAAACCATGGACCAGCAGTCTCTCATCAACTATTCAAGTTTGTGTAAAGTTCACATTAGAAAGTTGGAGAATGCAGACACAGTGAGTGGCATGAGTATCTATGGTGTTGTAGATGGTGATACAGTAATACGTTTATCAGATACATAGCAGTACATGGGCGTGACTGTCGAACCAATAATTTGGATTTAGTTTATCTCATTGAATTGAACGGTAACACTGTTAGGAAGTAGTCAGAAGAATAAATTTTTTTAAAATGGGATTTCCTCAAGTTTCATCTAGCAAAATTGCTGATGAAGTTGTCATGCCATTGAGCACATTTGTTCAGACTCCATCTCGATATCTGAATTTGAGTGGCTGTGATTTAAGCATCTTACACCAAGATGAGACTACCAACATTCAAAGGCCTGAGCATATCCCAACGTCAAGAATCCTTGGATTCAAACCAAGAGAAACAAACCAATCTAGCAATCCATTTGAGAATGGAATTGAGACAAATTGTATGCTGGTCAAAACACGATTATTGTCTCCTTTGAATGTTATGCTCCAGCAAGATCAATTCAATGTCGAGTCTATAAACATTGGCGGTACCATTCAAAAGAGTGGTTCGAATAAGATTCTAAAAGCTGAGACTAGTGTTTTAAATAGTTTTGGTTCCTTGAAAAGGAATTCTTCAGATGACTCTAGTATATCATCAAGGTCTCAAACTGAAATGAAAGCCATCCCATGGAGAGAAAAGGTGTCCTCTTCTCTTCCATCCTCTCCTCTGGGTCCAAATTCCGGTAGGCAAAGGAAGATCTCAGATGGCCATGCTGACAATTTCTTAACTTTAAGAGATGTAGAAGAGTCTCTCGTTGGAATAGTCTCCAACATTTCGCATTGTCAGAAAGAAGATGATTCTAGAGAAGTGAGCAAATCATTAGAAGATATTTATCATTTTTACCCTGAAAGTACCATATCTAAGAATTGGTGCAGTGATACAACTTCCACTCCATCATGTGCCAACTTTGTCAGAAGTTTATCAGTTAGAAGATCCTTGATTGGCTCGTTTGAGGAGTCGTTATTATCTGGTCGTTTAGCCTCTGGTGTAGCTAATCAGGTTAGGATTCTAATTTGGTCATCATTATTGATTGTAACATATTTTTCTCTTACAATGTGATAATTGGGTGCAGAAAATTGATGGTTTCCTTGCACTACTCAACATTACCGGAGGAAATTTTTCGCCTCACTCTCAAAAGCTTCCATTTGCTGTGAACACTGTGGACAATGATAACTGCTTACTGTACTATTCATCAATAGATCTTGCGAAGAATTTGCATTTGGAGAAACGTAGAGGTCCAAAGATGAAATGGAGTCTCAGCTTTGATGAACCCCAAGTTAAAAAGGCCCATTTGAAAATACCTGTGAAAGGGTGCATCCAACTGGTATTTATTGTCTCTTCCTCTGGTAATTTTGCTTAACATAAAATTTAAATGGAATCCAATACAAATACGATCGGTATAAATCTGTCTCTATATACACATTATTAGTTATTTGCGTATTTTGAATTAAACATGCATACATATTTCATTATAACATGTGATGCCATGAAAAATGGAATTTCTTTCAATTTTGACCAACATCTTTAAGTAATGTTGAGAAATTCAAATTAATTAGATTGATAAGTATTCCTTTAATTAGGCCTAATTGGGTGGTTGACTCAGTCCCCATTCCCCACACTATGTCCGGCTAATCTATGATTATTGTACTAAGAAAGAAAAGATATTCGTCAGAATTGTTGATGAAACATTGTCTCTTGTCTTGGGACAAGGATTGACAATATAACCTAGGATCTACTCTTCTACAAAAGTTGGCCTGTCATCTAATGTCTTAACAGAAAGTTGTGCAGTGCCTTTAATTGTGTTGCTAAATTCACCTCATCTACGTGTGAATTTCAGAAGATGAGAACGGGGAAGAAGAATTTCAGTGTTAAATTAACGTCTGAGGTCTCTATATCCTTACAATCAAGAATCATCTACCTAAGAAACAACCTTCACAATGCCTTTCAACTTCTATCTCAGTTGCATGTATTTATCCAAATTGTTTCCAAACTTTTTTCATAATACATCTTCTTGAAATAATAATTGATATATATCCCATGATTATAGGAATCAAAGTGATCCTAAGAAATCCATTGTACATTTTGTATTTAAATGATACTACCCATTTGGTATTTTTGACTAATCAGTTGGCTTCCTTATTGAAGGTTCTCAGCAATCCCGAGAAGACACCAATACATACTTTCTTTTGTAAATATGACTTAAGCGACATGCCTGCTGGCACTAAGGTATGTATGTTAATAAATACTCAAAAGCTAATGGACCCCATCTCGAAACACCTTTTTTCCCCTGTAAATATACATTTGGAAACAGAATTTAGTCATATTAAACAAATTATTGGCGGTTTTTCATTTGGATCTGGATTCAGCAATACTTTAGAATCTTAATGACATTTTTTACAGACATTTCTACGCCAAAAGACGACTCTAGCCTCCACATCGAATAATGGTATTAATGCTGTCATTGGCTCGGGGGTTCTTCGTTATGCTCTTCACCTCTGGTTCTTATGCCTTAAATCAAAGAAATGTTCAAGGTCAACTCTTAAATCCAAATCAGATTCTGAATCGTATAAGGGTAATGTGAGAAATGAAGCCGAGCGACGATTCTACTTGTACAATGATATTAGGGTGGCATTTCCTCAACGCCATTCAGATGTTGATGGAGGGAAGGTGAAATTTTCCACTGGTTTATAAAGTTCTTCATTAGATCATAATGCAATTGAGTGTGCAGTCATACTAATTTGGTTAGATTTCTTCACCCAATTTAACTAAAACAGATGGCAATTTGTTTGTGCAGATGAAAGTGGAATATCATTTACCATCTGATCCAAAGTACTTCGACATCAGTAACTGATCAAAGGTTGTGTTACTCTCTCTTTTACCTCGGGTCTATTGTTTGTACATAATATCTACATTGAACTTTTTTCTTAGTCTTGCTCATCGTTTGCTTTCTAACAAGTGGAGTATAAGTAACAACCCACTTTCTTCCCTGTATAGATTTCAATCTTAATAAGAAAAGAAAACCCGTTTCTCATTTACTTGATTTTTTACTTGTGTTGGCAACGGGTACCTATTCGCCTGATAGTGAAATACCCTTTTCCGATTTTCATTTCAATACTCAACCCCACGGGTATCTCTATTTCTATCATCATTTCCGATTCGTCAGGTACTCGATTCCCGAAGGATATCCCATTATGCTTAAGGTATTTGCAACTCCAAGTTACTAAGTTTCATTCTCACCAAGTCAAAAGAGCCAACAAAGGTCATTTTTTGAGTGCCAACACAATGCCTTACTAATTATTGGAGATTATATATGAAACGTATTTGGATAACTAAGTGAGGACAAAAATTGTGTCTAAAACATCAAAGATCACAGGTTGATTATTTTGAAATCAGTACAGAATTTTGCAAGCCTTCTAAATCCAAAAAATTAAATAATAAAAAAGAGATTGATTCGTTATTTGGGTATGCATTTTTATTTTTTAGTTGTGATTAAAAAAATCAATATTTGTCATGTTTATAATAATTTTATTAATTTTGAAATATTCTAGATTATTATTGTTCAAAAAATTCTCTATAAATAAAATAAAAATTACACTATAATTTAAATTAGGATTGAAATTTTTCATATTAAATAAAAAATGCAATTGTGACAACAAAATAACAAATTTTAATTTTTTTTTACTTATGCTATCTATTTGTTTATGTGATTTAATTATTTGTAACTGATAAAAAAAATTAATTATCAGATAAATTCATGGTAAAAATATGTGCATAAATTAACATTTTAACATACAAAAGAAAGCAAGTAGTTAAATGAGTCAATTATATTTATACATTTTAAGAAAATATGAATGAATAAATCTAAAGATAATTAAATATTGTATTTTTTAATTAATTTAAATATTATTAATAAAGACTACTTGATAACCAAAAATAAGATAAAAATACTTTAATATTATTAATAACATAAAACTTAACAGAATAAAGAACTATATATGTAAAAGGTTTATCATGTACCTTATCTCCCTCCAACCACATCTATAGAACAACTGCACATACCCATGAAAGACCCGAAAAATGTTCATCATCTTCCTATGATGGTTTGTCGAACAATGAAAAAAGAAATATCGTCGATAGAAATGCAAGCCAGTTTGAGAGAAACACACCATTCAACTAATATAAAGATTTGTTTAGTATGAGTCAAATCATATCATGTAGTAGTCACAAGTTAGACAAGCATAGTTTGTCCTGTTAGCATTCATTGTTCAATAACAACATCTAGCCAACAAGAAAAAGAATAACTAACAACCCAACTTTCTCGAGCCATATATGTTTACTAAACAACAGGCGGCTGTGCATTTATATATATAGATGAGACATTTCACCTAGAGATGTATCACAGATTGTAAAGAACATGAAATATAAGCATCAAGATACAAAAGTGATCTTTCTTTCTGACGACTTCACTCCAATTTGGTCCGGCCATTCTCTAATTCTTTCTTGGGCTCGGCTGGGAAATATTTTATGCCCACTAAATCTGCAACATTGCTTATCACCTGAAATAATTGATTGAATACAAATAACTTTTCAGTAACATTTAGAGGATGGTAGAAAAAGAAAAGTGTGTTTTTAATTCTAGGAAGAATCACCTCAAGGCCTTTCGTCAGATCTTCCCGTGTATGTGAGGCAGAAATACATATTCGAGCACGAGCCAATAACAAAGGTGTGGCTGGAAATGCTACAGTAACTACAGCAACCTGCATATGCATCTTAAGTTAGTACTAAACTATAGAGCTTTTTTAGAGAAGATACAACTTTTATATAATAATGTTATGAATCAAACTGAAATTAGACAAGACCCATTACACAAAATAAGGAGTTAACTCGTAAAAACCTGAGTTTAGCTCTAGGTTGACCTCCATTCCTTTGATTTAGAGCTTTGAGTTACTTTTCCGGGGATTTTCCTTTTTTTATGTTACACTTTTTTAATGTTTATTTGATTAATTTATGACAAATGATTAGCAGATAAGTAAGTTGCAATTGGATCTTATTGCCAAACACAAAGAAGATGAAAGGAAGAAAACTGAGCCTAGTTGCTAAAGGATTTACTTAGTTACATTGACTATTAAGAAACCTTTGTTCTGGTTATTCATCTTAATACCAGCTGAGAATGTGGGTAAAACTTCATAGAGAGTTGTGGAAACTTCAAAGTGGAATCATGAGCAGAATAATCATATTGACCTTGTTTTGAGAATCTTGACTTGCAGTCATGAGCTATTTTCTATTTGATTTGTTTTTTCAGTTTTTCCACCTGATTAACTCAAAACAACTCATGTCATACTTATAATTGACTTTGGTACAGTTGTTTTCCCACTGTCAAGCAACCTTCACGTTGACAATGGATCAATGAAAATGATCTATTTTCAAATTTGTGTAGAAGTATTGCATTCCCAGTCATATGATTTGATGCTTCACAATCAACAATCCAAGATTCATTATGGTCCCTATTGGTTTTCAGTGCAACAGGAAAGCTACCTTGTTGAATCATCATGCTTGTTCCTTGAGGTTTGCAGAAGGTTATAACTGATCAATTTCTTCTGTAGAATATCTATTTGTTCATTTGTTGAATCCATTTTCTCTTACACTAATGAGGCAGCATTTGCACGGCTTTCTTTGTCACAATTGGTCTTCCAATCGACATTATTTGTTTGGCTTCCAGTTGACAAGTTTTTAATGGATCTTCCAACAAGTTGATAAAGGGTATTAAGACTAATGCACTATGGTGTAAGTTAACCGTTAGAAAGTCTACCGGTTATGATAAATGACGGTTATTAGTATAGTAGTATTAATAGAACATTAGTTGTTAAGAGTAGTCAAGAAATAAAAATTAGTTAAAAACTCTTGTTAGAGTTTCTCTCTCTCATCCCCATTGTATTCACCCTAGAAATTACGGTTTTAACTTTCCCTATTAACTCAATTGTTCTTTAGCTTGCTAAGAGCTACATTGCACCCCATCAGAAAATTGTCGTACTCTTATCGGAATCTTTTTGAGATCTCTAGTAAAAGGAAGCTAAAGTGGCAGATTGTTTTCGTTTCACATATTATTGTTTGGAGAATTCCTTTAAATAAACGACTTTCCATCGAAAAAGAGGAGAGACGGAATCTCCTCATAGATGCTTACCCATGTTTCAATTGACCTAAGAGACTGACGACAAATTTTCTCTAACTGGCTATCCCGATTTTAAAACTAGCTACATTTATCATGCGTCTCTCTAAAGGACTTCATCCCGGTTTCATTGGAAAGAGAGGTGAAAATCAAAAGTTCCATCTAAAATCTCATTTTTTGGTTGGGGAGCTATCAATGGAGGAGTTTTGACATCTAACAAACTGAAACTGAAAAAGAAAAGATTTCATCTCGCTAATAGATGCAACATTTGTTTGAACTTTGAAGAGTGAAGAATCCATTGATCATATTCTTTTTCATTGTGATCTTGATAAGAGCAAGTGGGCTCTTTTGCAAAACCTACTTCATTTTCAATGGGATACACCAACAAAAGTCGCCAACTTCTGGGTCAAATGGATTGAATAGAGTTCTAGCAACAATATCGCGGATGACTGGAAACCAATTCCTCTCATCGTGCGGTGAACAATTTGGAAAGAAGGAAATAGAAGTGTTTTCGAAGAGAAAAGTTATGGATACGAGTGTCTCAAAAGATTCATGTTACACGCGTTTACTTCAATCCAAAAAAGGGGGCTTGTACAGGATGAATTTTTTTTAATCTTATTAGCATTTAAAATTCTTACGTTATTTCTTATTTATTGTTTAGTTTTTTTCCTTCTTTTTTGTAACGTTTGAACGCATCCTGCACTCTTTTTAATAAAAGTTAACCTTTTCTAAAAAAAAACATTGCGGACGAATTCCCCTCATCATGTGGTGGACGATATGAAAAAAAGAAATAAAAGAGTCTTCGAAGGAAAAAGTTATTGGTACGATCGTCTCAAAGGATTCATGTAACACGCATTCGCTTCAATCCGGAAAAGGAGGGATGTTTTTTATTTTCTACTTTGCTTTTTCCCTCCCCTTTTGTAGCGTTTGAATGCATTTAGCGCTCTTTTCATAAAAATTACCTTTTTCAAAAACAAATTCAAGATTTATACATAACTCTAATAGAAGGTACAGAGCTCGTTCTTGGCAAAATAATGTGTATAGTGAAGTTCTAGAAGAGGCAGAGCACAATAACTAACAGATCGTTTATGGAGGAATAAGTCATTTTCGATCAAATTACAATTCAACAGTCTCAGTTCTTCCGCAAATCAGAACTAATATCAGTTTTGAAGCTGAGAACAAAAATCCAAAACTGAAAAAGAAATCACAGCTCCAGGTCATCATCTCCACAACGGCGAGAGAGAATCAGGATGTTGTGCATACTTCAATGAGAACTATGAAGCATAATTTGTATTCCGATTATTGAAAACGGCAGAATCGACCAGCAGCGAAATGAATGAAAAAATGCTGTAAGAATCTATCAGTGAATTTGAAGAAGTGAAAGAAGAAGAAGCAGTGGAAGAAGATCATTGCAGCCTTGGTAATAATTAGCGAGATCGCGGAGTTGAGGTGGCAATATCGCAAACGCACGATCGAGATCAATCAATCAATTGCCATTTTTGTCTGCTTTTGACCTAGCGGATGAAGTTTCTTTTATTCCGATAAGGTTCCAATGATTTCAGGGGAAAAGATCACGGCTGGTGAACATTGATGGCACGTGTCTGAGTGATATAGATACAGAAAAGCAGAAGAAATCTGAGTTGGAGTCGGATTTGCGTGAGGAAGGGACGAATAGGAGATCGACAACTGCCTGAAGCTACCTAGTTTGTCAAATCTGGTTCATCTGAGAGAACCGAAATTGGGTTTCGTTTACTTGTGATTTAATTTCGGTGGGATAGACATTCATAAGTCGATTTTCAAGGTCAGATAGTCCATTCATTTGAGGTAGGAATACTATAATCCTACTGAAAGAGGAGAGAGAATTTGTGTTTCTCTTAATTAAGTTGTAGTTCATTGTTTTACTGATTGGAGTCTTGGAACTAACAAACAGGTGTGAGTTTGGTGTACTGTTAGGCTTCAGTTTCATGTTTGACTGCTACTAAATTGTTGAAGCTTTGGAGATTATTGGCGTGGCTAGCTGAGGTTAAATGAGTGAGAGCAGCTGATAGCTAGCTTAGGCTTCATTTGTGGTGAAACTTGAAACAAAAAATGAGCTAAAAGAGATTAGTTGAAGCTTCAAGAAAGTGATAAAAGATTGGATCAAAATGATAAAAAGACTTTGATTGAATGGAAAAAATTATGATCGCTATACAGAAAGTTATTACGTAATTAGAGAAAAATATTAAGAGCGGAGCTCTTAAACAATCCATGGATGTTTTAGAGAAAAACACCATAACTATTTTGACGGATGGAAGAACTAAAGTCTGGTTCCTCAAGTGGCCCAACAAACAAGTCATGAAGAAAAAGAGGAAACTCAAGAGGAATACGAGACAAAATGCGACGATTTTGGGTTTGGAAAAGAGATATGTGGTAATGCAAAATTGTCGGTGATTTCCTTGCAATCCCAAAATTAGTCTTGGGAAACGAGATGCCACTTACGGTGATTAACAAACAGGAAGTGCAATTGACATACGATCGTGATCAAGTTGACCGAGGCATAACTCAATTCACTTTGACAAATGATGCATTGGAGAGTCTCGAAGACCAAATTTTAGCCAACAACCCTATGTTTCAATCATGCTTGATTCAAGGCAAAAAGTGGGATAATTTTGTAGTTTGAAGAACCACCTAGTGATAAAAGTTATCTTCAAAGAAGTTTTGGTCATAAGTCGTTGATGAGTTGCAGGTACTTCCTATGGTTTGAGGAACCACCCAATAACCTAAGGAAGCAATTCTTGCATTTCATATTGTTCGAAGAGCCACCAGATGTTTTGGAGTTTCAACTAAACCTTCAACTATTGTTGTTAGCGGACGAACGAATTGAAGGAGAGGATAATGATACCAGTGGAAAGGGTATTTGGAGTTCCTGAACCTTCGACTATGGTGGAAGTGTAAAATTATCTCTTCCTTGGAATTGGTGCAATTTATTTGCACTCAACATGTTGCTTTGTTTATACTCTACACATTATTAGTTGTCATCTCTTTACTTTTATTACACTCAATGTCTTTTATATATCACATTTCTCATGTAAATCACAAGTTGATATATGAATAACATTATCACTTTTCACTCAGAAGAGCTCAATATTCTACATGAAGTTATAAGTTGGAAAGTCTACCGGTTATGATAAGTGGTGGTTATTAGTATAGAGTATAAATAGAACATTAGTTGTTAAGAGTAGTTATGAAATAAATTAGTTGAAAGTTTTTGTTAGAGTTTCTCTCTCATCCCATTTTATTCACCATAGTAGTTAGGGTTCTATCTTCCCCATTAATTCAACTAAGAGCTCTTATCTTCTCTTCGTTCTCAAATTCTAGTTCTCTTATTAATGTAATTGCAAGACTTATACCTAATTCTAGTTCAATGTATATCACAAGACTCCTTACAATAATGAGGTTTGCGACAAAGATCACGCCAGGGTAGTCTTCATTGTTGTTCCTTGGGGAACAAATGCACGACCATAGGTGTGTATCAGTTGAAACTTCTTGGTTCCAATTGTCATTCTTTAAAGCTAAAAAGATGCAGTCTTTCATTGCCACTGCCACAAGATTTGTTGGAAATATGAAGAATTTGCGGCAATTTGAGAAAAAGATAGAGCATTGGATCAAGAGAGTGTATTAGCCTATCAAGGCTAAGCCAATGTGTATGAATACCAAGGTCTGTCTACAAATATCCCTTATAGGTCGCCATTTTACTCTTTTTTTCTAGGAGAAGAATTAGGGATAGCTCGCAAAGAAGAGATAGGGACTTATTCTAAAAATTCTCCCTCCATCTAACTGTTCCAAACTGGTATTCTCAAAGATAAGGGATGAATTAGAAATTCCATAAACTCGGGAAATAACATTAAACCTGGCAACTAACTGAATCTCTTTCTTTTGAAAAATGGCCTAAATATTAGGTAATTCTTCATAAACCAATATAGTATATTAGTGATTCCATTGTCTATTAAGCTAATCAAAAGGAATTCAGCTAAGTCAAAAAGTGTTGGTTGAATGAAAAGAGACTCATGACTGACTAGACAAAAATATAAGTTCCAACATTAATTAGGCTATGCTTGGTTACTCGAAATTGAAATTCCAACTCCATTTATTTAGAAATGGAATTTAATATAATTCAAATCCTGTTTGGAGAGATCAAATAAGTGAAGAATGGAATTGGGATGGAAGAAAATGTGTCAGGTTGAATTTCAATTATGTCTCAAACAAATTATAGAATTTGCAAAGATGAAATGTAAAATTGGAGCACATCTTACATTCTGTTTAAGGCACTCCCGTGAAAAAGCAGGAATCTTTGCTGGATTATACAGCATTATAGGCATTACAGGTGAGTCGTTATCTCCAAGAACCTCGAAGCCCATTTTCTGCAGTTCTGACCTGAAAAAGTTGCTGTTTTCTCGTATGCGAGCAAGCTTTTGGGCCCCTGTCACATCAAGAGAGATAAATTTCCATTTATCATACTTCAATAAGAAGGGATACATTGCATATTACATCTCAGGTATAATAAATGCTGGAAATTAGCAATGCACATAAAGCTACCTCTACTAGTACCATCCTCCCCCAGAATAACCTTTATGGACGAAATAATCTGTTGTGCAGCTGGAGGTGAGATAGATGTAGCATATAGATGAGCAGGACAGTTGTGTTTCAAGTACCGAATCAGCTCCTGGAAAGTGGTTCCAAGAAAAAAAATCAATTATATTCTGACAAAATAGTGGATTGATCATATGCATGGCTAAAGCCTAAATGAGTTGCTGCAGCAAACATGCTATGGAACATATGCTAAAAAAATGTATGCCACCAACATATGGTAAAGCATTGTTATTTTAAGATCATTTGAGTACATATGATAGAAGATATTATATGATTTGAGCTAGAGAATGGTTTCCTGATATAGAATGTCTAATCAACGAAAACAACTCAATTTTTATTAAACGGGTAGATTGTGAAAGAAAAGACTAGTTATACCTCATTTTCTTGCAAAACATGTTTGCTATTTAAATCACAACGATAATAAACCAAAAACAAACATCAAGAATAAACACACTTATGAATAATGTTATTCTCACAAATAATTTAATGTGTTTTGAGTACTGATTTTTTCTTGTGGGTGTTATGCCCCCATTTGGAAACACTTTAGTGACTTTACTTTTTCTCGAGATATGGAAAAACTGAAGTTTAACTCCTAAAGAAGCACTTCATGAAGCTTCCCACAATTTGATGATTTATTTATTCCCTTTTTACATACGAGATTTCTAGAAGCCACCACGGCCCAATCCTCGCATGAATTGGGAGCCAATAAATCAACATTGATTTTGGCCCTCCCGGATTCCACGAGTGAATCGAAAGTTGAATCTACATTAGATCTCACTTGAATCACCCCATCTATTTCTCACGAGGGGTTTGAAACATATTCGGTTAATCTTTCATAACCAGATCACATAAAGGATGTGATGAAATAGGATGAATTGAGAAGGTATTTTTTAGTTAGATTTCTCATCTGGATGTTGATCCAGATAAGATCACGTTTGGAAACAGTACTTAGTCAGACATAGATTCAGAAAGTTATAGACAGTTTCTCATCTGAATCCCCTATTTTTATAGGGAAAACTAGAAGTATGAAAAAGATTGACTTTACAATGTGTTTCCTAGCCAAGAGAGGCGTACAAGTAGAAATTTTACACCTTGGATAGTACTCTCATTTAGACCGAATGGAAATAAGAAATATTCTCGAATTTCTAATGTCAACACATTGATAACTTCCAGTTTCAAAATGCAGTTTTCCCCCTTAAAATGGAACTTGTAGTAATCAAATCTCTATTTTTATTTTTCATGTTGATCATTGCAGTTCAACCTTACAAAGAAAAACATTATCAGCAGCAAGAAATGAAAAAATTAATGAGACGCACACTTGTTGAAAAACGAGGTACCAGACACTACACCTTTAAAATGCAATTTGTAGCCAAAATAGTGTTGTACAGCTAGTTTTTTCTTAAAAAAATATATTGTGAAGCTAGGAGAGATATGAATGATGTTCTAGAACATTCCAAGAAAGTTGCCCAAATTCATTAATGCTTTTGGAGAGGTGTAGAAAGTACCGACCTTTGATCCAGCAATGTAGCCGCCAGAAGATCCAAAAGACTTCGTGAATGTTCCCATCATGACATCGACATCGGCTGTATCCACGCCTAGAAGTTCACAAACACCTTTTCCTGTCTTACCAACTGCTCCAATGCTGTGTGCCTCATCCAAGTACACATAAGCCTATGGCAGAAATATATTTTATTAAAATATTATAATTATACACAGTATAACTTCCCCGTTATTTATACTGAGTGACATTTTCATCTTCAAGGGAAAATTACTTGAACACAATGAAAAAGAGATTTTTTCAGATTTAGAATACAAAAGACAAAGAGAGTATATCTCCACCAACTTGAAATTACCTCATCTTAATGTTGAGATTTAGAACTCATAAAATGAAGAGACATTAGTATATCTCCACCTACAACATGATATGGCTTCATCTTAATTGTCTACATTTCTAATATCCATTTGTTACAATCATAAAGTTATCTCGAAAATTCGGATATTCATAAACATATTGGAAGGTTTACTCCCCTACAGAAATGATAAGAAACAAGCAAACATGAATAGGCTAGGCCGCTAGGGAAAGACAGATACTTGAAGACATGTTAGGAGAGATGAAATCTGTATGCTTAGGAAAAGGCATGAGGCAAGTTCCACGAAATGAAGCTAAATTGACAAAAAAAAAAAAAAAAACTGCTGCTGTCCACCTTCCAAATTTTGAAGATTCCCAAATGTTAAGCAACACATTTTCTCATTTTTATTTCTAAATTGTAATAATCGAGTTTTGGTTGCTAACTAACTTGCTGTCTGATAGTCCCGATTAAGTGAACATTCTCATTAGGGATGTTAAATAAGTCTGAATCTCACTTAATACAAGCAAAAATCAAATAATGTTTGATAAAAGAAGATCAATCTGTCATGTTTGCAATCACATATCTTATTTTATACAAAATTGTGTCCATGATAAGCTTTGGGAAGCCAGCTTGACTTATGGAAAAAGAAAAGGAAGGGTGGCTGATTCATGAAGTCAAAATATTTTTACTAGTGGAAGT
Organism: Impatiens glandulifera; assembly: GCF_907164915.1. Lineage (NCBI taxonomy): Eukaryota > Viridiplantae > Streptophyta > Magnoliopsida > Ericales > Balsaminaceae > Impatiens > Impatiens glandulifera. The sequence continues at coordinate 56,720,259 of NC_061862.1, read as the reverse complement.
TATAAATTGATTTATTTCATAATTGAACAGAAGTAATTAACTACAAGGGAAAAAGAGAGAAATCATCATCCGCAGCACACATCCAGCAAAATACCAGTTATGTTTACCAAAAAAATGATGAGATCAAGAAAAAAATCTTTATACCAAATGAAGCAACAAAAATCACATTTTAATCTGGATCATGACCTAAAAACTAATTTGATGAAGATCTAGACAAGACTAGTTCCCAATAGGCTCATAATTAGAGGTCTTTCAAAGTGCAGGTATACCTTATATTTCTTGCATATGGAAACTATCTCTGGGAGTTCGCATAGTTCACCTTCCATGCTGTATATCCCCTCCACAACAACAATTATCTTCTTCCATGGCCTATGTGTTCTAGGTTGTCCATCTGCAATCTGTTCCCTCAAGACTTTCTCCAAGTGGGATGGCGCTGAAGGTAGCAGTTAAGCAATTGCATCAAGTCAATATTAAAGGTGTTACCTAGAAAATGGATGGAATCTAATAATCTCATGCAGACATACTATTATGCTGAAAGACCCTTACTGTAGCCCCTGATCCACGAGCACCATTGACAATTGAGTTGTGGTTCAAGGAATCGCTGATTATTAGTCCTCCCTATAGACAACCATAAAGAAACAAAAAACAAATTAGAGTCGGGCTATAGGCTCCATTTGAAAACATTTTATGGATCTGAATCCATATCCATAAGAGAAATCGTTGATAAATTTATACATGTCTCACTAATTTCTGTTTCTAAACGTTATCTTATCTGGATCCACATCCAATAAGATACCTAACAGAAAAGAAAAAAAATTGTTTCCAAAGAAATTGATTGACGGTTCCTTGTCTAGATCCGGATTCAGAGCCAAAAATTGTTTCCAACGGATTGGGATGCAGAAACAAAAATAATTTTTGAATTTGACTGACTAAATTTAGTTTCAAATGTTTTTTTATATGAAAACATATCCAGATACAAAAACAAAATTATTTCAAAATGGGGTATCTTCAATCCTCCAACAAGGTACACTCAGTCCATATGTGACAATGATACCTTACCTTCCCAATCAAGACTGGAAGGATTGCAGAATTTGTAACATAACCCATGCCGAACACTATAGATGCCGGCTTGCCAACAAAATTTGCCACACATTCCTCCAGATCGTTATGCATAGTTGTAGTTCCTATTTTCACACATGGATTAGCAGAGTATATATTATTATTTCTTGTCAACATATTAGCGCAATCAAATCCAACCTCCATCAACACGGGCACTACAAGTGCTTGGAGAGAACTTTTTCAATGTTTCAATGGCCCGAGGAGTACAATACTCATCTGCTGCAGCAAACCCAAGATAGTTGTATGATCCCAAATTGAGACACCTGTTTATGTTTTCCGTTCGTCTGCAAAGCAAAACCACCGTTGTAGTTAAGTCAAACATCTAGAAATTTCTATGAAAAATCGACATTTCAAAAACATGAACACATTTAGAATAAGATGCCTGTAAATAGTAAATACAAATATTGAGGCATAAAACAGGTGGTATAAATAAGGATAAAATGGCATAAAAAGCAGATGAATTTACAAAAACAAAGGCGAAAAGATCCAATACTCACTTCAATGTCTTGTTATAGTCATTTGAAACGCGTTCAACTACATCAAACCAAGCATCAGGGGCACTAGCTATCGGTCGTCCAAAACAGTCCTGCATATGGACTCATAATAAATATTTGACTACTCATTTCTGTAACGAGTAGATGAGAAAACAACTCGAAGAACACACCAAAAACAAAAGTATGGATAGTTTTGTTAATTTTCAATGTTAGAAAATAGGTGATTTATGCCTCATCCATAAAGGGCTTCTTGTTTTTCTATTCTTGTTCATGGCCATTTTCAGAATGCCAGCATCAGAATGGATCCAACCGGATGCCAAACCAAAGTGTGAATAAGAATATTTCTTCAAAAAAAGCTGGTTAAAATATTAAATGGGATAAACAATCCTAACTCTAAGCAATTCCCAACTCCAAAAAGCCAACTAATAATTATCAAAGCACTTTCAATTTTCATCCTAACCAACAAATAACTAGTAATGACAGCAAGAAACCCTATTAACACAAAATGATGTCTACAAAGAGAGAAGCTAAAACCCAAAACACACTGGTACCTGAATCCGCATATACAACCGCCGAATATAGAAATCTTCAAATCCTAAGCAGATCGGTGCATAGCCCTAGTCAATAATAGATATTCCAAACTTAAAACTTTAAAAAAAAAATGTAGGATATAACAGCAAAGCAAGTGAAGAAATGTGCAGACCTGAAGACTATTATCCTTCCCCCACCAATCTGCGATCTTTCTAAAGAAATCCCGGAACTGGCCAAAGGCAAAGAGGAGTGCATAGCTGAAATAGGTTGAGAGGGCGGTCAAGTAGGGAATTGTAATCATTTTGAAAAGGCAAAAGGAAAGATCTTTGTGATGGGGGAATGAATGGGTGCCGCTAAGGCGGATCCGACGGCTGCGGTGGGTTCAGAATAAGAATGACAGCCGGAGAAAGATCCGATGTGAGAGAACAAGGGAAGGAGGCGGGAAGAAGGGACGAGGATTGGAGGGTCTGCTTGACTGGTCTACACTCATTTCGATTCAATTTTTCTTTTTTTTCCGGTTTGAAAAATATAAAAAAAAGAATATCAATCCGGCTAAAAATTGCATGTTCCTCTGTCGGAATTAGGAAATTTCACGTTCTGGTGACGTCAACTGTGGGCCTATTCATTGCAATGTTCTTGTTGGCATGTTTTGTACCAAAAATTTGAATTTCATTTATTTTTCAAAAAAAACTCATGTTTATGCAAAATCATGTCATGTCACACAGAAATGGAGACAAAGCAAAAACACATAATTATGAGTCTGAAAAAGACCTTAAAACTATTGACTGCCTTAAAATTAGATTGTATTGATTTTTATTCAAAATATTAAAAAATTAACTATTACGATAGCTTTAAGAGTTAGTGTATAAGAAAACAAAAGTCGCAAATTTGATTTGCATAAAAAAATACCTGAAATTGAAATTATATGGTCATAACATATTGTCATATTAATTGTTGGGTGTTTCACTCAATTGGGCAAAGCTAAAGGGTTGGAATTATAATTTGTTCGGTTGTGAGTTTTTTTAAAAATTAAGAGAGAGAAATTGAATGATGGGTGATGATTTTAAAGAGGTAATGATTATTTTTGATTAAAAAATTAAAGGGTATTAATAAATATAAATAAAATAATAATAATAATAATAATTTAAAATATAAGGTATTTTAGTATTTTGATTAATGAAATGAGTGATGTGATTGGTAAGAATTGATTGAAAAATTGATTTTGTGTGGGTTTTTAAAATAATCCAAAGAGAACAAGGCCTAAGGATTAACATGTAGTTGACTCGATTTTACATCAATCTTACTCTAAATAGGAATGAACACAATTAAATATATAATATTATTAATATATTCATTTATTTTTAATATTTTATAAGAATTTTAAATTTATTTCTTATAATAATACAATTTTTTAATATATTATATTATATATAATATTAAAAAATATATTTATATAATTTTATTATAGAATATAGTATGACGGTGTCTAACGGGAATTTCCGAAAACCAAACGAAAAGGGAACAGTACTTCTCGATCATGTTCGGTCATATAGTCATCTCTAGTTACTAGTCCTTAAAAAAATAAATAATTTAACAAAGTTAATTTATTGAGTCAATTATAAATTATATTACATATGTTAATTTAATTAAATAACATCAAATTATAAAAATTATACAAAACTTTTTTAAATTAAAAATAATATATTGTGATAAAAATATAATTTTACTTATTATTTAATTAATTGTAATCCAAAATTTGTTAAGAAAATATAGACCAATTGGCTGGAATTGATCCAATAATACCAACCGATTTATAAATTAAATAATATATCAAATTATAAATATAATATATTGTAATAAAAAATTAATTATTATTGAACTAACTGTAATATTAGTTTGTTAATATATATTATTGGATCAAATCAGGTATATATCTACTCCATTTTAGTTATGGTTGATATTTCAAGGAATCCATACAAAACTAATTGGTATTGAAGAGTCAATAACAATCCAATAACATTTTTTTAAGTGATTTTGTTTCATTATATTGTATGATTATTTATTTGTGACATCATATTTACAAGTAATTTTTTTTTAGACAAAAAAAAAACTAATTGAAATAATTGCATGACTTTAAAATATTAAATTTAGCATTTCTTATTATATAATTCACTTAGAATTCATTGTAAGTTATGTGATCAAATATCTTATGAGTTTTATGGTTATCAAATTATTTGAATGGACGGGAATGTCAGGACGACCATGAATTCATTGTAAGTTATGTAATCAAATATTTTTATTATGGTTACTAGGTAATGGTGAGGTGGTTGCGTGAATTCATTATTGCATGGCTCTAGATACATCATGATTTTTTACAACAATATTTTGAATAGACTATTGTTGCGGAAAACAAATGGATTTGGATACATTTCTTCATCTCAAAGGACCTTCCTTCATCTTCATATTTGGCAACAATGTGTCTACATGACAATTATTGTTCTTGATGCTCATGACCAACTTTTCTTTGTTAAATTGCTAAATTGTCTATTGATGAATCAAATTGTTGGAGAAGCTTTTGCTAATTTATTTTTTCTTTTTATGGCGCGAGTATAGTCTCGGGGTGGCTGACTAATATAATCCTCACTTAACTCGGATTATTTTTATTGGGAATCCCCATGAAACTATTAGATTAGTAAAAAAAGAGTTGATCTTTTAACCCCAAAAAAAACTAGATTCATTTGTTGTTCTTTTTATATTTCAATTGTTTAATTGAGTGTAATTAATTTTGCATTATATTTTCACTTTAATTGTATTATAACTGATTTGTGCTTAATATTCGTGCATTTTATTATCTTATATTTAATTTGTTTGGAATTAGAAGAGGGCATTATCACTATTTCATTTAATAAACATTTTTTAGTACCCCAATGATTCATGGTCGTCCTGACATTCCCGTCCATTCAAATAATTTGATAAAAAATCAAACAATATGAGACATCTCAAAGTGATCATAAACAAATTAAGTTAAACAGAAGAAAAAATAATTGTTATTATTTTTATTTCAGTAGTTATAAATAAATATAAAATGTTTGTATTGTTTTTTTTTTTTTTTAAAGTTAATTTAGTTTAATTGGTTAAATGTTATAAGAGTGGGCCCTGGTCCAACTAACGATCTCGTTGGACACTTAGAACTCAAGAACTTATGAGTTAAGTCTAGCTAGTTTTCCATTTTAGTAATAATATTTTACTAAGAAAAGTGGCATATGATGATATTATAATTTACCTTGTAGATTTGGGACTCCTTTCTCTTATAGGACTTTCAAGTTTCAACCAAATTAAGAAGGGGGAAGAAGTGATCTAGCATGAAAGATAAGAGACAGTTTGTAAGCTAAGGATGTTTGCCCAAATGCCATGAGAGTGGTTCTTTCTCTAGATCGATCAGAGTGTGCCATTGCAATTAATGGAGTTAGGCAAGTCATCCTTGGCTACCAAACAATATTTAATTAAGACTCTTCATCTTCATACAAGACCTCTCTTCCATATTCATCCAAATGTGATCAATCTCCCTCGATCGGTGGTATGTCAATTGCAGCAACATGCATGCATTATATATATAGAGAGATTGATTTTATTCTACAAGAGACGGGGTAATTAAGTTGACTCTTAGATTCTCTATAGAAGTCTTGTCAGGAAATCCATATAGATAATAATGGAATATATGCTAAATTGATTTCCATCTCTTCACTTCAACCATTTAAAATATATGTGGTTTTCTCTCTTCTTCTTTCTTTTTTTTTAAAGAAAATCAATTATACATTTTAATTTAATAATAATAAAAAAAATCATCATTTTTATATTGAGGTTGAACATCAAGTATTATGATATAATATACAAATAGGGATACTAGCAAAAGGGTGTTAAGAGAAATTCCTACATAGCACTGTGTTTATTTTGAAGCTAAAAAACTAGTGTGACACTTTAAGTCGATCATTACTTTCATTTCCATTTAAAACGTTCAAAGTAGGATATCGAACTTGTGAAATTTGGTTTCCTAAGAATTATTCTTGTCATTGGAACTACCTTAGTAAGGTTTTTATATAGCATTATAGACGTTACAAAAAATAAGTATTTTATATATACTAAAAACTGTTAAAAAATATGAATATCAATACCATATTGGTTGCATTTCTCAATATGAGTTATACTCGTATATTTTTTTGGTAATTATATTCGGGTAATAGTGTAACAGATAGAATGGAGGATAAATAAAAGAATTTGGGAGACGTTATATATGCAATTAAAGTATTTGAGAGTCTTATTGAATTATTTTCTTGCTCATGTACATAATTTATTTTTCTTAAGCTTGTTTGTTTTAAGAATTTTGCTATATTTTTCTGTTCTTCTTTACAAGGGTGTAAAGTATTTTCTCTTATGCAAAAGAATGTATTCAAAAAATGAAAGGTGGACCTGTTTTTGAAGTTCCCGTTAAATTGAGAAATTCATTGATTATTAAAAATAAAAGAAATAATTAATGTTCATTAGGGTTGATTTTGAAGAAATGATTATTTATTTTTGTAAAATTAAAAAAAAAAAAAAAGTAATGACTTGATTGATGATAGTGCATGAAATGATATTTGATTATGATTAATTTTTTTAATAAATCCAACCAAACAAGCTGTCATAAACTAATGGGTAAGCCTAATATAAGTTTTCCTGTGAATATTTAGTTATCATCAAATTCTCCATGAAAAACCTAAATGGATCAAATTATAAGTTAATTAGACATCAAGATCTGAATGAATAGATCTGGATTTTATCGTCCATTCTTTGTCATTTAGAAGGAAGGCAGCTAGAGATCCCGATTTCACTAGAAATTTCGAAGGGTTTGGTTTTGCATTTAGGTACAAAGTTCTCCCTTCAAGGTTTCAAGTTATTAGAAACCACATATATATATATATATATATATATATATATATATATTGTAACGATCACTAAGAGGCAATACACTTAAGTTATTGTCGGTTACTTACAATCAATGTCGGATCTACTCATAAGGCCACCTTGATAGAATGTTTATCATTATCCTAATCATGAATATAGACTATAATTATAACGCAGCGGAAGCGTACTTGAAGATGATCTCATTATAGATCCGGATTGATCTGTTCTTGAAAGGAACGGCTAGGTCTTCCAAGACTAAGTATTATCCGTTCTCCTCTGATATTGACGGGAGAAATCAAAGGACAATAAAACGGAGGAGAGTTGAGAGAAAGAATGCGTGAGGGTTCTTATTTGAATCTCTCTCCTGTTTCTTAAATAATACTTGTCTCAGGAACCTAACCCTACTTGAAGCCATATATTGTTAAAGCCCACAATATAAGAACACCCACCATATTATTAATATTTGTTTAGTCACGTCACCAAATAAATAAATACTAAACTGGTATCTATAATTATTCATTTTATAATCATTAAGCTCATGACTTTAATTTAATAATATGTTCTACACATATATTTAAATCCAAAATCCAACGCACCTGAGTTGCAGTTGGGTGCCCAATTTCTTTTATATATACATATATTTGATATAATTATTATTGTTGTAGCCCGAGTAATTTTAATTTTTTTTAACCCAGTTAGATTTTAAATCCACACAACACAACGGAGAGATTAATTGGCTTCTTAGGGGCGCCTATAGAACCGAAGACAAGCAAAATAAAAACTACAGAAAATTTGTGAGGTATATTAAGGGTGACTCAATATAATTGTAATTATAAGGGAACAAATTCGACCACACAATCCTCCTAACCCAACCTAGTTACTAGAACAAAAATAAGAGTTTTGATGAAGTTTAAACTAGTTTATCATTGCTGAATATAAGGACTTAGTTATAACCATTAAATCCAATGTCGACATTGAACTATATGAGTCATATGACTCATGCATATCACGAGAAGACAACGGTTCGATAAGGTTTAGGTTGATGCATGTGTTTAATTAGAATTCTTTTTTTTTTTTGTTGAAGAAGCTTGGAATCTAATGAAAATGGGCAACATGTGCAAAGAAAGACAGCTGAATTATGTTTAGTCAATTAGAACCTCAATGTCATGAATTAGATGATGAAGAAGAATATTATAAGGACCATTGGCTTTTCGGATGGCCATATGCCAATGGGTTGACAAACAAATTCGAATATTGCCCCCTTGTTTTGTAAGGGTCCTATCTTTAAGCTTGATGTTGAGGTGTTCTCAATTTCAAAGCTTCAAATAATGTTAATGAGTTTATCTACTAGAGATTCGGTTTGTCAAAGTGGCTTAAATAATAATATTATATTTTTAGTTGTTTTTTTTAAATCACATATTTTCTATTTTACTTTAATCGGTATCTTGATTGATTATAAGTATGAAATTAATAGAATAAAACCAATATAAATTAATCAAAGTTTTGAAAATAAAATATTTGTATATATACTATAATGATAATGACTCAATCCGGTAGTGTTTCTATTTATAAAGATTCATGTGCGATGCAGACGGATAACAATTTAAATAAAATAATAATAATAATATGTATTCAATGTTTAAAATTCTTAATAATCACGAATAATATATATTATAATAAAAAATAGAACGTTCTCATTCCATATTTTATTCACTTCGATAAAACAATTTATCTTCTCACATATTTTTTTCGAATGAACCTCTCATCTCGTGACCTTACACTTTCACTTTGGATAAATCAAATATTTGATTTATATTTTTTAATATTTAACATCGTGACCTCACACTTTGGTCAATCAAATATTTGATTCATATTTTTTTAACCACTTTCAATTGATATCAGTCTATTATCCATCGACAAACCACATCCAAATCACACTTAGTTAAAGGGTTGTACTTGTTTTTGTTAAGTTGCAAGTTCGAAACATACCTATAGCATTTTAAATTTTATTTTTAATCGTTTTAAATTTATGGGCGGGTCAACCCACAATCCGACCAAAATATTTATTTACTCTCACATACATATTCAAATTAACCACATCTTTTGACCCGACAATCCAGACACTTTAAAAATTAAGCATCATTTTATATATATATATATATATATATATATATATATTAGTTAGTTAAAAAATTGAACTTATATTGTTAAGATGTCCCACGTTCATCTAATTTGGTGTTAAATTTAAAATATAAAGTGTTATTAGCCTAGTTTGTTAAAGGGTTGTACTTGTTTTATTAAGTTGCAGGTTCGAAACATACCTATATATTTTTAATTTTATTTTTAACCGTTTTAAGTTTATGGGCGGGTCAACCCATAATCCGACCAAAATATTTATTTACTCTCACATATATATCCAAATTAACCACAACTCACGACCCGTCAATCTAGACACTTTAAAAATTAAGCATCATTATATATATATAGATTAGTTAGTTAAAAAGTTAAACTTATATTGTTAAAATGTCCAGCGTTCATCTAATTTGGAGTTGAATTTAAAATATAAAGTGTTATTAGCTTAGTTGGTTAAAGAGTTTTACTTATTTTGTTAAGTTGTAAGTTCGAAACATACCTATAGCATTTTAATCTTTATTTTTAACCGTTTTAAGTTTATGGGCGGGTCAACCCACAATCCGACCCAAATATCCATTTACTCTCACATATATATTCAAATTAACTACAACTCTCGACTCAGCAATCCGAACACTTTAAAAATTAAGCATCATTATATATATATATATAGATTAGTTAGTTAAAAAGTTGAACTTATATTGTTAAGATGTCCCGCGTTAATCTAATTTGGTGTTGAATTTAAAATATAAAGTGTCGTTCATCTAATTTGGTGTTGGATTTAAAATATAAAGTGTTATTAGCCTAGTTGGTTAAAGGGTTGTACTTATTTTTATTAGGTTGTAAGTTCAAAACATACCTATAACATTTTTAATTTTATTTTTAACCGTTTTAAGTTTATGGGCGGGTCAACTCACAATCCGACCCAAGTATTCATTTACTCTCACATATATATCCAACACTAGTAAAAATCATAGCAATAGCGACAGGAAATACTGTCGCTATTACTCAATATACTATCGCTGAAGGTTAATAGCCACAGTGATGATACCTGTCGCTAACCGACGCTATTGCTTCCGTAGCTAAAAAAGAGGCTACAGAGCATGTACTGTCGCTATTGGCTGGCTACAGTAAAAGAATCATGTTGCTAAACAAGCGGCTAAAGGAATTATTTACTGTCGCTAAAGAGTAGTTACATTAATTTAAAACAATTACTAAATTATTTTATAATTTACTAAATTTAACATGAATGAAAAAGTTTCAAATATCTTGAAACATTGAAACAAGATAGATTTGTTATTAATAAAACTAAATCATTCATATTACTAAAACAAACCTACATAATATTTCTATAAAATACAAACATTATTTCTCAATTTTATAAAATAAAAATAAAATACATCAAATATAAGTTTGAGCATTTACTCTCCATTTATTTCTGAAAAATCTCACTGCATAGTCATCCAATTAGTTGACTTCCCAAACACTTGCCAAAAACCTGTAATTATCAAACAATGAATGAGAAGATACCATCATCAGTACCCTATCATCAAAAGAATATTATAATTTACTCAATATAGTCATAATCTCTCATCATCAGTACCCTATCATCAAAAGAATACTATACTTTACTCAATATAGTCATAATCATGTTCAATCATTTGAATCACAATTAAGTCAAATTCAAATTCAATTCAATCTAATTTAAAACACAAATAAAATGTAGTTAAAAGAGTTTTAAGTCTACTACATTTTAAATCTAATTTTGTTTTAACATTAATTACATACCAAGAATGTAAATGACTTTTAGACATACAAGTTGGAAAAAGATCACCCCATCATATTCATCACCATGGTCACTACTTTCTATAATAAATAATGATTTGAAGAATAATAAAAGACTCACCTCAAAGTACTGAGCAGACAGGGAATTCGTGTGGCTTTCGTTTCACTAGACAAAACTAAACAACATTATGATCATCTTCTGTTTACAGCAAAAATGTTATCATCACTAAACCAAGTTTATTTTCCTACAGCCCAGTTTTGATAACAAAACAACGAAAACTCACCATCTTCACAACCAGGGCATCCAACAATCCTTTTATTGTCTCCAATGCATCAATGTTCTCCGATCTGTGTCATTTAGAGATTATCAAAATGGAATCCATTCTTGTACATTAACATATGACCTTCAAAGGAGACATTAACAATCCTTCTTTCTATTTGGCTATCACGAACTTTCTTCTTCATGATCTCTAACACCTCATTTGTCAATAGGAAATGACCTAAACAAAAAAAATAAGATTCATTCTGAAATTATCTAGCAGATTTCTCATTCAGATGTGGATTTAAATAAACCAAAATCACAAACTACAATCAATACAAGTTGGACACAAACCTAAATGATTGGTGAAAAATTGTAGTTCAATATTGTCTTGGTAAAGCATGAATAGAGGAGCCATTACAACTGCATTATTGCTTCAAACCAGGGAAAAACAAAATAAGACATACGGGAAAGAAAGATAAGCAATGGTTAGTAATCTCATCCAATAATGTCAATCCAATCGATCTACAATTTGGTTAGAAATCTCATCCAATGATCCAACAATGAATGTGATGATAGTAAAATTATCAAATTAACAACTATATAACAAAAAAAAAAGTAAAATTCAATTGAAATAGAAGAACCTGAAATCAACACGTTCTTTTTTTTATTCTTGGCCAAAATCAACACATTATTTCCCAATTGAACTAGCATAACATGAAATCAAGTTCAATTAAATTATTATTCCTTAGATCATATTTTAATACCAAAACAGTTGAATAACTTGATACAAATAAACTCACATTTCATTTCTCCCGAGATTAATAATAATACCAGTATTATTGGAAAGATTAAAAAACAAATATATATAAAACATGTAGAATTTAATGAAATGAATAACACAAAAACCAAAACAATCATAACAAAGTTTTTTACACCACTTAGATATTAAAATTGACACACCTGTGTAGTGGAAACCAGCACCAAGCCAGGATGGTCAGCCAAGTAACATTTATCCTCCCACTGTATGCAAACAGTTGAAAACTAACAGTGAATATAAAGGTGATGATTATATATCACAACCAGCAGAAACAAAAGAAAATGATCACTTAAATGTTGAAATTATGGATAGAAATGACAAAAAATTGGAAACCATGAAAAATAGGTACAGTTGAAGTTAGTATGTGAATATGTATGGATGAAATGGTGACCCCCACCTGAAAATGTGATTTACCAATAACAAATAATTGAATACGACTTACCCAATTTGATTCAAACTAGTCTAATTGGCACTCGAGGTGCAAAATGCTGAAGTTCAGGAAGCCACTGTCATGAAAATTATAGTATATTTCTTTAAAACAGATCATTTCTATAATTAAATTGTAGGAATTCCAACAATAAACAGACCTTTTTCAGTATGTTCTCATTGCTTGCTCGGCTAACCAACGAGAATGTAGAGACAAATACGTCTGCCCCTTGATAGCTCAAAGTCCTCAATCTGTTATAATCCTCTTGACCTAAAAAATGATGCAATGTAAAACAAAAGAAATCTAAGCATAAATAGTAAGATAGTAGTCAATTGATGACCTCAAAAGAGTTCAAAACATTCACAAACATAACTTGAGTTCTTATCCATATGTACTTGTATATACTATTATTATGTAATCTAGAAGATATGAGAATGAACAGTAAGAGAAAGAAGGTTAAATTTAGTGTTTAGTCTTTATTTTCGTTAATATAATTTTAACAAATATTTGAATCTAGTTTCAAATATACATTCAAAAATATACATTAACTTTTAATATTGCATTATTATTTAATGCAAACGATATCACAGTACAATAACAATTAATAATTGTCATCTTTCCCCAACTAGAATTCATTAAGTGCATCTACTTCCAATAAGAATTAGAAACATTCTAACAAAAGATGACTATCTAACAAAGAAATACAAAAGATGGAAGGCACTTACAATTGTTCTAATTTTAGTAAGTTACTAATTTCAAATGTCAATGGACCAGAGAAGTTGTTTGTAACAAAAGACTTGAATTATAAATGAAGACAAATGTATTGTGTCAAACGTAAGGAAAAGAAGGCAAGCAAAAAATAGCATAGAGCTTCATAAGAAATTATGTAAAAGACATTGCAAAATTCATATAATCAGGAAAACTGGACAGAACAAATAATTTATTTAACTCATATATACCCAACACATTTTATTCATTATAAAAGATCATACAAATAAAGTAACCAACAGGCCTATTAACCCAATCGTATTGTGATCTTTTCTTAAACCTGAATTGTGCTGAGGGACAACATGATGGTTGATGAAGAATTACTTATCATCCCTAAGATCTTCATAATATAACCATTTAAAATAGATTAATTTGTTTCAATAATAAAATTAGCACAAAAAGTTATATATAAAGAGCTAGAATCAGCTAACTGTTATATGTTGACATTAACCTCGTCGAAAAGATTTAATCTTAATTCAATATGAAGGCTCTCAGCTCATGTAGTACCATAGAATGTAAAAACTCTTTTAGGATCAATATTAGTTTTAGCATTTTTTGAATTTGACAGGTGAATATAAACTTTATCTTTCATTTGAGCCCACTTTACTTTAGGTTGTCAACTAAAACGCATTAAATAAATTTATCACTAATTGAGAACCGTAATACCAGTGTTCAGTAACAAGAATTAAGGATTCAATAATTTCATAAAGTAATAAACTATATTCTTTTTTGTTCCCATAAAAGATAAATAACTTAATAAGTATTAAAAATCTTAATCAAATATTAATATTGAAATGCATGTGTATATTGATTCAATTATGCCTACATTTAAAGAGGTTAGATTAGATCATAATCAAATAACTAGTCAACAAAATCTGGAGAATGACTTCATTGCTCTATATGAATAATTAATGTAATGTAAGTTAAATTACATACCAGGGGTTGGGCATGTGTCTATAACCAAGCATCTTCCTATTTTTATGTTGTTCATATATATCATCATCATACACAACTTTTCCAGGTTGGCTAACTCTAACACCCAAATTGTTCAGTTTAACATCACCTGCTACTATTGGATTTGCAAGCTCAGTCCTAGAGCTCCCTAGACTAAGTATTTAGTCCTCTCCTGCATACTCCAGCCATTCAGAATTACTCAGAAAGTTAAGTAAATAGTTTAAGTTACCGTCTTTTCAACCCATCTTGGATAGGAGTTTATGGCCAATATTATCTGACTAAATATTTGCCTTCTCCACAGCATCCCTGATTGCTTTATGTGGAGTTGCATCATTGCACAAAGTCATAAATTTTTCAAACTCTTCTTGCGGGATATAGTCACCCATATGGTGTCCATTTTCCCAGAATCTCCTCCTACCACACACACATTCAGGGAACATGGTCATAACTCAACAAGAGTGATGAACTACTCAAACATTATATATATATATATATATAATGTTAAAGCATTGACAGTGTTGCATAAAAAGTTTGAATAACATATTTTAAACAATGCAAACAAAGTATCATTAATCCTTTTTAAAAAATGTAAAACACTAAATAACACATATCTCTCTTAACCCACTTAGGCTCATACATATGCATTGACAATTTGACATAAATTATCATTCCCAAGTTGAAAAAAAGAAAGAAAATATCTTGTAAAGCATAACAATAATACAAGCCATATACAAACCACCCCGTTTTATTTTTTTAAAAGTTAACCAATGGGAAACTGTGACACTGAAAATAAATAAAGACAACAATAACTTAGCAGTCTTTGGTTTTCTCAAACCTGGTAGATGAGGTAACTTAACTTTTCCTCCAATAAATTCCCATTAAATAAGATAAATGCAGTACGTAACCCATTTTTATATGATTGATGGTTGTAGAAAGTTCAAACTCATTGTCTTCTCACAAGCTTTGGGATCTAATTTGTTCACAACTTGTTCACAATCTCTAATGTCCTAGCTAACTGGAATCTAGATGCAAAAAATAAAAAAATGCATCTATGTATAATTAGAATTAGAACTATATTGTCAATTTTATAAAGATTGAAATTGATTTACAATTCATACTTTATGTATGAAGAAATAATTGCAATCCTGAAAAAAAATCAATAGGAAAGGAATGAAGACAGAATTATAAAATTATATATAATTCTTAGATAAAATTGTAAATAGATTATTCACTAACCTGTCAAGTTAAAAATGTGAAGACAAAATTATGTTATATACAACCAAGTGGAGTTACTTGATGTTGATTCCATCAAGATGGTCATATTATTCCTTAAGAAGAACCTTTGTTGGAGTGTTCCCAGGGCTCAAGAGTTCAATAACATGAGCCACTATCCTACCAAAATGAAAAGAGAAATTGAAAACAACATTTCAGAACATATATAAATAAAAGACACTAACTGAAACTCTTTGAGATGCAATTCAACTATTGAATCAGACAAATAATAAAAGAGGTTGATATAGTAGCTAACCAGGGTCAAACTGCTCAAACAACCTAACAATAAAAATCAACAAGTCAAGTGTATAAACAAATAACAGAAAAACACAATAAACATTATGTTAATTTCTTCTAATACATCCCTCACCTCTGCATTTTCTCCAAAAATACTTATTAAACATATCTTCAACATATGGTGATATAAAATTTGCTTCAACTGTAAACATTTAAGAGATAGTCATGATTTCTACACCCTAAGAAAGGAATACACAAATTAAAAGATAGTCAATTAATTTGCAGTATTATGAAAAACATGTTACTATAAATAATAGATAGATGTTAGTAAAAAATGTTAAGTTCAAAGTAAATAAGAACTAACCAACTTGGAGAGTTTAATATACAGTGACAAATTACAGTGTGGAAAGAGAACAAGTATTTAGGAACATAATTAAGGCAATAATTTTATTAGTTGAATTAATCCACCAAATAGAACTGTCTATATTCTAAATCTATTTCTATACAATAGTTAACCTGGGGTAGATAATTGAATAAACAATATGTATAGACGGAACAAACTTCATTGATGGAAAAACACAATAGATCAAGTTGTTACATCAAATTATCAAAAAAAAAAAAGAGAAGAGAAGAGGCCAAAAATAACCTATTTCAACTCCATCCAACTGAAACTCACTAAGTTTGTCTTTCTCTGTCAGTTAGTTCTCAATTTATAATCTCAGTTAAGTAAGGACCACCCGAGTTATAGTTAAAGAAGCTGATGGTCTAGGTCAAACTAGGTAAGCAAGTTAGTGTTTGAATATGATTATGTCTATACAATAGTTAAGCTGATACGTCTTTATATTAATAAAGAAGCATTATCCAGACAAATAGCCATTAATGGTCACTTCTATTGGGTATTAAGGATGTGTATTATTGTACACAAACCACATTATAGGTTTTGACTAATGGTAAGAACCTTCATTTCAATGTTAATGTTACTTCAACTTATGAAGTTAGAGAAAGCTTCATATTAAGACTCTATTATCAAGTAATAATGTTCAAGCAAAACATCATTCATGTAACAGATGGGAAAAAGGCACATATTTTTCAATGCTGAAGTTCCATAGCTCCAACACCTCATTTGTAGCCTTACTCATTATGAAAAGAACTATCATTTGTAACTTCCCAGATTCAAGCCATTTATTTTCATTATGGATCAAATGAAAACAAAATTTGATCAATAAAAGAAAACTCTAACTATTCCACCAGTAACTACTCCACCAAAAAAAAGAATCTTAAATTAAAATCTTACTAGCTAGAGAGTTGAATAGTTAAATTGAAAACGAAGATTTTAACACCCATCTTGAGTTATCAACATTGAAAGTTCATATTTCTTTACTATATCAAAACTTTCTTCAGGATAAACAGTTCGATTGTAAAGAATGCTACAACAAAGTTTGAGGCATAATCGTTAAATCAAAGTTTGAGGCATAATCGTTAAATCATGTCTAGAAAGATCTATACAATAATAATTTGTAGTTGATACCTGTTAGCAGCATAACCTGAAAACGGATTAGGAATTGGGATAGATCGTGTATTATCATCACGAACATGAAGATGGTTAATAAAGATAGTATTAATCGCGCATCAGCGTCTCCAAATCGCGCATCAGTGTCTGCGCATCAGCATCTCCTCCAAACTCAAGTCGCACATTCTCTAACCTTTCCAAATCGCACAACGCCTCTTCGAAGCTGAAATCGCAAGCAGTACCTCCTCCAAGCTCTAGTCGCAAGTAATGTCTCTTCAAACAAAATAGCCTAGGTTTAGATTCTATTTTCTTGTTTAGGTATAAGTGAAGTGTTTAGTTTGATTCTGTATTTATTTAAAAATTAAAAATTTTGTTTGGCAACGGGATTAAAAAACAGTAGCTGTTGATACATATATTTTATTATTTAATTTATTCTGCATATCAATAGCCACAGAGAAGGTAGATAGTTGCTAATTTTTGTCGCTATTACTCATATTTATACTAGTGCAAATTAACTATAACTCTCGACCCGACAATCCGGACACTTTAAAAATTAAGCATTATATATATATATATATATATAAAAAGATGAATAACCCATATATATACTTGAACATTGTTTTAATATATGGTGTACAATTAGGGGCGGATTTACGTGGTTAAGGTTAGGTTAGGTACAAATTTAATATGATCCTCTAATTTGGTTAAGGTTAGGTTAGGTACAAATTTAATATGATCCTCTAATTTTTTAACTTTTAAAAAAAAAATTAATTCATTATTTAGTGTATAGAGGAATAATCATACTTTGAACATTGTTTTAGTACATGATTTACAATTAGGCAGATTTAAATTAAAGTTGAGGTTAAACCTCATCTTGAAAGAAAAAAAATATGGTAGAAATTTAATATTATTCTTAATTTCTTATTTATTTAATTCACTATTTATATTTTTAATTCTAAAAAAATACATATTAATTCATTTATTTTATTCATAATTTTCTTTTTATTTATTTTAAGCTATCATATTTTTTTTTCAAATTCAACCCAACTCTAATATCTAGATGGATATACATAAAATTATTTTAGTTAATAAAAAATATAAAATATTTATTAATTTATATTTGTAATGTCTAAATGATATGTAGAAACCCTAGTAAGGTAGCTCGAGTAACAAAAGTGCTTGCAAAGAAATCAAATGTCACAGATTTGATATTCACCTAGAACGTTTTAAATGGAAATGAAAATCATGATCGATGTAGAGTGTCATGTTAGTTTTCTACATTAAAATTAAACAAAATGCTACTTAGTTATTTCTCTTAAAATCCTTTTTTGTTAGTATCCCTATTTATATATTATAATGAACAACTTAGATGTAACACTTGATGTTCAACCTCAATATAAAAATGATGATTTTTTTATATATATATTAAATGTATAATTGATTTTCTAAAAAGAAGAAGAAGAGAGAAAACCACATAAATTTTAAATGGTTGAAGTGAAGAGATGGAAATCAATTTAGCATATATTCCATTATTATCTATATGGATTTCATGACATGACTTCTATAGAGAATCTAAGAGTCAACTTAATTAACCCGTCTCTTGTAGAATAAAATCAATCTCTCTATATATATATAATGCATGCATGTTGCAGCAATTGACATACCACCGATCGAGGGAGATTGATCACATTTGGATGAATATGGAAGAGAGGTCTTGTATGAAGATGAAGAGTCTTAATTAAATATTGTTTGGTAGCCAAGGATGACTTGCCTAACTCCATTAATTGCAATGGCACACTCTGATCGATCTAGAGAAAGAACCACTCTCATGGCATTTGGGCAAACATCCTTAGCTTACAAACTGTCTCTTATCTTTCATGCTAGATCACTTCTTCCCCTTCTTAATTTGGTTGAAACTTGAAAGTCCTATAAGAGAAAAGGAGTCCCAAATCTACAAGGTAAATTATAAATTATAATATCATCACATGCCATTTTTCTTAGTAAAATATTATTACTAAAATGGAAAACTAGACTTAACTCATAAGTTCTAAGTGTCCAACAAGATCGGTTAGTTGGACCGAGAGCCAACTCTTATAACATTTAACCAATCAAACTAAATTAACTTTTACAAAAACAATACAAAACATATTATATTTATTTATAACTACTGAAATAAAAATAATAACAATTATTTTTTCTTCTGTCTAACTTAATTTGTTTATGATCACTTTGAGATGTCTCATATTGTTTGATTTTTTATCAAATTATTTGAATGGACGGGAATGTCAGGACGACCATGAATCATTGGGTACTAAAAAATGTTTATTAAATGAAATAGTGATAATGCCATCTTCTAATTCTAAACAAATTAAATATAAGAGTAAAATGTACAAATATAAGTTATTGTCATGTTCAGGACATTTATATAATTCCTTTATGAAAAAATAAATTTCTTTTAATGAAATCATATTTGCTATTTTTTTTAAATCAACATGAACCTAAAAAAAGTTCAGAACATATTAAATCAATACGATCATAATTTTTTTTTTTAATAATTCACTATCTTATGAAAATTTGAGTTACAACATGTTTACAAAATTAACATCTTTATTCTTCTTTGTTGTCAATTGGGTAGTAGAAATTCACGTCTGATTGTGCATCCGTTATCGACGATATATGTGAAAGTTGCGATGACAGGAGAAACGTCAATGAAGTGTCAGACATGTCAATGGGGTAGTAGGCATTCATGTTTGGTCGCGGAGTTGATGTTGAAATTGAAGTTGTAAGATGAAACAAAAAACATGTACAAAAATTTTATTAAACATAAAATGGTAAATAATTAAGATAAAAATAATATAGTTAAACCTTATTTTCTGGATCTCGAGTTGATGGTCGGCTTTCTCACAATTTTCCCAATGAAAGATTGTTTTCTTTTAGTTTGTGGTCGACCTCGAGCTTTTACTTTCACGTGAGAGTGTATCAAAATTCATGTTGATGAAGATACTTTATATGCCTTTGTTTGAATATACTTTTTGTGTCTTTGTCTGCCCTTCCATGATTATGTTTCATAAACATAAATTGTTCCTTGAAGACTTTTAATCCGTTGAGCAATACAAGACAATTTTTTCATATTTTGCTCCAATGTGTTGAACCTCTTGCAATAATAGGGTTAGACTATTGTAACATTTTTTCTTCCACAGACATATCTGAATCGTAAATATTGTTGATAGTTTGATACACACGATTAATATCTTTACGACACTAGTCAATGATAAAACACATTGGTACTTCATTTACCCTCATTTTCTCAACATAATCATTATATGCCTACACAAAATACCTATGAACATTTAACATTGCGGTCTAGTTTGGTATAGTGCACTTTATAAGAAATATATCTTAAATTTTCTCTGTTAATCCCCAAAATGATCTACTTAACTTCAAATATAATAGTTGTCATTTCCTTT
Organism: Impatiens glandulifera; assembly: GCF_907164915.1. NCBI lineage: Eukaryota > Viridiplantae > Streptophyta > Magnoliopsida > Ericales > Balsaminaceae > Impatiens > Impatiens glandulifera. Next base: position 56,699,545 of record NC_061862.1, on the reverse strand, counting down.
TTCAATACGGAGATATTGCATAACATCAACTCTCTAACTTCTTGTTGGAACAACTTAAATATCTTTTGAGTGTAGAAGTTTTGGAATTGCCTTTCAAAAATATAACCACTCACAATTGGTATGAGATAATGAAACGAATGAAAATCTAGTTTCTTTTCTTTCTCAATATTCTTCAATAAAGCCTTATCATATTGCTCCACTAATTGTTTGAGAGATGTTTTGAAGTGCAAAAAGTCGTCAAAAAAATCGTTCAAACTTTCACTCCATTGAGATGTGGACATCTTTGCCCAAAAGTGGTATTTTTCACATAAACATGTATCCATTTAGATCTTTCCAAAAATAAAGAATTCAACCTGACATTATCGTTCAGCTGATAATCATCTAATAATCTCATTCAATTGTCTTCGCATTGTTGAATAGTAATGGAGTTGTATACAATGCTTTTCAATCTTTTCTTTATTAGTTTGTATTCATCATGACTTCAAAATTTTGTATGAAGTTTATTCATAATATGCCACAAATAAAAACGATGATGAGCTTTAGTAAATACATTCTCAATTGCAATTGTCATGGATCGACATTGGTATATGATTATGGCATTTGGAGCTCGGTCAATCATAATGTCAACCAAGCTAACAACCAAGTGAAAGACAATAAATCTCCACTTGACAATAAGTCACATCAAAGTAGATTGACCATGATAATTGACTCCGACAAATAGAGCAAATGGAATGTAGCGATTAATCAAATATGTTGTATCAAAATTGATAACATCAGAGAAATACTCATAGGAAGCCATACACCTTCTATTTGCCCAAAACACGTTTATAATTCAGGATTTCTCGTCTAAATCAATCAAGTAGAATAAGTTAGAGTTCATTATTTGCATTATTAAGAAAATAATACTAAGTGCTCACTAGTAGGAAAAAGGTCATTTGTAACGACTGCTAGTAACGGCGCTCGAATGCCCTTACTATTAATTTTTTTCAGTAACGGTTAATTAAAACCGTTACAAACAATATATTATCAGTAACGATTGAAATAACCGTTACAGATAAGGTGTCAGTTACAGTGTTTGGTTACTGTTATCTGTAACGGTTTTTGCCTAAACCGTTACTGATAATATATCTGTAATGGTTATATTGAAACCGTTACAGATAGTTAACGTCTTTTCTTTATTTGCTATAAGTATCTGTAACGGTTATGTCTTAAACCGTTACAGATATTGACTCAAATTAAGCATTTGGTAAGAGATATCAGTAACGGTATTTTTGAATGCCGTTACCAATTTCTATCTGTAACGGTTATTAACAAAACCGTTACTGATATTGAGCCGTCTTTTCTTATTCTCTGCTAGCTTCTGTAACGGTTTTGTTAATAACCGTTACAGATGAACTTTGTATATCTGTAACGGTTTTACTTAACCGTTACAGATAAGTCTAATAACTCCCGCGCGCGTTCCTTCTTTCTTTCTTTCCTTTCTTTCTTTCTTTCTTCTTTCTTCTTCCGCGCTCCCGTTCTTCTCCTCCCTGCCGTAATCCACCGTAATCCGCCGCCGCTAGTAGAAGACGCCCGCCGATCATCCGCCGCTGCTTGTAGAAGACGCCCGCCGATCATCCGCAGCGCTAACAGGTAAGTTTCTCTTCTATCTGTTCTTCCTCCCATTCTTGCCGGTTGATTGATTTCTCCGGTCGACACCCTTTGCCGCCGCGCCGCCGCATACATTTCCTTTCACTCAGGTAATATTTCTTCTTCTATCTGTTATCTGTTTGCTTAATTTGTTTACTGGTTTATTATCTTCTCTGTTTTTTGGTTTAATTTGTCTATCATTCATGATTTATTATCTTCTCTGTTATATATGGCTGATATGTGGTTTATTATCTTCTCTGATGTGATTAGCTATGGTGTCTGAAAAAAATTAAATCCATTTTGTTCTTCTTTCAAGTTAAGTTAACTTTATTGGCAAATTTATTGCTTGCTGCTGATGTTAACTACTCTAGACTTGTCTCATAAGTACTGTACAAATGCTAGAGATTGTTTATTTGAGCAGTTATATGTATGCCCTCCATGTTCTAGGAGTGTGATTTGCAAATTGTGTTCTATGGTATGATTCACACTCTGTTGGGGCAGTAGCAGGCCTTGCTGTGACAATACTGTTTACTTGGAGAGTATATTAGTATGCAGTTAAACTGGTTTCCTGCACAATATTGTACTTGTGATTTTGACCTTGTCTATTCATGATTTCAGTGTTAATCTTGTTTATTTTTGTTCTTTAGGTGTACTTATTGATTGTAATTTGTCTTCTTTATAGACTGCAGAGCTATAGTAGTTAGAAAACTTCCTTATTAGTTCTTCAGAAGTAGACAGTTTTAATTGCACTTTAGATCAAAGGCAAATTTCCTTATTATGCAAATTTCCTTATTAGTATTGCATTGATTAATATATTCCAGTAGGCGAGGTTTCTTCATTCATTAATTTAATGATTCGTTTAAATCAACATTTATGCATAACCTTTTTATCATGACTGGAGTCAGATGATGATCATGATTATACACAATTTTTGTTTCTCCTACTATGCTGTGCTGATTATTCATCGAGATTGGAGATTAAATTTTTATGTGTATTTGTTCTTCTAGATCAGCGCCTCCCATTCTCGAGAGCTCTGCTAGTTGATCGTCCGTCCCATTTGCCGCCGCACTCTATCGATTAAGGTATTTCGCTGCAACAATCTTAATTATAGTTTTGGTGTATTGTTTTAGATAGATGGATGACTTCTTTGCGTTTGAATTGTTGAATCAGGTTGCATATAAATTTCAATTCTTGCTGTTTGAAATTGCCATTGTCTTTGCTGCCGCGTATTGTAGTTTACACTTCAAAATCCAGGTTAGTTCTTATTTACAATCAATGTTGAATGTTAGGTTAGTGGATAATTTGTATGTTAGGTTAGTGGATAATTTGTATGTTAGGTTAGTGGATAATTTGTATGTTAGGTTAGTGGATATAATGTATGTTAGGTTAGTGGATAATTTGTATGTTAGGTTAGTGAATAATTTGTATGTTAGGTTAGTGGATATAATGTATGTTAGGTTAGTGGATAATTTGTATGTTAGGTTAGTGGATAATTTGTATGTTATAAGGTTAGTGGATAATTTGTATGTTAGGTTAGTGGATAATTTGTATGTTAGGTTAGTGGATAATTTGTATGTTAGGTAAATTATTTGAATGTTAGATTATTGGATTGGTATATTAATAAATGATTTGTATGTTTTATTATTGATGTTAGGTTGTTGGATTATTAATTTGTATGTTAGGTTAAATGGAAATCTCAGACAAAACATGGATGACTATACTTCGTACTGATCCTAAATATAGTGAGGGGGTTGACAAATTCATAGAATTTGCTGAAAAGTCTACGGGTAGATCATCGATTGCATGTCCTTGTGTAAGGTGTGCAAATCGAGTATATGAGAATAAGAGTGTGGTTAGATCCCATCTAATTGTATACGGCATAAGACAAAATTATGGTTTTTGGTATTTTCACGGTGAAAAGAGATCAATTGGACGTCAACTTGTAAATGCTGTTACCGAGAATGTGGAGGAAGATGAATCAGATGATGAAATTGAAGACGAACCGATCAATGAACCACCGACTAACGAGACTAATATCATGGAAGACGAACATGTTGAAGTTTGTGAGGATCATCTAATGGAAGATATTATTGCTGAGGATCATCTAATGGAAGATATTATTGCTGATTTGTACCCTAATGTCAACATTGATAATGAACGGCCGAGTGAAAATGAGCCTCCCGTTGATGATGCTAATACGTTTTACAAATTGTTGGACGATTCGAAACTACCTTTGTATGAAGGTTCTCGCATTTCCAAAGCCTCAACTCTTCTTAAACTTCTTCACATCAAAAATGTAGGTCAGTGGACAAACACGTCATTTGATTTATTGTTGAGTTTATTGAAGGAGGAAATACTGCCAAGTCATAATCAACTACCTAATTCGTATTATGAGTGCAAGAAATTCATTAAAGACATGGGCCTATCGTACGAAACAATTGACGCGTGTAAGAATGATTGCATGCTTTTTCGTAAAGAGGATAAGGATTTGCAGCAATGTAAAGTTTGTGGGCTTTCTAGGTGGAATGTCAATAAATCTAATGGTGCAATTCGAACGAAGGTGAATGGTAAATATATACCCAACAAGTCTCTGCGCTATTTTCCATTAAAACCGAGGTTGCAAAGATTATACATGTGTTCCAAAACTGCTCCACACATGACTTGGCATAAAGATAACAATCCCGAAGATGATGTGTTGAGGCATCCTGCTAATTCAATGACATGGAAGACCTTTGATAGCTTGTACCCAAATTTCTCAACAGAACCTCGAAATGTGCGACTTGGTTTGGCTAGTGATGGTTTTCAACCTTTTGCTAGCGGAAAAACATCGTACAGCATTTGGCCAGTTATTCTCATCCCTTACAACGTCTCTCCTACCACATGTATGGATAAAAACAATTTTCTTCTTTCAATGCTCATTCCAGGTCCAAAAAGTCCCGGTGATTGTATTGACGTATTTCTAGAGCCACTTATTGAAGAGTTGACGGAATTGTGGAATACCGGTGTGAAGACATACGATGCAAGCAGAAAACAATATTTTAATTTACGGGCAGCTCTTATGTGGACTATTAATGATTTCCCGGCTTATGCAAATTTGTCTGGATGGAGTACAAAGGGTAAATTGGCATGTCCGTCTTGTAATCAGAACACCGCGTCTTTGAGGTTAACAAATTGCCAGAAGGAGTGTTACATGAATCATCGACGATTCCTCCCGTCTAATCATCGATGGCGCAAAGAGACCGATACGTTTGACGGGCATACGGAGCATAGAGATCCTCCTGTACTATTATCGGGTTCCGAAATTCAAATGCAAGCGCGAGATCTAAAGGAAATTTGTTTGACAAAGTACCTGCCTAAGAAAACGAAAGTTATACATGAATCCCGAGGTGATAATTGGAACAAATTCAGTATATTCTTTCAATTGCCTTACTTGAAATCTTTGATGTTGAGACATAATTTGGATGTAATGCATATTGAGAAGAATATATGTGATAGTTTGTTGGGAACTTTAATGAATTTCAAAGAAAAGACCAAGGATGGAATTAAAGCAAGGAAAAATTTGGTCATAATGAACATAAAACATTCCTTACATCCGGTTGAAGTTGATGGTGTTCTTCGGTGTCCGCCGCCCCCCTATGCATTGTCCTCAGAACATAAGAAACGTTTATGTCAGTTTTTGAAAGATGTTAAAATGCCCGACGGTTTTTGTTCAAATATAGGGGCGTGTGTAAACATGGAGGAGAAAAAATATCAGGATGAAGAGTCACGATTGTCACATTCTATTACAATATCTCCTTCCACTAGCTACACGTGGCCTACTTCCCGATGATGTGTACGATGCCGGTGGTGAATTTAGCAAGGTTCTTTCGGTTGCTTTGCCAAAAAGTTTACAACGCGGGCAATTGGAAACATTACATGACGACATTGTCTTGACACTTTGCAAATTGGAGAAGATCTTTCCACCTTCTTTCTTTGATATAATGGTGCATTTTCCAGTTCATTTAGCTTTTGAAGCTTGTCTTGGAGGGCCCGTTCAGTATCGATGGATGTATCCAGTTGAACAATATATGAGCACACTCAAGAAATACCTTAGGAACAGGAACTTTCCAGAAGGTTCAATCATCGAGAGTTACATTTTGAATGAGAGTATGAGCATGTGTGCCCGATATTTGGACGATCAAGAGTCAAATGATGAATCCATAAATACAAGTACAACATTCTCCATTTTCATCACTATGAAAGACTTATCTAATGGCACATCCTACACATATGAACCGGGTGATCGTGAGCGTGCTCATTGGTACATTTTAAAAAATTGTCGCGAAGCTGAAGAATATTATAAGTAAGTCCATTAATTTCATATGAGGTATGATTTAAGAAAGTAATAATTTAATCTGTCATTTGCGCAGCGATTTCGTTCAATCATGCCCTCATAATATTTCCAATGAGGCTCGGGATAAACAATACGTTAGATATTTCCAAGAAAGAGTAAGTAATCGTCTCAACAATTTTCTTTTTTAGTATATGACAATTAGTTTAACAATAATTTCTAATGAATATATAGGTGGAGCAACTAACCGATCAATCCGATAGGACAACGAATCTTAAGATTTTAGGACGTGGGCCTACATTGTATGCAAAGAAATATAACTCGTGCAAAATAAATGGGTACAATTTTAACACTGAAAAACATGACGAAAGCTTGACTACCCAAAATAGCGGGGTTTTGGTTGTTGGTAATAATGGGACCGAGACTATTAACTACTATGGAGTGATCAATGAAATCATAGAAGTGATATTCTTTTGTGGAAGATGAGTGATTCTCTTCAAATGCAAATGGTTTGATGTTTATCACAAAGATCGGGGCATTAAAGTTGATAAGTATGGTTATGTTAGTATAAATATCAACAGGATTCTACAGACTCAATTAAATGAACCATTCATAATGGCAAGCCAAGCACAACAAGTCTTTTACTCTACAGATATGGCATCAAGGCTTGAATGGAAAATTGTGACACCAATAAATCCCCGTTATTCTAATTAAGGTTGAATTATTTTCTATGAAGGGTTACTTGTAAATTTGTCTTATAAACATTACATTCAATATTTGCAGCTATCATGGCACCTAAAAGAATGCAAGGTAAGAGTTTAAACAGCGCGCTACACGACCTTATACAAAGGACCGAGGAGCATTCAGAAGATCCCGTGCAATTGTGTACCTCTATCGGGGAAATTGATTTGGACCTTGATGATGTCATGAATGTTGATAGTGTACCAAACACTATCCCCGGTGATGATGATGATGATGAGACACAACCCCCCTCTGAGGAGCAAGATGGAGGTACTTGTGTTTTGCTTAAGTTAGTTGTTGTGATCCTATATAATTTTTTGTTTAATTTTAGGATCTATTTCGAGAAGGAGACGGGGCAAGAACAAGAATAAAGTTGTTGGTAGATTGCAAGCGGGGCAAAAGATGACTCTTCAATTTAACCCTGTTGATGGTAAACCAATGTGCGAGAATAGGACAGCTTGGTCGAGGCATATTGGGAGTGTCATTCGAGACTCCAATGCACTACCTCATAGGACTTTGCGTTGGTCGGACCTGAGCTCCACACATCTAGATCACATATGGATGGCTATCACGGTATATAACTTTTTATATTATTAAGTCCATTATGTATTCAACACAATCTATAATCGTATTTTAATGTTAACTATTTAGGATCCTTTCGTGGCTGTGGGGGATGACATCAACAACTATCGAAGACAAAGTTTATTTCAAGCCAACAAATTATGGGATAGATGGAGATGTCATTGGAACACCATATACATTAAATCCCGTGAAGGTGACGAGCAAGCGATTAGGGCAAATCCCCCTCCCGAGATCGAAATTAGTGATTGGAATTATCTACTTGATCGTCGCTTTCTCACGCCGGAATTCAAGGTAAATTAATGTGTTTATAAATAGCTCTTACATTAATCATTCATTAAACACAAATATTTTCTTATTTGCAGAAAACAAGTGCTGTGAATGCGCAAAATAGGTCGCAATGTTGTGTACAAGAATCATGCGGGCAGCATCTCATTTTCGCAAGTGGGAGAAGCAATGGTTCGTTTTATCATTGAATAACAAAGTGTATACTGTTATTACGTTTTATTAATAATTAAATTTTATACAGGAGAAGACTACCGGTACGTCGCTAATTTGCAGAATATTTCTGCACCACTCATACAAAGAAACCGACTCTACAAGATCAAATCCGGAGGTTCCCCCATATATTTCAAGACAAAAGTGGTAAGTCGTGTTTATTAGTTATATTTCCTTGTTATTTATTTTATGTATGTAGTAATGAATGTAATTTGTGTTTTGTAGACTGCCTTGCGAACTGCTATAGAAGAGACACGAACGAAATGAATTGCAGTTGGTGAGTGCGCATTCGGGTCTCAGGGACATGGGCGAGTTGTGGGTTTTGGCTCCGGTTGTCACACCTAGATCTTTTAGACCTGATGCTCGTGGTGGTACTAGCCCACAGCGCGGTGACACGCAAAAGCACTTTTACTTGAGGAGATACAGAGGATGCGAAGAGGAGCGTGAAGCTGAGAAGCTCAGTCACGGAGAGAGCGCGAAGAAGCCTTAGTCGAGCGTCAAATGGAGCGTGAGGAAACACAAAGGCAGCGTGAAATGGAGCGCGAAGAGTTATTGATGCAGCGTGAAGATGAACGTGAAGAAGCTCGAAGAGAGCGTGAGAGAATGCGGGATGAGATGCTTGAGATGAGAGCGACAATGAACTTCTTATTATCCAGGATTCCCCGTGATCAACTTCCACCTTGCCCCTCCCACTCGAGATGATGCCCCTCCTACTTAGAGATGATCCCCTTCCTCGTGATCGTCGCTTTCCCACTTCAATTCTGGTCAGTGAAATGTAATTTGAAATACGTTAATTAATGGTTTTTGTGAATTTGTGATATGATTGTAGTTTTTGGATGGATTATAGTTTTTGGATGGATTGTAGGTTTGTGGATGATTATTGTTTTGAATTAATGATTGTATTTTTGGGTTTTAGTATTGATGATTTGTAGTTTTTGGTTTTTGGTTATTGGTTATTAATGATTGAGGTTTTAAATAGGTAAAAATTTGTAAAAAAAAAAAAAACTATTAGGGTTTAGAGTAACGGTTAAATAATTACAAAAACCGTTAATAAAATCTAAATGTAACGGTTTTAAGAAATAAAAAACCGTCACAGAAACAACACGAGAATCTGTAACAGTTTTCGAAAACCGTTACAGATAAAATCAGTCTTTTAGTAACGGTTTTTAGCCGGCTAAAACCGTTACTGTTGTTCCATTACTATCTGTAACGGTTTTATAAAACCGTTACAGATACTCGTGTTGTTTCTGTGACGGTTTTTACACGGCTAGAACCGTTACTGTTATTCAATGACTATCAGTAACGGTTTTCGAACGCCGTTACTGATACCTGTGAAGTTTCTGTAACGTAATTTTTTGTAACGATTGGTAACAGTTTTATGTGCCGTTACAAATAAGTTTCAGTAACGGCGTTCGATGCTTTCAGTAACGGTTTTAGCCCTTACTAATACCCTTTTTTCTACTAGTGGCTTCAGCATTCCCACTTCTAACCTCAACCTTCGAGCTTTTGTAATGTAATCTATACATGTTTTTTCATAAAAAAAAAATAGGTTATCATACCCTCTAGTTTCACTAGTTATTCCGACTTGATCGTTTAATTTCAATCTACTCTTTGCATTTCTGTCTATTATTTTGTAAGATCTAATATGTCATATCTTCTCAGGGCTCGATGTATGGTTGTGCTCAGACATACACTTGTGTTATCACAATTTCTTTCATTCCGAATAACTAAATTAATCTTAATTTTACAGTTTGTCTTAATTGTAGGTCTAGGTTTAAAAGATTTTTGAACTTTGATACTTTCATAACACTCTTGGAACAAGCAACAATGAAGAATTTCTACTTACTATCTACACCATTTTTGGTCCATACTTTGCAAATGTCAAATTTAGTTGATTGGGCATGTGATTTATAGAATTCATGAACTTTTTCTTCGGAAGAAAATGTCATTTCAACATTGAAAATTTGACTGCGAAAATTAGTCTGAAAATATCATTATAAAAGTTATTTTTAAATGTAGACATTATAAAGGTATTATTTGAACTATCAATATGTCTCGAACATGGCCATGTTCAGGACATATTGGTCCCCGAACATGGCCATGTATGTAGACTTTTTCATGTTGAATGCAGAAGTAATAATACCTTTTGAGTTCAACAGACGATTTGTTCATCTTCTGAGTTTCTTTCTGCGACGTTGTCTTTGTTGGGTTTCTGAACATAAAAATGATTTAGGGTTCGTTAAACCTGAACTGAAGAACTTGGTTATCTATACAAAATAAAAATAAAAATAAATGTTTTGTATAATCGAAACTGAAAAACATATCATTTCGGCGAAAAAAAATATGTTTGTATAAATGGAATGAATAAATCTAAGGTTTTTAGAAGATTTTCATCGGAGAGAGTTGAGAGAGAGAAAAATAATTTCAGAACAATGAGCGCGATAGTTGAATTTAGACATTTTTTTAGACATAAATTATTATTATTATTATTTTCTTTTCTACAAATCTGGTCGGCCACGTCAGATTCGTGACTTTGTTTTCGTTATAACTTTGTTATCTTTATCCGTTCTCATATATATATATATATATATATAATTATGCTTAATTTTCAATGTGTCCGGATTGTCGGGTCGAGAGTTGTGGTTAATTTAGATATATATGTGAGAGTAAATTGATAATTGAGTTGGATTGTGGGTTAACCCGCCCATAAATTTAAAATGGTTAAAAATAAAATTAAAAATAATATATGTATGTTTCGAACTTACAACCTAACAAAACAATAAAATTAAAAATGTTATATGTATGTTTCAAACTTACAACCTAACAAAACAAGTACAACTCTTTAACCAACTAGGCTAATAAGACTTTATATTTAAAATTCAACACCAAATTTAATGAACGCGGGACATTCTTAACAATATAAGTTCAACTTTTAACTAACTAATCTATATATATATAATGATGCTTAATTTTTAAAGTGTCCGGATTACCGGGTTGATAGTTGTGGTTAATTTGGATATATATGTGAGAGTAAATGAATACTTTGATCGGATTGTGGGTTGACCCGTTCATAAACTTAAAACGGTTAAAAATAAAATAAAAAATGTTATATGTATATTTCTAACTTGCAACTTAACAAAACAAATACAACTCTTTAACCAAGTGTGATTGTGATGTGATTTGCTGATGAATAATAGACCGATAACAATTGAAATTGGTTAAAAAATATAAATCAAATATTTTATTGACTCATGATACTAAATATTAAAAAATATGAATAAGATATTTGATAAAGCAAAATGAAAGTATAAGATCACGAGATGAGAGGTTCATTGGAAAAAAATATGTGATGAGATATGAGAGAAAATAAGTTGTTTTTATAGAAGTGAATAAAATGTGAGATGTCTATTTTTAATTTTAATATATTATTATGATTTATTAAAAATTTTTAAATATTGAATACATATATTATAATTTATTTTGTTTATATTTTTATCTGTGTGCATTATACGGAAATTTTTATAACTAGTTTATATAAGGCTTTTGTGGTTGAAATTTATTTGAATAAATTTTAGATTATTTAATAATCGGTATTAATTTTGAAAAAAAGATTTTTTTATAAAAATATTTAATTATAAAATAATTTTTTATAAAGAATAAAAATATTTTAATAAATAAATGGATGGATACTATTATATAAGAGAATTATCTAATTATTTTTAATCATATAGATATTATTTACCGAGCGAACAAGCTAAATACCTTAACTTATCTTTATTTATGGTTTAAAGAATTTGATCGCTCACTTTCTTTCCTTCTCTCTCTTTTGTTTGTGATTTCTTCTGCAAACAAACGAGGGTGAGAGGCAAAGAGATGAAGATAACGACTCGTTCAGAGCGATTCTCGGCAGATTGGGTAATGGGAGGAGCGGCTGCAGTGGTATCAAAGAGCGCAGCGGCGCCGATAGAAAGAGTTAAGCTTTTGTTGCAGAATCAGGGTGAATTGTTGAAGAGAGGGTTCCTCAAGAAACCCTATACCGGCGTGGGCGATTGCTTTAAAAGGGTCTTGAGAGAAGAAAGCGTTTTGGCTTTATGGAGAGGCAATCAGGCTAATGTTATTCGATACTTTCCAACTCAGGTTAATTCCTTTTACAGTTATTTCCTACCCAGATGATTGATTATTCATAAATTTTTTTATAATCTTCTCTAGTACATCGAATTTCATCTGATTCTATAATGTTTGTGCTAAAATTAGCTTTATATAGGTAAAGAAACGACCTTTAATTACATAGCTCAATGATTTTAATTTAGTTTTAATGGTGTGATACTTCATCAAGTTGAATTTTGTATCCAAGGTTGCACTTGTTCTTCTTGCTGTGTTCCTTGGGTTATGTATATGAGCTCATACTCTTCACTTTACAGATTCACATTGTACGATGTCAATATTGGTTTCTTTCTTATAAAGAGAACAAAACTCTATCTAAATTCTAAACTAGATTTCATATACTTACAAGAAGACTATTTGGAAGTGGGATTGTGATTTCATCTGTGTTTTGGCTTTGGTTTAACATGAAACTATTGGAAACCTTTCAAATGGAATGGATCTGGATGTGACTATACTTGTAGATGCGCAATTAGTTTGATGAAGCGATGCCAACTTTTGTTTTCTAACAGGCTTTCAACTTTGCATTAAAGGTTACTTCAAGAGCCGTATTTGGTTGCTCGAAAGAGAGAGATGGTTATTTCAGGTGGTTTACAGGAAAGTAGCAGCAGGAAGTGCTGCTGGTGCAACTATCTTCCTTATTTCTTATCCTCTGGATTATGTTCGCACACGTCTTGCAACTGATGCAAAGGATGTGCCCAATTAATGGTACAGTCAGTTTAAAGGACTTAAAGACGTATATAGCAACACATTGGAAGTGATGGTGTTTTAGGTCTTTATCGTGGATTCCAGTGCATCCATCATTGGGATTACTCTTTACAGGGGTCTTACTTTGGATATATGACACCATGAAGCCTATTGTTCTTGTGGGGAATTTGCAGGTGAGATTGTTTACCATTATGCATTAACATTGAGTTCTTCAACATAAATGCTGTAAATGGTGACTTGTTCAATATAACTGCATCTATCAAGTCCTAACTCCTAATATGCCTCAAAATTATATAAAGTCACTCTTCAATATTTGGGTTCTCAAGCTAAAAAAAACTATTGTGTCTATTAGTAGTGGTTTGGCATATTATCATCTAACCAATATACAACTTAATAAGGCCATGTTTAATGATTTGAATAACTAGGTAGTTATTTTCAAATTACTCCGTTTGATGTAGATTATGAAAAATAAGGTTATTTGAGTAAAAAGACATTAGGGGGTATACATATTAAATGATTGTTTTTTCAATACAGACATAGTGACGATTTGAATAATGTGGCGAGATTGATAAGTAGATTGTTGATATTAAAAGTCTTGAACTAAGAGACTAAAGTATCATGTTCAATTATCACTAATAACCTTAGTTGAAGTAGGGAGAATGTCATTTCGATTTATCTACTAAAACTCTTGGCGCTCCATCATATCTATCTGCTAAATGTGACAGGATAATTTCTTTGCTAGTTTCTTGTTGGGGTGGAGCGTGACAACATTCTCTGGCCTCTGTGCTTATCCATTTGATACAATTCGCAGAAGGATGATGCTAACTTCAGGACAACCAATTAAGTACATAAATTCTTTACATGCATTCCGAGAAATAGTTCGTCTAGAGGGATTTAGGTCCTTATTTCGTGGAGTTACTGCTAATATGCTTGCGGGTGTTTGCTGGGGCTGGAGTAACTTGCAGGTTATGATCAACTGGGAAGAATAATGTATAGGCCCAGTCATACATTAGGCCTTAAAACTCGGACTGTTGATAAGTTACACATGATTTTTCGATTATTAAAGAATGTGCATTACTGGAGGACGTGATCTTTGTATATAGGGACAGCTGGAAGAAGATAATCTTGCCAAGAAAGTTAAAATGATGGAGGAGATATGGAACGAACCCCAAATTGCTTTGATGACTTGGAGGAATATTTCCATTTTTTGTATTTTTCTGAACCTGTATAGTTTGATCAACAAACAAAATGATGAATATTCATTTGATTTGATCACAATGTGATATTTAGTATATATTGATATTGGTCAAATTTCATTGTTTGGAGCATTTTGAGCTCCAGACTCATATGTCTTGGTATTTTTATTCTTTAAATTTTGAAATCAAATCTATTATATAGGAAATTTTGCTTTACATATTTGTTTTTCAGTCTTGGATTAGACATTCATGGATATTGACTTTCAACTGATCCTTACTCATACTAAATGAGTTGTTTGCTTACACTTATTTTAGGAAAGCATTTTGTGTGTTTGCATCAAAATTTCGTTTTTCTTCTTCAATTTGTTGTGGCATACTTATGAGTAGGAACTATAAAAAATGATTCAGATTACTTACCATCGGTCATTTGTTATTTTAACTTCATTAATGTTATGATATGCACTTTGGAAAGAAAACATAAAATATTGTCAATTAGGGATGCAAAAATTGTGTAGAGATGGGGGGACAACTATTTTGAAAGGTTCAGGCAGGTTGATGAAACAAACATCAAAACTGGGTTTTTATGCAAGTTTAGGAAGCAAATGAACTTATAATTTATTTCATTTAGTTTATAAATGAACTAATAATTGGTGGTTATGGCCTTACTTTTATCCTTTATTTCATTTACCTTATATATAAAATGAAAGTGTAGTTTAAAAAAGACATAATGAAGCTTATAAATGATTTAAGAATGGGTAACCGGTAGCTAAAGTGCTCAGAGTGATTTTGTGATTCTTAATAGTTTAGGTCATGAGTTTAATTTTCATAAAACACTTTAAATTATTGTTATAATATAAGATAATATATGTGTAAGATATTATATTATTATATTAGTTTCTTTATAATTCGAATATAACGTTCTTAAGAGAGAACAAAAATACAAATGATAAAGAAAGAAAATTTGATGACGGTGAAAAACATGAGAAAGTCAATTGTACCACCGGTGATTTCTTTACTTTGTATGACGCTGATGTTAATCTCACTTGTTAGGAGACTAGCTAGGTGATTGATAACGACGCTTAAATACATGACACATCGCGGAGGGATTTCTTCACATCCTACACTTCTAGTGATTGTGGAAGCGTTAAAATGGGTAATGATGGCATTACCAGAGTTATTAGTTTTGGAAATGTGTGCCTAAAGCTTGAAAATGACAATACGTTGGTTTTAAAGAATGTGAAGCACATCCCCGACATCCGTATTAATTTGATCTCCACTAGGAATCTCGATAATGAAGGCTTTTGTAATAATTTTCATGATGGAAAATGGAAGCTTACTAAAGGCTCGTTGGTATTGGAAAAGGGAGAAAAGTGCTCCTCATTGTATATGATGCGGGCAACGATTGTAGATTCTTTAGTCAATGCAGTTGATGATGAAGAAAACGTTGAGCTTTAACACAACAGACTTAGTCATATGAGTGAAAAAGGTTTGATGATATTGGCTAAGAAAAACCTTCTCTCTAGAGTGAAGAATGGTTCCTTGAAGAAGTGTACTCATTGTTTAATAGGGAAGCAGACTAGAGTTGCCTTCAAAAATGTTCCTCACTCGTGAAAACTTGGTATACTTGATTTAGTATATTCTGATGTGTGTGGTTCTATGAAAACAAAGACACTTGGTGGTGCCTTATATTTTGTGACTTTTATTGACGACCATTCAAGAAAGAATTGAGTGTATACTTTAAAGTACAAAGATCAAGTGTTAGATGTTTTAAAATAATTTCATGCTCTTGTGGAAAAGCAGACTGAGACAAAACTTAAGTGTGTTTGAACGAATAATGGTGGTGAGTATTGTGGTCCTTTTGATGAGTATTCAAGGAAGCAATAAATTCGACATAAAAAAAACACCTCCGAAAACCTCAGTTAAATGGTTTAGTTGAGAGGATGATTCGAACACTAGTTGAAAGAGTGAGATGTTTGCTTTCGCAATCACATCTTTCGAAATCCTTTTGGGGGTGAGACTTTGAATACAGTGATACATATTTTGAATCTCACGCCATGCGTTCCTTTGGATTTTGAGGTGTTAGACAAGATATGGCAGGGAAAGGAAGTTTCTTATGATCATCTACACGTTTTTGGGTCCAAGGCTTTTGTTCATATTCCAAAAGATGGACAATCTAAGCTTGATGTAAGACGAGACAATGGTTTGGTTTCAGGTTTTATGATCCAATTCGGAAAAAGCTCATTAGAAGTCGAGATGATGTGCTTATCAAAAATTAGAACATTACAGATATTGATAAAATAGAAACAGTTGAGAAGAATAACGATGGTTTAATTGAGATAGATCAAGTTCCTACACATGCAATGCATCCTAATCATGGAGGAGATGTGCCAAATGATAGTGATGATATCATTAATGATGAAATTTCGCCAACTAGTGATCCAACTGAAAATATTGATAAAGAAGTTCAGATGAACCAATTTGAACGTGTGTTTGAGAAGATCTGTTAGAGAGTGTATCTCCCGACGACGTGGGTACCCTTTAGGTGAGTATGTGATTCTCATAAATGCAGGAGAGCTAGAAACCTACCAATAGGCAATTTCTATTGATGAGAAAAAGGTCGAGGTTGAAAGTTATGGAAGAGGAGATGCAAATCACTTCATGAGAACCACACTATGACTTGGTAAAGTTTCCACAAGGCAAGAAGACTCTCAAGAACATATGGATTTACAGGATTAAGACCGAAAATAACAATTCACAACCAAGATACAAGGCTCGGTTGGTTATTAAAGGGTTTGGTCAAAAGAAAGGTATTGATTTTGAAAGATATCTCTCCGGTTGGTGAAGATTTTCCTCGATCCGAGTTGCTCTTGGTATAGTAGCATGATTGAACTCGATATTAAACAGCTTGATATGAAAACTGCAATTCTTCATGGTGATTTGGAAGAAGAAATATATTGGAGAAGTAAGGAGATTCAAAGTCAAGGGAAAAAGCCTATTGTGTGCAAATTAATAAAGAAACTTGTTGAAGGAATTGTGTCATTTAATTTAATGTGCAATAACTAAACTTGAATATGACAAATTAAACAGATATAATTTAATCCGATTATTTTAGGAGTCGTAGTGTTTTGGCTAGAAGCCAACTACGATTAATGGGTTTAAAACATATAACTATTTATAATCGGGTCCTATGAGGTCTCACACTTAGAGTTGACCGACTTAGATAAACGAGAAAGATGGTTAATTATTAATACATATTAGATATATTAATAATAAGAAATATTATTTATTTGTGAAATAAATAATAATTAATTAATACATATTAGATATTATTAATAATAAGAAATATTATTTATTGTGAAATAAAATAATATATAATTAATGGTTAATTTTGGAGTTTAAGATTGTGAAATAAAATAATATATAATTAATACATATTAGATATTATTAATAATAAAAATATTATTTATTTGTGAATAACATAATATATAATTAATGGTTTAATTATGAAATTTTATTTAATACAAAGGATCACTTATTTGCAAAAAAGGAAGCGAAGAGAGAGAAAATTGTTCCTCTTTTAAAACGGCTTTTGCTATATTACGGTGAGAAACTCAAGAGGAAGAAATCATCTTTTAATCTAGCAATTGGATTGCTTCCCCTTGTCTTTTTGTCCTAGTAGTCGAAAGTAAAGAGATCTAGTCGGGGCTCGTGTGGACCAAGTAGAGGAGCAACACGTGGGGCTCTCGATTATTCATTACTACCAGATCTGATCCGGTTCAAGCATCAAAGGTATATTTCTATAAACATATATACTAGATTCTATTAAGTATGCATGATCATATGATTAGATGTTTACGATTAGATCTATAAATTATTCCGCTGCGAACATCTAATTAACCTACAGTGGTATCAGAGCGCAAGGTTGCATATTGAAATGATCAATAAATTAACTGTTAATTTTGATGCGAATCTATATCGATGATATAATTTTACATAGATTAAGATGTAAAACTATCTTTAAGAAATAAAAGAAATATTTATTTTAATTTGGATTATATAAATATTTGGATCAAATAAATATGATATATTTGTTTCTAAAAGTTAGGAAATCTCACTTATTAAAGATTAATATTTTTCTAGTATGGCCCAGAAATACGATCTGAGCATCGTTATGTTTTCTTATAACACGATCTACGTATCATTATGTATTTGTAATTTATTTGATAATTAGATTATTATAAATAATTATGTAATACAAATAAGAACCATGAAGTTCAAGGATGGAGATCCATGAAGGGTGCAAGCATGGAGACCAAAGAAGTTTAGTTCTTTATATATTTTTTTTTCTTAGGGGCCATACTAGGATCATAATTTTCATTGCATTGTTTTTATTTATAATAATTTTCACTAATAAATAAAAGACAATCAAAACTTAAGTTCCTAAAGAAAATTGGGGCAATGCCTTTCCGTGTCATGACCCATGAAGTTTATGGTTTTGGTTGGATAGGTTTCGCAAAAGCGAGGGTGTCTTTCCTCAACCATAAGCTCACGAGGATGAATCTATATGGGATTCATAAACCTTGATACGGTTGTACCCAACAAGAGACCAAAGGCAAAGTTTGGATCTTAAGGCATGGGGATGAATCCTACATGGATGTGGATCATCAACCAGAATTATAAGAAAGTTATAATTAGTAATTGTTACTTACCTTGGAACACACAAGACCTAAGGCAGTGCAAAATTACGTTGGGGATTGTCTGTAATGGGATCTTGGAATCATTTTATTCATAAGGGACTATAAAAACTTGAATAAATGTGCATTCACTTATTTTAAATTGTTCAATTATAAGTATTTGCAAAATTTCAAAACATAAACTGATTTGTATGTCATTTATATTCTATAGAATATGTCGAACGATAATTTGAACATTCTCTCTACGCTCAATTGTTGAGAAAAACAAGCTCAATGAAACGAACTTCCTTGATTGAGAAAAGAATCTGAGAATTATTCTCAGGTCTGAGGGACGTGAGGACGTCCTAACTACCCCTATCCCTACTGTGACCGAAACCTCATCAGATGAGGAGAAGGCAATATCAACTCGGGTGAAAACTGAAGCATTACCTGTTACTTGTTTCATGCTAGCTGCAATGGAGCCTGAATTGCAAAAAAGGTTTTTGCATTCTGATGCTTATACTATCATAACTGAACTGAAAACGTTGTTTCAGGATCAGGCAAGGATAGAGCGATATGAGACTCACAAGGCTATACTTGATAGCAAGCTTGTGAAGGGAAAACCAGTGAGTCCTCATGTGATTAGCCTGACTGGGCTTTTCAAGAGGATGGAAAATCTGGGGACCCCATATGACCAAGAGTTGGCCACTGATATTGTTCTTAGATCCTTACATGATGGTTTTGCATCATTTAGAATGCAATACCATATGAATGGTCTAAATCATGATCTGAATGAGCTCCATAACATGCTTAAAAATACTGAAGGCAATATTATTGATGACAAGAAGAAGGAAGTTCTAAATGTCAACAATGGGAAGGGGTTTAAGAAGGTGGCTAAGAAAAAGAACAATAACCAAGGGAAAGGCAAGCAAGTTGCCAAACCCAAGGGTGGTGAGAAGCCAAAGATGGCTGCTAATCATGATTGTTTTTACTGCAAGACCAAGGGACACTGGAAAAGAAATTGTCCCAAGTACCTAGAAGACAAGAAGAACGGGACTGTGAGTTCCACTTCAGGTATTTATGTTATTGAGATTATGACAACCGATGTTCTCACATTAAATAATGGTCCTACTTGGGTATTAGATATTGCATATGGTGCTCACATTATTTCATATGTGCAGGGACTTAGAAATAAAAGACAAGCGAAGAATGGAGAGATAGACCTGCGCGTTGGAAATGGAGCAAGTGTTACTGCACTTACCATAGGAGATTTAAGTCTATCTTTACCTTCTGGTTTAATATTAGAACTGAATAATTGTTATTATGTTCCTTGCATTACTAAGAACCTTGTTTCGGTTCCTGTATTACATTCTGAAGGTTTTGAATTTAGCATTAAAAATGGAAATATTTCTGTTTTTAAGAATGATATTTTTTATGCGACTGCTCCAATGAGTAATGGACTCTTTGTATTGGATATCAAATCAGAATTGTATAACATAAATAACAAAAGACAAAAATTAAATAGTTTGAGTGAGTCCTACCTATGGCATTGTCGATTGGGTCACATTAGTGCGAATCGCATGAAGAAGATCCACAAAGATGAGCTTCTAAAAGACATGGATTTTGAATCCATTGATACATGTGAATCATGTCTGATGGGCAAGATGACAATGTCACCTTTCAAAGGAACGTTTGAAAGGGTTACTGAACTACTGGGCGTAATACATACTGATGTATGTGGTCCAATGAGCACTGAAGCTAGAGGTGGCAATAGATACTTCATCACATTTACTGATGACATGAGTAGATATGGGTATATTTACCTTATGTCGCATAAATCAGAGTCCTTTAAAAATTTCAAGGAATTTCAAAACGAAGTAGAGACTCAAAGTGGCGAGAAAATAAAAGCACTTCAATCTGATCGTGGTGGTGAGTACTTGAGCCACGAATTTGATCATCATTTGAAAAACTGTGGGATAGTCACACAGTTGTCTACCACAGGAACACCTCAGCTAAATGGTGTGTCTGAAAGGAGAAACAGGACTTTGTTAAACATGGTTCGATCAATGATGAGTTTTGTTAATCTTCCGGTATCCTTCTAGGGATATGCCCTCACTACCGCTGTACTTACACTAAATAGGACTCCGTCAAGAACTGTAAACAAAACTCCATATGAGATATGGACTGGAAAGGTTCCAAAGTTGTCTTTTCTGAAAATATGGGGATGTGAAACTTATGTAAAGCGTTTACAAACAGAGAAGCTTGCCCCAAAATCAGATAAATGCTTTTTTATAGGGTATCCAAAAGGAAGTTTTGGATATTACTTCTACAATCCAACTCAGCAAAAGGTGTTTGTTGCAAGTGATAGTGTCTTTTTGGAAAGAGAGTTCCTTTCCAACAAGTCAAGTGGGAGAAATATTTATCTTGAAACAGTTCAAGATGATGAAGAGCAACAAACTCAACAACAAAATGACATGGATGATGTCGATGCAGAGATGATTACTTTTGAAGGCTCGGGGCCTCAAAACATCCAAGAACCAGAACAATAAGATCTACAAACAGTTGTAGATCATGTTCTGGATTTAGTTGTTGAACAAGTTGAACCCACTCGTAGATTGGAAATGCCAAGGGTACAACCAAGACGTTATGATGATTTCATCTTAAATGTAAGCCTTGATGTTCTTATGCTAGAACATAGTGAGCCTTCAACCTATAAGCAAGCAGTGACGGGTCCAGACTCCAATAAATGGCTTAACGCCATGAGGTCTGAAATGGATTCGATGTTTGAAAATCAAGTATGGGACTTGATAGATTTGTCAGATGTGGTAAAACCCATAGGAAGCAAATGGATTTTCAAACTCAAAAATGACAAGGATGGAAATGCATCTATTTACAAGGCAAGACTAGTTGCCAAAGGTTTTAGACAAATTCATGGTATAGACTATGACGAGATATTTTCACCAGTTGTCATGATTAGATCCATTAGGATAATCCTAGCTATTGCTGCATATTATGACTATGAGATATGGTAAATGGATGTCAAAACCGCTTTTCTAAATGGTTTTTTAGAAGAGGATGTGTACATGACACAACCTGAAGGTTTTGAAGATCCAAATCATACTAGGAAGGTATGCAAGCTTAAGAAGTCCATTTATGGACTTAAGCAAGCATCCAGGAGTTATAACTTTCGATTTGATGAAAAGATCAAAGAGTTTGAATTCATTAAATGCGAAGAGGATCCTTGTGTTTACAAGAAGTTTAGTGGGAGTAAGGCAGCCTTCTTAGTCTTGTATGTGGATGACATACTACTTATTGGGAATGACATTCCGATGCTAGAGTCCGTAAAAGAATGGCTGAAGAAATGTTTCTCAATGAAAGACTTAGGAAAGGCCGAGTACATACTTGGAATTAAGATCTATAGAGATAGATCTAAGAGGCTTCTTGGATTAAGTCAAGGAACTTATATTGATAAGATTCTTAATAGATTCAAGATGCAAGATTCAAAGAAGGGATTTTTACCCATTCAACAAGGTGTATATCTCAGCAAGACGCAGTGTTCTAAAACACCTTCTGAGCTTGAGAAGATGAACAAGATCCCATATGCTTCTGCTATAGGATCTATCATGTATGCCATGGTATGTACACGTCCAGATGTTGCATATGCTTTGAGCATGTGTAGCAGATACCAATCAAGTCCTGGAGAAGCACACTGAAGTGCAGCTAAGAATATCCTGAAGTACTTAAGAAGAACAAAGGATGATTTCTTAGTATATGGGGGAGATGAAAAATTGATCGTACAAGGTTATACTAATGCAAGCTTTCAGACTGACCGAGATGGCTTTGAGTCTCAATCGGGTTATGTCTTTATCCTTAACGGAGGAGTTGTGAGCTGGAATAGCTCCAAGCAAGGTACTATAGCAGATTCTACAACAGAGGCTGAGTACATTGCTGCTAGTGAAGCAGCAAAGGAGGCCGTTTGGATGAGGAAGTTCCTAGATGAACTCAGTGTTGTTCCTAGCATTTCAATGCCTATCGACATCTATTGTGACAACATTGGTGCCATAACTCAGGCAAAGGAACCGAGTTCGAGCTCCAAATCCAGACACGTTATGAGAAAGTATCACCTTATTCGACACATCATCACTATGGGTGATATTAGGATGTGTAAGGTGCATACTGATGACAGCATTGCAGATCCATTAACCAAACCTATGCCTAGGCCCAAGCATGAGAGTCACACTAGGGCTAAGGGTCTCAAGCACATTGGAGAATGGCTTTGAGTTTGCTTCTGTATTACATTATGTATTTATGAGTGTTAGACACCAGTTTTATATTTGACTTGATGATTTTATGATATATGATATTTCATCCTTATTTATATTGTTTTTATCGATATTGAATAATATGTCCAAATAATTCATTATTAACAAATGGGATCACCTTAAGTGTTCTGGTGAATGAAACCCCATTAAGTGAAATGAAGTTTTGAATTGTTAAAAGTCTATAGTTTGAAATCATCAAATGGACATAGATGATTTTATAAGTTACTATATTGTAAGCTGACTGATAGCGTCAGGTTTCATGGGCTATAAGGATATGGAGATGTCTAGTCAATTACATATATGTGTATGGATGATACATGTAAGATTGACCCACCTTAAGACTCTCCAAAAGAGATTGTAGAGTTTTAAGTTAAACCATGTTTAGTAGATTCCTCAGACATGAGTATGTTGTGGCCTCACTTGATGATTGGTATTTCTTTGACACTGTTAAACGCTTTCCGTAAAAGGGAGTTATAAAGGCAGTAGTTGTGATTGCTAAAAATTGAGTGGGAGCCATAGTCATACAAGAATGGAGAAGTCCTCCTACTTCATGTATATTGTGATACATTGAAAAGGAATGGTGTCTCGGCCACTTGAAGAGCGAGAACTGAAAATGCATGGCCATGCTCGGATAGATTAATATGAATCATCCGTTTAATTGACAGTTCAAACTCAGAGTTTAAGAAACATATTTGATAGAAAGGTATGAATGTTACCATATCATCAAATAAGACATTAAGAGACAAATGTATCTTATATTGCACACTTGTTTAAGGACAAGTGGGAGATTGAAGGAATTGTGTCCTTTAATTTAATGTGCAATGACTAAACTTGGATAGGACAAATTAACAGATATAATTTAATCCGATTATTTTAGGAGTCGTAGTGCTTTGCTAGAAGCCAACTACAATTAATGGGGTTAAACCTATAACTATTATAATCGAGTCCTATGAGGTCTCACACTTAGAGTTGACCGACTAGATAAACGAGAAAGATGGTTAATTATTAATACATATTAGATATTATTAATAATAAGAAATATTATTTATTTGTGAAATAAAATAATATATAATTAATACATATTAGATATTATTAATAATAAGAAATATTATTTATTTGTGAAATAAAATAATATATAACTAATACATATTAGATATTATTAATAATAAGAAATATTATTTATTTGTGAAATAAAATAATATATAATTAATGGTTAATTATGGAGTTAAGATTGTGAAATAAAATAATATATAATTAATACATATTAGATATTATTAATAATAAGAAATATTATTTATTTGTGAAATAAAATAATATATAATTAATGGTTAATTATGAAATTTTATTTAATACAAAAGGATTCACTTATTTGCAAGAAAACGGATGCGAAGAGAGAGAGAATTGTTTCTCTTTTAAAACGGCTTTTGTTATATTACGGTGAGAACTCTAAGAGGAAGAAATCATCTTTTAATTTAGCAATTCGATTGCTATCCCTTTGTCTTTTTCGTCCTAGCAGTCGAAAGTAAAGAGATCTAGTCGGGCTCGTGTGGACCAAGTAGAGGAGCAACACGTGGGGCTCTCAATTATTCATTACTACCAGATCTGATCCGGTTCACGCATCAATGGTATATTTCTATAAAATATATATCATGTTTCTATCAATTATTCATGATCATATGATTAGATGTTTAGATTAGATCTATAAATTATTCCGCCGCGAACATCTAATTAACCTACACTTGTATGGTCTCAAACAAGCTCCAAGGCAATGGTACAAGAAATTTGACTTTTTTATGATGAGTCATGGGTACAATAAGACATCGTCAGATCACTACGTGTTTGTCAAAAGATATTCAAAATATGACTTAATTATTCTTCTTTTATATGTTGACGACATGTTAATCATCGATCATGATACTACCAAGATTGATATGTTGAAGAGAGTTGAGAATATTTTACGATGAAAGATTTGGGACCAGCGAAGAAGATACTCGGCATGAATATTTCTCGTGATAGAAAAAATGGGAAACTTTGGTTATCTCAAAAAGACTACATCAAGAAAGTTGTTGAAATATTCAATATGAGTAAGGCCAAGACGGTTTGTTCTCCACTTGCAAGTCATTTTAAGCTCACTTCTGAACAATGTCCTAAGAGTGATAAGGAGGAAGAAGAAATGAGCAAAGTTCCCTATTCGTCTCTTGTCGGTAGTTTAATGTACGCTATGATTTGCACTCGGCCTGATATTGTTTATTTTGTTAGAGTAGTTAGTCGGTTTCTTTTAAATTTTGGTAAAGAGCATTCAGAAGCTGTGAAATGGATATTAAGATATTTGAGAGGTATTTCTAGAGTGTATTTGTGTTTTGGCGATATTGATCTTATGCTAGTTGGGTATATATATTTAGATATGAGAAGGATGTTGATTCTAGGAAGTCTATTATATAACGGGTGGAGTACCCAGAGTAAATGTTTTAAAATTAATATATATATTAAAGAAATAAGTATTTGTCCTTACCCTGTACTACACATAATTTTATAGAAAAAATTAATATTTTTTTTTTTATATTTTAAAATACACAGTAATAATAATTAATTATATAAATATTATTATTAAAAATTAAACTTATATCTCATTAATAATTATTGATTCTAATGTCAAATATAATTTTATTAAAATAATTATTATTAATATTTTATTTATATAAATAATATTTTTTAATATAAAATATTTATAATAATTTATATATAAATAAAATTTATTTATATAATTATATAAGTTAAAGAATAAGGAATTATATAATAGTGTAATTTATTTTAAAATTACATTTATATGATAATTATATACTATTTTTTATTAATTTTAATATTATTAATAATATAACTTATTTATAAAATAAAGATTAAAATAATAATTTATATAAATATAAGGTTAAAATAGTCTTTTATATTTCTTAATTTTAAACTATAATTTTTTTTTATAAAAAATATAAATTAATATTCTAAACAAGTTAAAACAGTTATATTGATTTGGTTCGGTTATTTAAATAAATAAATTGATATATTATTTATTATTCCAAAACGATTTATAGACATTAATATTATATAATCATTTTCTCGAGTGTCTACTCATTTGATAATATATTTTTGGCAACGATTTTGTGATTTTATTCTTATTTTTATTTTTTTCCCTCTATATTCTCACCAAACTAGACTGGAATCCACTAAATTAGACTTTCATATTTTTTTTATTTTTTTTATATAGTTAGTCTTCACTTATTTAAAACCTAATTAATTTAACTTCACACGTTTTCTTAAGCTAATTTTTCTTGAACTAATTTTTTTTAATAAATTTGCTTTATAATCCGAGTGATCTCATTACTTTTTAGATTTTGTATATTTATTTTATTTTAGTAAAGATATTCGTGAAATGGTTCGATTAATATATTCACTTATTACCCGTAATAGTGTAATACATATAATTTTTACATCACAAGGAAAAAAATTCTTGATTCACCCTTGTTTGCATGGGGAGCTTTTTCATGGTAATCAAAGCTGTAAATATGTGTTGCGTTGTCCACCACAGAAGCTTAGTACGTTGCAATCACTAAGGGTTGCAAAGAAACTTTATGGATGAAGAAATTTCTCGAAGAGTTGAGTTATAACCAAGAGAAATTTGTTGTGTTTAGCGATAGCCAGAGCGCTATCCACCTCTCCAAGAACTCGTCATTTCATTCCAAATTGAAGCATATTGATGTGCGATACCACTGGATTTGAAACAAAGCAATTGCACTTGGCAAAAGTGCACACCAATAAAAATGGATCAAACATGTTGACGAAGATTTTGTCGAGTGAAAAGCTTGAAGCTTGTCGACGAAGAGTGGGCATGTTTGAGTCTACCATATGAGTCGGAGGGGGAGTTTGTTGGGGTGTCAGGCCATTGAGCTTGGACTAATAAGATAGTATTTTATACTATATAATAGACATCATGGGTTTTCAGTCACAACACAGAAGTTTGAGGAAAACAAAACAGAGATTGAGCAAGACGAAGACAGACGTTAGAAAGAAAAACTCATTTTTCATCAACTACTTTCACTTCTCTTTTTAGATAGTTCTTAAAGACTTAGGTAATTTTTCAGATTGTAAACCTTGTTTTGTAAAAACTATGTATTACCCATTATAAACGATATTATAGTCGATGGTTTAAACGGTCTAAGGGTCCCGTAATTTTTACTCTTGTTGAATGATTTTTCACGCTAAAGTTTGTGTCTCTTTCCTTTTTTGTCTACTTAGTTAAATGAACACCGATAGTTTAATAGTTTATAAGCAAAACACTAAAATTAAAAGAAATCATTTCCACATTAGGTTTTTTTTATCAACATGTCGGAGATAAATTCAGTTCAAATTGATTTATGGGGTTGATCAGTAAAAAAAAACAAGCATTCCATTCTTATAAATTTTGTAGTTCTTATACATCAAACTAATACAATATACGTCCCTTTAATCAATTTATGATTTTAATCCTTAATAAGAAAATTTATATAACTAAACAAAATTTATCAAACACTTGTCTACATTTTATGGATCAAAACCAAAATACAATAAAAAAAACATAAAACTATAAATAAATTATAAAGTATGAATTGCACACATAGTTAGAAAATAATCCAACTTAATTTATCATCGCATAAAATGCATCCGTCTTAAATACATTTTCTATAGCTGAAAATTCCTAAAATATATCCATTTTCTACCTCTACTTATTGAAGAATCGATTGAATTCTTAAGAGATATTTATTATTTAATTTTAACAACATTTCCTATTAAAAAAAAACTAGATAATTGTTTTAGGAAAAATACTAAAATAGCCCTGTATATGAATATGAACTGGGTCCATTGAAATTGAAAGTCCTGAGCTAGTTGGTAACCCCACCAAGTGCCAGAAAAGGCGGGAAATGTTTAATTTGTATGCTTTTTTACAACGTGCCTAGCATGATGAGAACAAGTCTATTTTAAAATTATTACTTTTTTAAGATACTATTCAAATTTAATTATTATAATTTATTTTATATAATATTAATTTAGATTTTCTATACTAAAAATATCAATACAAACTTTCAAGAGCTGTTTGATCTTAGTTATTTTTACTTTTTCAAATTTATATCTATTACATTATTATTATTATTATTTTTATCGTTAAATTATTTAATTTATTAATAAAAATATTAAAATATATTTTTTTATTTATCTTTTTTAAAGATCTAATATGATATAAATGACAATAAAATAAATAAAAAAATACGAATATTCATCTAGTCATCAAACACACAAAACACAGACAAGATTAATCATGTAAGAACAATAATAAAAAAAACATAAACAAAAAATGTTCAGCAACGAACCAACCTTAACATACAATTTAATGTTAACAAACTCATAGATTCTAAAAAATATCAACGATTTCACCGAATGTCTTTGAAGAAATATTCAGAAGTTCATCGATTAATTAGATTATTAATAATAAAAAAAATATAAAAAAGGAAAGTTTGTGAGGTGTTTGAAAATTGCTTTCCCAAAGTTTAAAAAGATAGATAGAGGACAAGGCAATAATGTTGGAGAGACTGAAAAAGGATTCAAATTAACAAGATCAATGTCTAACCCTGCAACAACCGTCCATTTCCATGTACACATTCTCTATCTATCTTTCTACATTTGATGATCAGGATTACCAATTTTAGGGCTTTGCTGATCGTCCTCTTTACGATATCCTTGTAATGATTGATCTTCATTTCGTTTGTTTAATCACGAGTTATTTATGCAGGAGGAAGGAGAAATAGACCCACGTGATCAACGAACAGGGGAACCTGAGCCGCCATCGCCCCTCGCATTGACTTCCCGGGTAAGTTGACAGAAATCCCTTAAGTGAGTGAAGGAGTAATTAGAGAGACTTTCCACATTTTAAGATTATATATTGCGACATTGATCGATTGATCGATCGATCGATGCAGGCACTGTTCATGTTAGGAGATATTGCAGCTAACCATGCTTATCGGTTCACCCGATGGTTAGAAACAGTTCGTAAACGCACTGGAAAACATCCCATGGGATTTCCCCAAACATCCCATGATACTATGCCATTAAGGTTAATTCTTCTTACCCCCCATTTCCCCATTCTCAATTCTGATCAGATTTTGTGCTAGATTGAATATGCTAGATTCTAATACCCGGTTATCCTTTTTATTATGATGCATTTTTGTGTTACTTTGGATTCCAAACTCAATTTTGTAAGTGTTTGTTGTTGTTGTGTAGTGTGGTAGACATAAATAATGATATAAGAGATTGTCCGCCTTCTAAGCAAGCTACGGAAATCAGCTTGTGGGATAGACTTGGTAAAGCTTCTATGTTGGTGGTTGAGCCAAATTCGTTTCCATGGAACAGTCTATCATCCCTTCACCATATTGCACATTGTACCAGCAGCGATCAGTCAGAAGATGAAATGATTAAAGCGTTAGAGGTACGATAGATCCGCACAAGCTCCTTCTGAAAACAAATTATGTCACTTCTTAAACTGTCATTTTGTCAGACTAATTGTGACCAAGTTTGTGCTCATTGTCCTCAGTCTTAAGCTAGTTTTCAGGCTGGGTTACATTTTATTCATTGCAGATGAAATACATTAACTTAGAAGCATGAAACGTTTCTTTAATCTTCAAGGGTTAGAATTTTTAGCAAGAAGTTGTACATGATGGAATTGCTGACCAATTTGTTTATCCTACTGTGCAATTCTTTAAGGATATTCAATTCTGTATACAGTTGACACCACTGATAAATCAAGTTTTAGCTTGTACCCTCCAACATATAATATGGAAAAAGGGAAGAATATACCTCCATAAGATCAGTCAATCTGAGAATGGTATGTTACTGTTACAAACAATTTGGAGAGAAATTGATTGGTGATTAATATATAGAATTGTGATAATTTGATTTGGTTTGATTTGTAGGCAGCCTATGTACAAAATCATAATAAACACACAATTGGTCTGTCATCAATCTCTCTCTCTCTCTCTCTCTCTCTCTCTCACGTTTGAGATAATCTATATTCATCTCTATCGCCGGCTACTGTCATGTTGTGTCTTTTCCGGTGCCTAAAGAAGATGTCTTATTATCTAAATAAGCCCAATAGTTCAAATCTTTGTGAGGACGGGAGAATGGGGACGGCCAGTTGTGTTTGAGTAGGGATTGGGTAAAAGAGGGACCGGTTGTGAATGGGAACTTGTAAGTACTGGTGTGGCCCTTGTGGGGGAAGGATTGTGATGGCTGGGGTGGGTTTGAGGTAATGGGCTTGCGGGAAAGGAAAGAAACGAGGGGGACTGAAATAAAGCTAGTGGGTGAATGGAGTGAGGGGTGTGAGTATGTGGGTTGTCGATTGGGAAGTAGGAGGTGTACGGGTTTGCAGTATATGCACATGAACTAAAGCCGGAATGATCGGCTACTGGACCGTACTCTTCTCCGGTTGTCCCGCTGGAGCTTGCCACCACCGGTTGTCTGTCCTTAATCGAAAGTGTCGGTTCTGACTCCGACAAGTCGTAGATGGGGCCGTGTCTCGATCTTGATGCGAGCTGGGACCTTTTGGCCGGGGCCTTTGATTCTTGCCCATTACAAGTTTGATTTGGTTTAGGGTTTTGGGTTAGTGATTGCCTCAGACTTTCAGAGATGGACCGGTAACCCCAAGATAAGTACCCATGAGGATTGTGTCATTTCAGGAGCTGGGTTATCTTTTGGAATGAGACGCTGTGGCTGTAGAAAACGCTAAGTCCTTCTGGCCACCCTTTCCATGTCGTCTGTGTTGGAGATCGTGTGCAAGTGATAGTCCACAAAGGTCTCTTACCTCCACATAGTCTTCTATTAGTAGACCTCCGTAGCTCAACCTAGAGCTAACCCCGTCCATTGTTCACAAGTAGCAACTATGCTTGCGCAAGGGATATGATTCCAAAGGGGTTTTGCTGGGGTGGCTTGTTTCGGTCGGAGACAAAGAGCTTGATCCTTCCGTGATTCAAGAAAAATGATTGTTGGGGAAGGTACTGTATCCATCCCGTTTTAAGTCGCAGAATGGGCCCTGTCGGTTCGTGCTGGCACACACAACTGTATTAAAGCTCAGGTGAATGGGAGACCTTCCCGAAACAAACAATCGCTGTCATAGGGTTCATACTCCCTTCAAGTTCGACGATCTGACTACAGTAAACAAGTCGTTGGTTAGCTAAGGAACTTGTTAAAGCAGCCTCCATATAGGTTGGGGACTAGTAATCAATTTCAACATATAACATTCTATTTTTGGTTGGTTCACTTTTAGGAAGATATGTTCTACCATATTTCCAGCCTAACAAGCAACATTTCTGGACAAAATAAGAAGTAGATCAAAGTAGTTCCCTTTTTACTCATTCTTGACTCTTGAATGAAAAGCCAAATGTATCATATAACCTCCTAGAACATGGCCAATGGTTAAAAGTATCTTTCTACCCAAAAGTGGAAAATTCTTCATCTTGCCGTGTCCATTATATGGCCATACATAATAAAAACTAATATTCAGTCAATAAATTGTCAAACAACCTCCATACTCACCATGTTTTTACCATATTTTGTATTTGGTTAAATAAAATACTCAAAGAGTGAAACATAATTTCATCAATAAATAAACTATTGCATGAGAATAATCTTATCATTTTGTGAAGTTCCATGAATTTTAACATACTTTTCGTAATTAAAATATCAAATACTAACATACCTCTTCTTGGTATCATCTTGAGTTACAACAGGTGACTGTAAATTCTGGTGGAGTTGTCTTTTTTGCTCTATTCAATCAACCTGCAAATGACAATGGTTCCCCAAAAGAAGCAGCTGCTGTTATAAAATTCTCATCTTCAAGGATGTCCACACAATCAGAACGTTTGGGTTATGAATTTGCAAAGTGGTTGGGTATC
The DNA here is from genome assembly GCF_907164915.1 of Impatiens glandulifera. Lineage (NCBI taxonomy): Eukaryota > Viridiplantae > Streptophyta > Magnoliopsida > Ericales > Balsaminaceae > Impatiens > Impatiens glandulifera. Next base: position 56,667,739 of record NC_061862.1, on the reverse strand, counting down.
CGAACTCCACAAGTTGTACTCTATTAACCCAACTCTTGCTTTACATTTATTCCTAAACTTTTGAGGTATAATTGACCATCAAATTTAATATGATGATATGTGTCAGGCCAGAGTCATTCACAATTCTAGTTCGGAGTGGCAGCATATAAAAGAAGCTGCAGAGAAAACAAAAAGTCAAGCACTCCTAGAAGGAGATGAAGTTGGTGAGCTGACATGCTCAGAACTTCTTGAAGCTTTAGAGCTGAGCCGATGTCTTCTGCTGATGAAGTATGTACATGGATTGACATCAATTCTTCCATGTCTTTGAGTTAATTTTTTTACTAATTAAAAACATGGTCATTTACCAATACACCGAAGCAAAAAAAGAAGATACCTAAAAATGGTCCTGGTGTGAAGACTCGAACTCATCACCTTGTGAATTTTGCGCTCTACCACTAGTTTTGAGTCCTCACAATAAACTTAACATATATGACTGAAAAAAAATCTATTAAGTAAAGAAAAAGAAAATTTTAAGAAACGAAACAACAACAAGCCATTCTCTCATAATTTCTCAAACAACACTTGGGAATTGGAATTATGCAGGGGGTGAGTACCAGTATCCATACCCGTTCTTTACACATGTATGATCCTATTTTTGAGTCATTAACTATGGAGTGCTAGTAGTTGGTGTCTTTTATGTCATTATTGAGAGTCTGATTTCCTAACCAACAATTGGAATACACAATTCCTGGTTCAGAGTTCCAAGTTTATTTCCAACTGGACTAAGTGAATTGTGAAATTATGTTTACAGGTTCTAATTGAACTAAATTTTGAGAATGTCTAGTTTCTTTACTAGATAAGCATTGAAACAATACATAATTTGTTCAAATTACAAAACACAATTCTGGTTCAAACCAGCTGTAAGTGGATTTCCAAGCATTGTAAGATTATGATTGAATGCAATTGGGAAACAGATATGGTCCTTTAGTTTCTAGATTTTGTTATCTTTTCAGCTCATATGTTCAGATGTTTTTTCCATTTGTCTAAGATGCCTTCCATTCAAAGTTCCATAGTAACAACTTTTTTCCTTTTTCTTTTCTGATAATGGTAAAGTAAAGGTATTAAAATTTCTTTCAGCATTTCTAAGTTACCTATGTGTGGTTTCATGTATTAGTTGTCATCTCACAATGGAAGCTTCATTTTGTTCAACAGTTATGTACATGGATCCATTCTTATGGATAGTTCAAATGCATTCAATTCACGGGAAGCAGCGCAGAATACAGCTGCAGCACTGGGAAGAATTTTAGTGTTAGACTTGGTCATCAGGAATGAAGATAGATTTCCTTGTCGTCAGTTAGGGTGGCGTGGGAACTCGGCAAATTTATTGTTAACTGACAAAATGTTATCAACAGATTTTGACATGTTAGAGGAATCCTTTGATTCAGCTATTAAACGTTACAGGCCAAAGGTGATTCGAGCTCTACATAAGGAGAGAAGAGCTACTTCGGTAGAAAGAAAATTAAGCTTCCCTGACACAGATTCAGTCTCAAATATATCGGACCTCTCTGATATTAATGAATCACCAAGATCCTGCAGAAGTGTAAGAAGTCAAAATTCCATTGAATCAACCTTTATTGGGTTTCATGTTGTGGCTATAGACTCGGGCGTTCCCAGAAGGCCACCTGCTAGTAAACGGGCAAGTGACCAAACAAATTATCCGAAGCTGGTGGAACTTCTGATCAATTGTCCTGATTATTCTTCGGGAATGTTACATGAGATAACAGGAGGACGATTAGGATCTCCGCTGAATGATGATGTAATTAGTGACTCTCAGAGGATGGACATGGCTTCAGCTGTTCATGCATTTCGAAATGGGTTCCGTGCAGCTTTAAGGGACATGCAAGGCTTTCATATGTTCTTGCTTACACTTCATCAAAAGCTGGATAGCTTGTTACGAACATTTATGAATATCTCAGACAGGGTATCATCAATGGACTTTGACAAAGAGGATTTGGTGGTTTCTGAATTGCCATCAAATGCAGATCCATCTGGCTCTTCTCCACCAACTCCATGTATTATGGAACAAAGTAACAGTGATAACCCTTATGATTTGAATGATCACAAACCAGCTGTTAGGTCATCATTATCAGGATTGAAAGAGAACATGGACTCTACATTTACAAGCTCCCGTGATAGTTGGCATGTCAAGAGTAGCAAAGCAAGTGGGGAGCCCCTTCATAGCATGCGATTGCCGTCCAAACTTCGTGACATATGCAGATATGCTAAGGTTTGTTTGTTAATGGATTTTTCCATTTAAGTTTGAAGTATTTATATTTGTGCAATATTCCCTGCCAATACAATATATTGAACACTATTTAGGACTTTTTATTAACACTATTAGTTCGTACCAGTTAGAAGCACAAGAACTGAGTTTAGCTGCACAATGCACCTATTTGGAAACTTGTATTTTATCATCACAAAACCCATTAAAAATCGTCAAAATTTAAAATTGAAAGTTTTTTTGTCTGTTGGTATAAAGATTTTTTTTTAGATCATGATCCAAATTATATTATTTTTTTGTTGTTTCATATTCCTAGATCATGTTCCAAATTATGATGTAATTTTTTTATTCATTTGGTACGGAGATATTTTTTTCTGGATTTTTAGATCATGAAACAAATAATTTTATAGATCATTGCAATTTTTGGTAAAAATAATTAGATCTTTCTGATGATCAATATGTAAAAATGGTATACCAGAACATCCAACATCTGATACTCAACTCAGCTTTTCCTTTTTAATTGGGTTGGCTATATATATATAGTCAACTTCTCCAATGAGTTTGGTCTATTCTGACCAAAATGTTGATATCTGTCCTAATTCTTAGGTTGATTCAGAACTAAATAAAGATTTAGAACAGTGGAGTGAACTGCTAAGAAATGAAGTAATAAAGTTATGCCACGAGAACAATTTCAATAGTGGTTTCTTTGAGGGTAATGATCATTGCAGCATTGTTGACGCCTATGAATTAAAGGTAATTTCCTTTTGCATCTGTGGCACTTCTTTTGATTTGTGCTTCTATTTGGTTCCAATGTCTTCCCCTTTTTTCTTGTGACGTATAGGTAAGACTTGAGCACATTCTTGAGAGGATACCATTGATCTCTGATGCTGCCAATACAGAGAAGCCATCACAAATTTTAAGTCACCTCTTTATTGGTGGGGCATTGGCTGCAAGGTCTGTTTACACTCTGCAGCATTTGGGGATTACACATATATTGTGCTTGTGCTCTAATGAAATTGGACAGTCGGATAATCAATTTCCTGAATTATTCGAATACAAAAACATTTCAGTAAGTTCCCTTTTCTTTTGACCAGCTTTTAGGTTTTGGATATTTCAAATAGATTTAATACTTTTCCACACTTTTGGTTTTTATTTATTGGTATAAGCAGAAACATAATATTCTTAGTTCATCTCTAGTACATTAATTGGAAAGAATTTACCATTTCTCAATTATTTATTATTTGAAGGAGCAGCTGTAAAATGAACATTAGTGAGTTTATTAAGAGCTTGTTTGATGTTATTTTTTTACTAATCTTATATTTTGGTAAAAACCTTGTTTGATGAAAAAGTGGATTATTTGGATTAAATGACTAAAATATTCTTTGTATTTAAATTTTTATAAAATATAAAGTAAGAGTATTTTAGTCTATGATTTGAATGTATTGATGATGGGATAAGATAAGATAATCCAAATAACCTTTCATTAGTTTTTTTTTTGAAGTTTAAGAAGCTAGCACGACTCCTCATAGTCAATTTCTTTTGATGATAGTGTAACGTAACTTCAATGGGATTGTAGATGAAGTTGAAGTTGACTATGATAATGTAATTATATACTTCTATTGAGCATAAAAGTTCAGGAGCCTTATAAACATCACTGTCTGTATCTTAGACGGGTTCTAAATAGATGAAATGTGTAGAACACTTTGTCACCCCTTGCTTCATGTGGTGGTTCTTGGCAAAATGTATAGCACAATTGCATGTTTCCTTTATTATATTCTTTAAAACACATTAGCTGACCATGGTTGCAATTCAACAGAATTTTGCCTTCTTCATAAGTTGTACAAATTGAAATTTAGCCCTATAATTCAGGTATCAGACAGTGAAGATGCAAACATCAGTAGCATCTTCGAGGAAGCGCATGGCTTTATTGAACACGTGGAACAAACAGGGGGAAAGGTCCTTGTTCATTGCTTTGAAGGAAAAAGTAGAAGTGCAACTGTTGTAATTGCTTATTTGATGATAAGAAAGTAAGTAACTCCTCTTGGATTAATTTCTTTTATTGACATCTCGTTCCAATAATAGAAAGAAATGATTTTGAAGCATAATGACAAATACTAGGACTCTTAATCAGAATATGATTGGAAAAAGAGAGAAATGGTATATACATCATCTGAGTGGTAGAAATGAGTAAAGGTTTTACTCTATACCCAAACCTTTCTTTTGAAGAACGCCCCATTTGGAAGCATTTTCAGTTATTTTCTATCTGAATCTATATACATAAACATAAGCGGAATTTTCAGTCTATCTAACTAAGTTTTGTTTTCAAACGTTTTTGTATCTAGATACTGATCCAAATATAGAAACAAAAATAATAATAAAATGTTTCGAAATGGGACCAACATTGTAATCTCACAAAATCAAAGTATTTGTGAGAAAATATTGAATCTTTATAAGATTAATTCAACCCCACCAGTTGTCATCGTATACAATGATGAGGGATTGTGTATCTCTAAATTATGTCATAATTATTACCTGATTATTTCTGAATCAATTACATATGTTAGTCTAGATAATTATGGAAACCTTATATAGTCAATTATATATTGGCCTATTTGCAAATAGCTATTTCATACAATCTCTGCCACAATCACCATCATATTAAAAATTGTCAAAATGATATTGAAAGTGGTTATCTTTTTTGGTATATGATAGTTTTTTGGATCACGATCCATATATTTTTAGATCATCATCCAAATTATACTGTACCTTTTTGTTTCATTTTTTGTATAAAAATCTTGATTCATGTTGTTTTGTAGATCGTTATCTAAATTTATTTTCAAGATTATTGTATTTTTTGAAGAGCATAACAAATGTAGATTTTTCTTGATCACAAATAGGCTTCATGTATAAAATGCCATTTGCTTTCAGCTGTCCTAATGCGCTTTCTTAATGATCCATTACTATTTCTCCAAATTGCTTATACTTTGTTATTGATTCAGATTCCAGAAACATGCTAATTCTATTGTTTAATTTGTTTCCTTTTGAAAAAATAAAAATAAAAGTGATACAACACTTTCAAAGGCATGGAACATTCTGAAACAAGTGCATCGTCGGGCTCAGCCTAATGACGGGTTTGCAAAGGTTCTTGTTGAGTTAGACAAGAAGTTGCATGGAAAGGTGTCAATGGAGTGGCAAAAGAGGAAGCCAACAATGAAGGTTTGTTCTATATGTGGGAAAAAGGCAGGACTAAGCAGCAGCTCTTTAAAGCTCCATTTGCAAAAGGCTCACAAGAAGCTATCATCAGGCAGCGTAGATAGTGCCATGACAATGGAAATAGAAAAGGCTATAACTGCACTCAAGATGAACACCGTCAGCCCCAAAAACCGCGAATCTAATTCCATTATCACCACCCTATAGGTATTCCATTTGTATCGTTTATGTGTGCAAAAGGAACCAATTGGAGAAATATATTGATTCCTAAGGCAAAATCATCCTTAGGTATCCTTTTCTTTTTCTGTTTTGCTATAGTGATGATCATCATGCAAAAAGGCTAGTTTTTTAGGCTCTTTTTTTTCTCCCACTTTTGCTGGATGTATATTCCATCTATTGTGGTTGGTGATGGGCATCCTTTTTTCTGTATATAGTTAGTACATATGAAATATTGAAATGGTATTTGTTTGATTGGTTTGAAATTGAAGATGGAATGAAGGTTGTCATGCTAGGATGGTTTGATTGCTTTTTACTATGAAGAAATTCTCTTTTATTCTTTATATTGATTGTGAACTTGTTTTTTGTTTTCAACTTAATTTGAACAAAGTTATGTAACAAAAGTATATGGTAAAAAGACAACATATGTATAAAGTTTAAGGTCTGTTGAATTTGGTGGATTGAGGGAGAAAAGAATGTAAAATCCAATTGTGAATTAAAGCATAGATTCAATATGAACCAGCAAAAGAACAATGAAGAAAATATAAGAAGTTTGTACATAGAAATTGTTTACTTATATCATAATATTGTCCAACATATAACAGAGACCAATTACAATTAAGAGCAAGAATATCTTAACAGAAGAAGATATAGGCGGTCGAGTTGTCGAGTATCTAGCGTTATCACAACGCCAACATTATCATTGACAAGGGATGAGAATGAATTAAGGGATCGACAAAATGAGGAAGAGGGAACAAGGTAATGCCGGGAGGGAAGAATTATATATTAACATCTAAATTTGCTTTAGTTGATGTTATTTTATAAACTAATTTTGTAGTTTCTTTTAAAAGAAAAAAAAAATACTAAACAAGAGTCTGTGTCTAAGTTATGGTAAATGAAAATTAATATATAAGAACAAACTCATAACAAAACTTAAATCCAACTGAATTTTTGTGGTCCACACGCCTTAACATTTGCAGATGTTAAGCATGTGGTTTGAAACATGCAGTTTGACGAGTGAAAACATAACACTCGCGATCGAATATAATCGGGGCGGCGTACTTAGTTAAGAACCTCAGAGTCATAGTTTGAACTCAGTACTTAGTTGTAGTCAAATAGTTGTAATAAATCAAGGTGTAAACAAGAACTACAAACTAGCCAAACCACAAATTCAATTATTTGAAACCCTAAAAGGAAGAGAAGAAGCAACAATACAAACAGCTAATTCTAACCTATAATAACTCAAACAGCGATAGGCTCAGGCAAAGAAGACTCTGGAGCGCCGCTGCTTCCATTAAGGACAGTAACATTCCCATCACCATCCACATCCACAATTACCGAATCTCCCTCCTTAATTTCTCTTGCAAGCATCTTCTCAGCCATGCTATCCTCCAATAGCCTCATTATAGCCCTCCTGAGTGGTCTCGCCCCATAGCTAGGGTCATACCCTTCCTCCACAATCCTATCTCTAAACCTCTCTGTTACCTGAAGTTCGATCTCTTTACCCTTAAGCCTCTCGAAAACTTCTTTAAGCATGATGTCTGCAATCTCCTTCACCTCTAGCTTTGTCAGCTGTCTGAACACGATCATATCGTCTAACCTATTCAAGAACTCTGGCCTGAAATATTGCTTCAATTCTTCGGTCACTAGGCTCTTGATCCGGTTGTAACTGGTATCCTTCTCGTCGTAATCGAGATCAAATCCTATCCGACGACCGCCCTTCTCTATCACGCTGCTTCCCACGTTCGATGTCATGATTAGGAGCGTGTTCTTGAAATCTACTGTTCTGCCCTTGCTATCGGTTAACCTTCCATCTTCGAGAATCTGAAGCATCATGTTGAAGACATCTGGATGTGCCTTCTCAATCTCGTCGAAAAGGACGACTGTGTAAGGGCGGCGACGAACAGCTTCGGTCAGCTGACCGCCTTCTGTGTAACCGACGTAACCGGGAGGTGAACCAATGAGCTTCGAGACTGTGTGTCGTTCCATGAACTCGGACATGTCGAGCCGAATCATGGCTTCTTCTGAGCCGAAGTAGTAAGTGGCTAAAGCTTTGGCTAACTCGGACTTGCCGACTCCGGTAGGGCCGGAGAAGATGAAACTGGCGATGGGTCGGTTGGGATTCTTGAGACCGACTCGAGCACGACGAATGGCTCGGCTAATAGCTTTAACGGCTTCGTCTTGACCGATGATTCTTTTGTGTAGGGTTTCCTCCATTTTCAGCAATCGATTGGATTCGTCTGTGGAGACTTTCTCAACTGGTATGCCAGTCCAAGTCGAGACGATGTGTTGTATGTCGACTTCGGTCACAACAGGACCGACATCATCCCCAGCTTCACTCTCGGCTTTAGTCATCTCTTTGTTTTTGTCAATGAGTGTGGAAATCTGTGCTTTGAAGTCCATTTCTCTATCGCGTAATTCTCCAGCCTGAACGTGGAAAAAATCCAGTTTCGGAAAATTATTTGGTGTTCTTATGCAAACGACTATTCTATTTTTAAATGTAAAATGCTTACTTTTTCAAAGTCCTGACCGCGAACAGCTTCGTTCTTCTCTTTCGTAATCTGCCTTAGCTCTTTCTCAAGTTCTCTTGCTTCCTCAGGTAGCTGTCAGAGAAGAAATTAAATAATAACACTCTGATTCTTCTATGTTAATACTGAATTTTATGTGTTGATTGAAAACTAAATGTTAAATAAACTAAATTTTAAGTCCTTGATACAATAAATGTGCTAAAGACAGGAAAGTATTTAAGATTATTTTACCCAAAGTAATTTGATTAATTTAGATAATAAGTATTAAATAACAACTATCAACTGAACTTAATTCAAATAAGAACTTAATCTTTTAAATTAAGTGATAAGATGTGTGGAACATGCTGAGTGTTTGAAAACTAAATGTTGAATAAACAAATGAAAATATTTAAATTTGAAGTACTTGGTATGATCAATATAGAAGAAAGTACTTAAAAGATGATTTTACCCGGCATAATTTGATTAATTTTAGGGAGTTAAAGATGATTCTCTTACTAGATTATCAAGTGAAGTCATTTGTAACTTACCGAATTTAGCGGAATCTAAATAATCAGTGTTAAATAACAATTATCAAATTAACTTAATTTCAAATAAGTACTTGATTATTTCGATTAAGTGAAGATGTGTCCCCTTAAGCTCATAAGAACAATAAAAGATGGCCTGTTTAGACAAAAGCACTATATGTAGACAAAGATATAGACAGTTAAGAAGAGTGAAAATACCTGTGCATGACGAAGCCGGACCCTAGAACCAGCTTCATCAACCAAGTCAATAGCTTTGTCGGGCAAGAAGCGGTCACTGATACATGTACCAACACTCATTTAGAAACATAACTGGTTATTGGTTATTGCTATTTGCTAGGTAAAAGCTAAATTTAATTTCATGAACAGGACAAGACCCATTAGGATATAAAAGAGTAGAATTGGGATAAATACCAACACCTATTACGTATAAAAGTTAGATATCGAAACAAATATATCTCGCCAAAGTTTAAATTGAAAGACTTTTTTCACCCATTCTGAATAAGATTTCTTTTTGATTAATAGATTATGATCCTGATTATAGTGTGATTTTTATATAATTTGGTATAAAAGTCCTTGACCATATTTTTTTTTCTAAATCATTATCCATGCATCATTGTGTTATTTTGACAAACATAACAATTATAGATATTTCCGGATCATTATCTAATCATAGGACATGATAACAAACAGGCTAGTCTTTTCAGCATCTGCTTTGATGTATTATTACCTGATGTACTGGAAAGATAATTGTGCAGCTGCCACTAATGCTTCGTCTGTGTAACGAAGCTTGTGATGAATCTCATATCGCTCTCGTAGTCCTTTTAGGATTTGTATGGTTTCATCCACAGTAGGTTCAGGCACCTTCACAGGTTGGAATCTTCTTTCCAAAGCTGGATCTTTCTCAATGTGTTTCCTGTACTCATCAAGTGTGGTGGCTCCAATGCACTGAATAAAATTCAGAAGGAAAATAAGCAAAATATAACACCTAGATTGCAAATACAACTTCAGCCAGCAAGTAAAACCACTGTTTATCAAGGAGAGACATCTGGAAACAACGACATAAATTACAGTTATCGTGAAAATCACCGAAAAGATACACAGACTACAATTACAAATAAAATATTCTCAGCCAAGCATCTCAAGTTAAGAAAAACTAGCATATGATTGAGGGTAATACTGATAACAATCATCAATTTTTAAAGGAAACCATCTCAATCACTTTTAAAGTTGGCTCCAATTCAGTCACATAATGCATCCTTTTCTTTTCTTTTCTTTCTTTTTTGAAATGATAAAGTTTGTATTTTGACAGTTGTTGTCAGAACAATGAGATTATTTAGAACAACCCAACCAATCTTCTGATTTTCTGTATAAAAAATCAATTGAAGAAGCAACGTTGAATTGGTGTCATATAACCCCCCTTTTTCTTTGTGAAAGTAAGGATTAGCGTGTTCATACAAAATAATGATATGAACATATATTGCTTTACCGCGATATTTTAATTCAAAACTCTTAAGCATCTACGTATCTGTTGTGCACTGTGACATTCAACATCTATGTTCATACTAGATTGTCATCTTCAAAATTAGATAGCCAAGTTAAATTTTAGTTTATATCTGTGAACTCTTTTACCTGCAATTCACCTCTTGCAAGAGCTGGTTTTAAAATATTTGCAGCATCAATAGCTCCCTCAGCTGCACCTGCTCCAATTAGTGTGTGCACCTCATCAATGAAAAGGATAATGTCATCACTTTGTTTAATCTCCTCCATCAGTTTCTTAAGTCTCTCCTCAAACTCTCCCCGATACTTTGTACCCGCAACAAGGAGACCCATGTCAAGAGTTATAACCTGTATAAAATCCAGATATGAAACAATTCCCTTTTTTGAGTAGCAAAAATTGAATTAACACCTTTCATCTAGTCATTCAAAAGAATATTTCTTATAAGCAGCATCGGATAGAGAACTCAAATTGAATTATAACGCCTGTTGGATACAAGAGATTGAAATAAGATGTGCATAGTTTCAGACTAACCAGATCAAGAGTAAAGCAGAAGTACAAAGAAGCAAAGTGTTCCCACAGGAAATCACGAAATAGACCAAAGCCTTGTATGATGTGAATTAGTTGGATTAAATTCAAATAAACAAACTTCCCATAATCAATCGCTTCTTCAATCAAATCATCAATTAAAATACCAAAATACAGTTACTTTATTCTTATAGTATTTTAAAATATTAAATACTAAGGATATTCCCAAATAACTCAATTTTTCATCAAATAAGATTTCTTTTCTAAAAAAATAGATTATTTCTTAATAACCCCAGATCTATCAAGCCTAATACTAGATATCCAATGAAATGTATTTTCCAGAACATCTCTGAAGGAATGATCATTTAGGAGGATCTTGTAACAAATAATAACGCAATCTTCATGAAAATGGACCACTTTAAAATAATATGAAAGAATACTATCAAGCAAAATCCAGCTTCCCAACATAAGCCATAATCACAGCTGAATAAACAATCATATACCTTCTTCCCCTCAATGGTCTCGGGAACGTCACCATTTGCAATTCGTTGAGCAAGTCCTTCAGCAACGGCCGTCTTTCCAACACCTGGTTCTCCTATCAGGCATGGATTGTTCTTTGTCCTACGACCCAATATTTGGGTGACACGTTCAATTTGTGCTTGTCTTCCAACAACTGGATCCAGTTTTCCCTACACATGGAAGTTAATCAACATATAGATAATAACAAATTTATTAACAGACAGGACAACAAACACAACCACATGTTACCTCTTCTGCTAACTTTGTCAAATTCGTGCCATACTCCTCCAGAGTTGGCATTTTAGTGCCACTAGATCCCCCTCCAACACCAGCTGTGATGGGATCTGATGTATTACTTTCACCAACCATTCTTATAACCTAAAATTATTCATATGAAGTGAAATTAGAAATTAGAAATTGAATCAATAGAATAGAACGAAAAAAAAAAATAATGATCATCTCACTTGTGTCCGAATGTTATTGGGGTCAGCACCTAAATTTTCAAGAACTCTAGCTGCCACACCCTCGCCTTCACGAAGAAGTCCAAGCAACAAATGTTCTGATCCAATATAATTATGACCTGTAAAAAAAAAGGAATTAACCATTAGATATTCCACTATTTGATGAACCGTCTTTACAGAACTACGAACAACCATCAACAAAAACACTTGGACTGTGTTTGAATGGCAAGAATTGAATTATAATTCAATGTCTATGTTTTGGAAAAATCATAGAATCGTAATTCTTAAGAGATTTTTTGAATCATTCGTTATTTCCTCTCTTTTAAATGTTTATAAGCATCTAAAACTCATTTTTTGAAATGAATGATTAAGAATTGAGGAATAGCATGAGGGTTTGAGGAAAATCAGTGGTAGGGTTGAAATGTGAGATACTGAAATTCTTAACTAATTTAAGTGGAATTCAAAGTAAAACAAACAACATCAGATAGATCTTCTCAGAGAAAAAAAACTTATAATATAGCTTTTTAATATGAGGAAAAGAAGATTTTAGGAGTTGGAGGGCTGTCAAGAAAATGGAGAAAGAGGTTACCAAGGTGGCGGGCTTCTTCAAGAGAGAGTTCCAGGACACGTTTAGCACGAGGAGTAAATGGGATCTCCACAGCAACAAATCCACTTCCCCTTCCAATGATTTTTTCCACTTCCACGCGTGCATCTTTTAAATTAATCCCCATTGATTTGAGAACTTTGGCAGCAATTCCTGTGCCCTCGCCTATAAGACCTAACAGAATTTGCTCTGTTCCAACAAAGTTGTGACCTAGCCGTCTTGCCTCCTCCTGTGCTAGCATAATCACTTTGATTGCTTTCTCTGTGAAGCGCTCAAACATAGCTTTTGGAGAAGTTCGACAGGCTCTTCCTCGTCGTACAGATATCGCAGCTGCCACCTTAGAATGTAAATCCATACCAGTTCTTGACTTAAAAACTAAAGCATCTGAACCTCTTAATCCTGAGAAGCTTCTCAATCTAATTGGAGATGGTCTTATGCTAGAAAACATTTGTACTGGTTTCACACGACCCCCGTGTTGGCCATCACTACTACTACCACCAACAATGGATGGAGGAAACTTGATGATTGACTGAAGCAGTGTTCCTGCCATAGCTTCTCTTCACTCTAATTTCTGCATATCATGAAAAATAGGAAATACTTGGTATTCAAAATGGAATCAATCATTCTTCCGGATATAATAAACAAGGGATCACTGAGAAAGCAAGTCATCTTATTAACAAGAAAACATTCAGGTCACTTCAGGATATGAGTCCATAAAACAAACAAACAAACAAACAAACAAATCCAGTGCAGAAAAGTAGGTCATTTTCTAATACCATATAATAACAAGAAGCTATTGCATCAATATAGAATATGATTGAGTCAGCTCAACCATCAAATGCGAACATCTAAGAGTAGAAAGGCATGATAAAAAAGTGTTCAAAGTGAAGATCATGCATCGAAATCTCCCAAGCAAGCTCATATCAGGAAGCAATGAGGTGATGATAATCAATTAGTCTAAAGACACAAAACCCAATCGAGAACAAGTGAAACCCAAATTGAAAACCCTTAACGGGGCAAATAAGCATGAAATTAGGTAGAGATTTTTCACCTGAAAATAGGAAGCAGAATCTCCCCCCCTCCTCCTCCTTCTCCTTAGCTAACAGATTGATGAAAATGAATAAATTAGAAGAACTAGAGAGAGATAGAGAGAGAGAAAGAAAGAAAAGGGGGGAGGCGGGGGTTAGCAAAGGTAGGTTCTTGCTTGAGATAGTGTTTGATTATTAGGGTCGGCAAAGAAATGGATTGATGATACACTGCCTGCCTGCCTGCCTGCTTATATGTACGATGATTATAAACATCTATTCAATTCAATGGGCGTCTTTTTTTATTATTATTATTATTTAATTGTTTTTGTTAAAGAACAACCCAAAATAAATTACATCAAAAAGAAAATGAAAAATATAATTGGGCGGAGATGTTGATAGAAATAGAAAAGTTTAAAAAATAACTTTAAAGTTTATTAATTTTTTTATTTGGATATTTAACATTTTTTTATATTATTTATATCAAATATTTAATTTGGTTCTTTAACATTTTAATTTATGTGAAACTTTATATTTATTTTTTTATATGTTTAATTTATTATTTTATCTTATATATTTTTACTAATATTTTTTATATATCATAAATTTATAATAATGATAAAAAAACTAAAAATTAATAAAAAGAGTTTTAATAAAATAAAACACTTAATAAATAATAATATGTTATAAGTTACGAAATTGGAAAAAGACATTTAGATTACTAAATCAAAACACAAAAATAAATAATTTTTTTACAATAATTAAAAATACAACATAGATAATAAAAATTGGGTTTAATAATCTGGTAAATTATAACCACTTCCATTGCAAAAAATTATCAGTTGTGAATGGATCTGGTTGACCGGTTGTGAATGAATCTGGTTAACCTTGAGCTCTTTCTTTTATAAAATTTATGCCGGTTCAACTTTAATAAATGCTGGAATATTTGGATCTTTTATGGAACTCGAATCTTGCAATAAAATTTTGTTTTATTCCTTAATTTCTTTGAGTGCATGGTTCTTGTTTTATGATATTTAATTTGTTCGTTTGTCTTTCTCATTTCTTCAAAAAAAAAATTGTTTATTTTTTTGCATAGTGTTTATCATCGATGATGTATTATCATCAATTTTTCTTTTTAGTTTTTCTTTCTTCACCCTGATAGGTCATTCTGATTGAGAATCAATGTCTGAATTGTCTAAGTTTAGAGAAAATGAAGAAATACTAGGGGATACTCTAGAGTTAGGTTCTGAAGAGTGATAGTTGCAAATTTGTTTTCTTATGCTACTTGTGGAACAATCTTTAAATTTCAACATTGACGATTCTTCTTCCTCTTCCTCTTCCTCTTCCTCTTCCTCTTCCTCTTCCTCTTCCTCTTCCTCTTCCTCTTCCTCTTCCTCTTCCTCTTCCTCTTCAGATGATGATACGATGATCATAAACGCTCTTCATCAAAAACAAAAATGTTATATCGTACATCTTGCTCGTTGTTCCTTTGAATTGTTGACACAATAAAAAATCATGATCGTTATTTTCAACAATTGGACAATACATGCAAACTTAGATTATCTCCAATAAAAAAAATAACATCAATTTTTCGTATGTTGGCATATGTTATCCAGTAGATGCCACGGACGATTATATTAAAATTGGAGAGTCTACTACAATTAAAAATATAAAAAGATTTTGTCGAGCTGTGGTTGAAATATTTGACGAACGTTCTCTTAGAAAGCCAAAAACAAATAATATTTATAGACTACTCTATATTGGCAAGAAACATGGATTTCTTGAAATGTTATTAGGCAATTTAGATTAAATGAATTGGAGGTGGAAATTTTGTCATGTGGGCCGAGCAATATGCAGCCCGTAGTGGAAAACCTATAATTATTTTTGAAGTTGTAGCAGATTATGATATATGGATATGTCATTCATATTTCGGTTTACCAAGCACCAACAACGATATAAACGTGTTAGAGTTATCTCATATGTTCTTGAATCTAAATCAAGGTATTTCTCATTCAACTCATTATATAATATGGGTTGTTATTTAGCTCATAGCATATATCCAAAATGGTCTATTATTGTTGTTAGGATCTAGGTCGCCGCTGGTGGACCAGGGGTTGGACCGGTTAGCGGTTCTCACTCGTAGGGTGGTGGTTAATCCGGTTAGAGATTAACACCGGAGTTTCAATACTACACAACCTGTCACAAACCCTTGAACTAGGTTCAAGCGCGGAAGATGTTTGCTTTCAGATTGAAGCGGCACGTTGGTTTGATAGACAAGGCCGGTTTCGGATGATGGAGATTTGGAAATGGTGGGTCGGTGTTGGTAATCTGGATATTCGGTATGGTTAGTATAGAGTCGGTTTGGGGCGGTGTGGTTAGTTAGTCGGTTAGATAATGAAACCGGCAGAAAGTAAATAACAAGACAGATTTTATGGATGTTCGGAGATAAAACTCCTACGTCACCCCTTCCTCTCAAAACCGCGAGAAGGATATTCACTAAGGAATACAAGTACAGGCCGATCGAGACTTATTTCCTGCTCGATAACACTCTTACAATTTACACCGAAATTGTAAAGCACACTTTAACTTTCAACACTTAGGCTTTCTAAAACAGCACACTTTTATCTCGTAGTAAATGCTCTTAATATCTCAATATCACAATGTTGTCTCTTGATGTCCCGTTTTTGTCACTGCATTTACTCTTCTTCAGCTACCCCTTTTATAGGTGAAATATGCCAACGGTCATATTTCATTGCCTTGAATCTGATTGGCTGATCAGAAGTGCAGTGATTCAGTGTTTCAGAGGTTCAGACCTGCGGTCGTTTCCTCAGACCTGATGGTCAATCTCAGACCTGGTATTATGTCTCAGACCTGGCGGTCTGTTCTTCCGGTGTGTAAGACAAACCTGCCGGGTTTGTCTTTTACTTGATGTAGGCATTGTCTGTTGGACAGTTGTCTGTACTTGAAAGATTTCCTTTTTGGCTTATCCCGAAGTAGAAGGATCCGGTAGTATTGTTTTCTGCAGCCTGCAGTCTTTCCTCAGACTTGCATGGATATGGAAGTATTCAGTCTGTTCCTTTGGTATCATTCTCAACAGATACCCAAATTGTCTTCTTGTACTGGTCGGTCATTTGACTTGGCCGAATGTCTTTTGGTAGTGATGTAACCGGACTTCTTCCGGTTATTCTTGTCTTGTGGATGATCGGCTGTTTGATGATTCCAGTTTTGAGCTTTGACCGATCCTTTCTTTGTGCGGTCACGTTCCGAATACTCTTGATCGGTTTGGTATCTTGACCGGTTAGGTTTCTTTAGTCGGTTCTCTTGTTCATCCGGTCCGGTTCCTTGTTCCTGCATGGAAAGTTTATTTAAGTTAGGTTTATTTGAACCGGCCTTATTTTATCTAACAATTTCTCCCTTTATGATTATTTTATTTAAAATTATCAAAATCATGTAAGTTTGCAACCGTAGGCCGGTTGTTTTGTTTGGCCGGAATTTTGACTTGGGAAAATTTTTAGAAAAGTGTTTGAGAAAAATTTTTTGGAAAAGTCTTTATAAGAGTCTCTATCTTTTATCTTATCAATTTCTCCCTTTTTGATTATTTTATTTAAAATTATCAAAACTAAGTAGAAATGCAAAATAAGGCCGGATTCAAAAAATAACTTTATATACTTATATATAGATGACCGGAAAAGACAAAGTATATAGAAATACTAAGGCCAATAAGAAAAAGAAGGATAGTCTCTATTCAGAGTCCGTGAAGTCATAGACGCTCTTCTTTTTCTTCTTCGGTTGCTGTTGCCCGGTCGGTTCGGAAGATCGTCGCCTTTTAGACCGGGACCGCAGTTGTTCTTCGACTTCGTCCTCGACTTGGTCGGCTTGCTGCGATATACCCGTAATGACCGGTTCAGAGACCTCTTTGAGCAGCTCGGCTATCTGAACTTTCTTAGGGGCCTCCCTCTGTCTCTTTTTCGGTGCTGAGGCGGAGGCGACCGCCTTTTTCTTCTTGTGTTCCCTAGCGAAGCCGTCCAGCCTCCGTGCTTCCCTTTCCAACCGTGCGGCATCCTCCGCAGCTCGGGAGGCTACTTTCTCAGCAAACCCTGGGAATATGGCCTCAGCATTTTTAAGTCGCGCGGCTTCCACTTCCGCTTCGGTCAGTTGAGACGATCGCGGTGCCTCTTTATCTTTGCTAACTTCGGCGTCCAGCGCATCCTGGACCCTCTTAGCTACTTGAGCATCAGCCGCTATAGCCGCGGCGTCCGCGTCCACCTTAGCCCTTAGAATTTCGGCCATTTGTTCGGAGAGCGCCTTCACTTCGACCATGAGACTCTCGTTTGTCTTCTCGAGTTTGGAAACCCGGTTAAGTGCTGTGTCGACCCGTTCGAAGTCTTTCTTTAGATCGGAGGTCACATCCTCCAGACTTGCGGTTCGCTGAGCCCATTTATCGCGCTCACCGGCCTCTTCCCACAGTCCGGTGCCGAGTTCTGAGAGTCGGTCTTGATGTTTTTCCAGAAGCAGCCTTGTCACGTCGGTGAACTTCAGGGCCGAATCAACTATTCTGTTGGATCTATCCTTGAATGGTTGAAGCTCGGACACGTTGTGTTCCTGTATGCGGTCATCGATCCGTTCCGATATGGATGCTTCAAGCTTTTGAAGACGGTCCTCAACCCATTCTTTAGCAGCCCATTCTTTAGGAGGGTCTGAAGCGGTGACTTCCGGTGGTGGGGGAGGTGATTGCTCGGTGGGATCTGAATCGGCTCTGTCATGGGATTCTATCGGTGCCGCATTCTCTTTTGGAAGTTCTAATGGTGCCGCAATCTCCAAGATCGGTGCCGCATCCTCCAAGATCGGTGCCGCATCCTCCATTGGGGGTGTTGGACAGTTAACTGGAAACTTATCGATTACGGGAGCAGTATAGACAGGTATTTGTATTCGGCTGCATATCGTTTCCAGCCGCTCGATTTCTTAAAGTATTTCCCTTTTGCCTTTTTCAAGCCGTGTTAACACCCGCGGCGCTACGGTGTCCACCGATCCCGTCTTGTCGAGCTCTTCCTTAATTCTCCGACTGCGCTTTCTTAGTTTCCGAAGTTGGATCCTCGGTAACAGGAGACAGGTTCGGCTTTGTACCTCTTGAATTGTGTTGGATTTTGTGAGGCTCATCATCAGGTCCTCTACTTCCTCCAATCTGTCGATGCATTGCTTTTCCGTGTGGCCCGGTATATGGTGTACTAAACCGGTGCTCATGCCACTCCAAGTATAGCTCTTCAACGTCTTCGGCTCGCTTGTTAACGCCCTGAAGGATTTTCTGGGCTAATCTATCGGCCTCTGCTTCTTCGGCCTCCTCCCTCTCCGTGTTGTAGCCTTCATCATTGGCTTCTTTATCAACCCCTTCTTCACCCTCGGTGGTCTCAGGATTGGTGTTTGGTTCGGCATCGTTTGGACTCCGAGCCGAATGATCGACGTCATTGACCGTTCTATCATCGGTCCTCTCCGTGTCGGTTTCCGTAGAGGCCCACTCCTCATCTTCTGTGTGCTGAGGTGGGTCGGAGAAGATTATCTTTTCTTTGCCTTTTCCTCCGGTCTTTGCTTTGGCCGGGGCATCTTTCTTTGCGGCTTTCTTCTTTCGGCCACCTGTGGAGCTGGGGGCCGGCTGTGTCCTTTCAAGGAATTTCCTTGATCTGATGAGGCAGCGTTTTTCTATCGCAACGCCGGGACCGATGTTGAGATTCAAGTGAAGGAAGATCTTACCGAGGGGCACGGCGTATCCCCACGACCGGCTTGAGTCCGGTTTCACCATATCCATGAGGTTGCTGAACACCGATCTTGCCCAGTTGACCTCTTTACCCTCCATCAGACCGATTAGCATCTTGATTTTGTCCCTCGTGAGGTTGTTGAGGTTTCCTCCCCTTGCCAGGATCGCCCTTGTGAAAATGTCACACATCGGGATATACTCCGGCCTTAGCATTTGCTTGCTCCCAGATGTTTTGATCGGCTCATGAGATGCCGATAGAATGTAGCAAGCCGATTCAAAGGTGTTCTGGTCTATTTCTGTCGTTGCATCCTGGCCGGAAGTTGGAAGACGCAGGCTTTCGGCCACCAATTCTTCTGTGAGCTCTATTCGGGAACCGCATACAGTCGCGGTGATCTTGTCGTAGGCGATAGTTGCGGTTTTGAAGAACTCTTCGACCGCATCTTTGTAAATGACGTGAGGACCGCCTAGGAAATATTCCAGACCGGTTTTAATCAGCCGGTCAATAACTGCTTTCGCCTCGGTCGTACCATTCAGCCGGATTTCCTCGAAATCCACCTGAGAGTAGAGTCTAAACAACACCGAATCACGACCCATGTTAAAGAGTTTGAGAAAGTGAAAGAGAGAGCCGCTTCAAAAGAGTTAGAAAGCTTAGAGAGAGAAAATAGATTCGCGTGAGAATGAAATAAAATGACAGAAGGTCCCTTTTATAGATGCGGTTTGGAAGCCCAACCGTCCCATCAATAATGGGCGGGAATTTTCCCTCCAAAATGAAAAGGCGCCAAACTATGGGTGGTAAAACAAAAAGAGGTGGGCGGCAAACTTGAGCGGGAGATTTCCCTCCAAAATCCTTTGCTTATGTCATTGATGACGCACTCTTCTTCTAGAAACCGATGGATTGAACGGTTTCTAGGTTCAATTGATTATTTAGAGTGTTAACAAATTAGGCAGATTTCATGTGACCGGAAAAGAACGCGGTTATAGGTTGAAAATGTGAACCGGTTACTTAGATAAGTGTTCAAAGAATTGAGAAGACACGGTCATTTAAACTGAAATGATGTTAAAAGTCAAGAGATAGCAGAGAAAGGAAACCGATTATAAGATTCGGTACAGAGATAGGCATACAGAAACAATGTAAAGTATAGCCTATTCAAAAGACATTCTCCAGATTCGTTCTATTGCCGAATCCCTGTCGAGGATGTTTGAAGAGGAAGCCAGTGTGCCCGGTCCGAACTCTGGTCGGTACCCAAGAATCAGCTTGCTGATATGCGGTGCATACCCGAGACCTTTCTTGGTCAGCACCATATTCTTTAAGTTTTCCCATATGACCGATGACCAGTTGATGGCCGATTTGCAAAGAATGTGGGTCATGATGTTGTAGGTATTCCTGGAATACCGTTGATTAGGTGATTGACACAGAATTGACCGGGTCACGATTTCGAGCAGTAGCTGACCGTGACTAGCAAGTTGGGTTTTTGGCCCAAAGTGTTCCACCGGAGAGGGGGTGGCCGACAGGTATTGCGCGGTTTCAAATCCCGCAAGGTCCTGAATAGTCGGAAAGTCAGAGAAACCTTCAGCGGGTAGACCGAATAGTGAGACAAATTCATCCTCGTCGATCCAGAACGTATGGTTTCTGACAGTCGAGACGATGTACTTCCCCCTGATGTAGGCGCTTCGAAAGAAGGCCTTGACATCGTCTAGAAGAATAGGACCGGCCTCTTCAAGAAACGGTTGAAGACCGGTTTCAGCAAGAGAGTCATACATGAATTTCTGCTTAGTAGTGCAGTCCCTTATGCCCGTGCAAGAGTTGAAATCGATGCATAGAAAGTTTCCCAGAGTTCTGTTCGGCATGATTTCGGTATTTGAGAGAGAGACGGGATTCAAGAATATCAGATGTGATCTTGTGCTTTCGGATGTGATGAAATGAGTAGAGGATGGCTCCTTATATAGGATCGGTTTTGGAGGGAAAAATCTGAGCATTGATGATCAGTTTTGTTTTATTAAGGAAAGGAATCTTTACCTTTTCAAGGCGCATGGGGAAGTGGCAAATTTGCAAAGCCCTAGGTAAGTGTTGGTTGAGAAGTAACCAGTTTGGTTGGAAATTAAATGTGCGGGTGGTTGGGGGTTATTTCATTGATTGGAATTATCTCATTAAATGCACTTGAACATAACCGAGATTAATTAGATAGATGCCGAAAATAACAGAGATAATGCCGAACATGGCATACATGAACGATGAAGGAAACATGAAAGACACAAATAAAGCCGAAGGAAACATAGATGAGGCCGAAATGATCAAACTTGAGTTGGTTAAGAATACACCCGGTGCATGAAGCAAAACGACCGGGTGCAGGAAGAAGTGACTCATGGTGCAAAGGTGTTGACGTCACCGTTGCGGTTTCTTCTCCTCTAGGCCCTCTCGAACCGCCTATAAAATGGGTCGGTTACTTCTTTGGTGAGCACCTGAGCTTGGTTCAAACCTTCGCCGGGACAGGTTGGGACTCCAAGCTCCACAAGGAGGCTGCTTATTTGAGGAATGAAACCAACTGATCGGATGCCGATCATCCAGATAAGGATGTCGAAGAGCACCCTAGACCAATTTACTGGTGTGCCGGTGATTATGGCCGCCATCATGTTGAAGTTCGAGACACTATAGGTGTTTGTGACGTCCCTACCAAAAATGCTCTTGCCGATCACATCGTTGAGAAGCTGATATTCAGCTCTCAGATATGATTTTGCTCCATGGTCCTCAACCGGGTCGTTAGACCGAGAGAGGGCGACGCAGACTTCGGCTTTTACATCCCCAGGGATGTCCAGATCTGTGATCCCGTGCCTTGGCAGGCTATGACACCTCGCAAAATCTCGTTCAGTGAAATCGAAGACAATGCCTCCCACCTTGGATTGGATGTGGGTATCAAAGTGGGGGGTGCCCCGAAACACCCTTGCATTGTGGAATAACTCCAGAACGGAGTCCGAATAGATGGAGTGCTTGTCACATAGGAAACTTTGGAGGCCGGTTTCCTCCAAAGATTTTATCATCTTGTATATTTCATACTGGTCTGTGGAAGAACAGGATTGAAAATCAACCTGAAGGATGTTGGGAAACTGAGACATTTTATGCCTTAGTGAGAGGATGTTCTTGTGACTTGTGAGTGTTGTGGTGAACGTTTGCTTTACTTAAATACTAGTTTAGGAACTATCCTATTGTCCAGGCATTAAATGGGATGACATGTATTAACTGCAGGATAAGAGATATTGCATGAAATAGGCATGTTTACAGTCTAGGTGTCGGTCATAGGCCTGGACTGTGAAAGATATCAAAAGATCTTCACGTCTTTTTAGGCGCGACCATATTACTTTGAAAGGGCAATGTTTCAGAACAGATATCTACAAGCATTGATAGTTATTCCACATCTGTGTGAAATTCAAATAATCTAGAATGACCTGCTTCCAAACCGGTCAGGTATCAGTTGTTCATCCCAATGCGGTTATTTGGTGCATGCACTAAGTAGCCGGTCGGTTTACTCTATCTGATAGACTGGGCGGTTCTTCCACAAACACCCTGAAGATTCGAAGTTCAACAGTTTAGGAAGAATTATCGGTTTTGTCTGTCTGAACCGGCTTCCCTTTAAGCATCCTTTGGAAGGATTTGGCTAATATCGGTTAAGCCGAGAGTAAGCCTGAATTGAGAAAACTTAGCTTCCTGTAGCGGCTTTGTGAAGATATCGGCTACTTGTTGGTCGGTCGGTACGTATTCCAGCCGGATATGCTTCAGCGTGACATGCTCCCGAATGAAGTGATGCCTTATGTCGATGTGCTTGGTTCTGGAGTGGAGAACCGGATTGTAGGTGATTGCTATGGCACTCGTGTTGTCACAGAAAATCGGGGACTCTTCGGCTATGACACCGAAGTCCTTCAGCTGCTGTTGGATCCAGAGAAGTTGAGAACAGCAACTTCCGGCCGCCAGGTATTCAGCTTCTGCAGTGGATGTGGCCACATATGTTTGCTTTTTGCTATGCCATGAAATGAGTCGGTCACCAAGGAACTGACATGTTCCGCTGGTGCTTTTTCTGTCAATCTTACACCCTGCATAGTCTGCGTCTGAGTAACTTGTTAGATTGAAGGACGAGTCTTTTGGATACCACAGACCGACATCAGGTGTGCCCTTTAGATACTTCAGTATTCTCTTTGCGGCTGTGTAATGGGATTGCTTTGGATTTGCTTGGAATCTCCCACAAACACTAACTGCAAACAGGATGTCCGGTCTACTCGCTGTCAGGTACAGTAGGGAACCGATCATGCCCCGGTATGCAATCTGGTCTACCGATTGGCCCTCATCATCTCTATCCAGTTTAATGGATGAGCTCATTGGAGTAGCCGCCGAGGAGCAGGTGTCCATACCGAATTTCTTTAGCAGCTCCTTGGTATATTTAGGTTGACTGATGAATGTTCCTTCTTTGAGTTGTTTGACCTGAAGACCTAGGAAGAAACTTAATTCTCCCATCATACTCATCTCAAACTTGTCAGTCATCATTTTTGAAAACTTGTCACATAGCTTAGGATCGGTGGAACCGAAAATAATGTCATCTACATAAATTTGAACAAGTAGGATATGTTCCTTCTTTTCAAATTTGAACAATGTCTTATCCACCGAACCAATGGTGAAATCATGTTCTAATAGAAATGCGGTTAGTGTATCATACCAGGCTCTAGGTGCTTGCTTTAGACCGTATAAAGCTTTATTTAGCCGGTATACGTGGTTTGGAAATGCAGCGCTTTTGAAACCGGGTGGTTGTTCAACATACACTTCTTCACGTAGGTCACCGTTCAGAAATGCACTTTTAACATCCATTTGAAAAACCTTAAAGTTTTTGAAAGCAGCAAATGCAAGAAAAATCCTAATGGCTTCAATTCTGGCTACAGGAGCAAATGACTCTTCAAAATCAATGCCTTCTTCCTGTTTGTAACCTTGAGCCACTAATCTGGCTTTGTTCCTCGTGACCAAACCGTCCTCATTGAGTTTGTTTCTGAATACCCATCTTGTTCCTATGACTGATTGATCTTTCGGTCTGGGAACTAAGTACCAGACTTTACTACTCTCGAACTGGTTTAGCTCTTCTTGCATTCCCAAGATCCAATCCGGATCTGACAATGCTTCATCTATTCTTTTCGGTCAATCTGGGATATGAAAGCTGAGTTAAAATATCCTTCCAGAAGTTGACTCCTAGTTCGAACAGGTTCTGAAGGGTCACCTATAATTTGCTCAGGAGGATGTTTACTGTTTCTTCTGAGATTCAGTTCAGGGATGTCTACCAAATTACCGTTAACTTGACCAAGGCTAGACATGTCGGTAGGCTGAACGAAATTGTCAGACCGACCGACTCGCTCGGATTGGACCGAAGTGTCAGCTTCCTGTTGTGGAACAGCTTGATCCGGCTGGGTATCAATAATACCCATTTGGTCATGGACAAACCGCCTGAAGACCGGAGTCTCATCTTCACTATCAGAATGAATATCGTTATTTTCCAGTCTGTTGTGTAGATCAAAGCATGAAGCAGTATTGCTTTCAACCGATTCATCGAAAACAACGTGAATTGTTTCCTCCATGGTTGCAGTTCTATTATTGTATACTCTATATGCTTTACTTACTGCCGAGTACCCTAGCATGATGTCGGTATCGGTTTTTGCATCAAAAGCGGTGAGTTGGGTTTTACCATTTATATGAATATAACATTTACAACCGAAAATCCTGAGGTACTTGAGTTTGGGAACTCTGTTAAAATAAACCTCATACGGTGTTTTGTTGTGAAATCTGTTTATCAAAGACCGGTTTTGTGTATAGCATGCAGTGTTGATAGCCTCAGCCCAAAATTTCTGAGCAATGCCGAAGTCGGCTATCATGGACCTTGCGGCTTCCTTGAGAGTCCGGTTTCTTCTCTCGGCCAGGCCATTTTGTTGAGGAGTCCTAGCACTAGACAACTCGTGTCTAATGCCGGATTCATCAAGATATGCAGTTAATGTACTATTGGTAAATTCGGTACCTCTATCACTTCGAATGCTATTAATGCGAGTTGATTTTTCATTTTGCAGGCGCTTAAGGAGTGTGATCAGGTTTGATACGGTTTCACGTTTAGATGGTAGGAATATTACCCAGGTATATCTAGAATAATCATCAATAACTACCATGGTGTAAAGCATACCTCCTAGGCTAATGACCTGAATCGGTCCAAATAGATCCATGTGAAGAAGATCTAGGCATCGGCTAGATTGGATATTTCCATTACTCTTAAAAGATGACCTAGTTTGTTTACCCATTTGGCATGCTGAACAGACCTTATCCTGGTTAAATACTATATCAGGAATACCTTCAACTAGCCTTTTACCGCGAATGTAGTTTAAGGTTTTCATGTTTAGATGGTTTAGTCTCTTGTGCCATAGCCAGGTTTGATCAGTCTTAGCTATCATGCATATATGATATTCTATTCTGGTTTTCCAGTCTACCTTATAGATGTTACCTATCCTATTTCCGGTTAGTAGTACAATACCTTGAGAGTTCTTAACTAAGCATGCATGTTTAAGGAATTCTACCGTGTATCCGGCATCACACATCTGACTAATACTAAGTAGATTAAAACGTAGGTTTTCAACTAGAAGTACATTGTCAATGGTTAGGTTACCATGGACAATCTTACCCTTGCCCACAGTTTTACCTTTTGAGTTGTCACCGAAGGTAATTAGAGCACCGGTTACTGATCTGATGTCGGTTAGCAAATTGTTATTTCCGGTCATGTGCCTGGAGCAACCGCTGTCCAAGAACCATTCGGAGTTTCCTAGCCGTTTCTTTGGATCCTGCAAAATGTACATATTTACAACTGTTTGGTACCCACATTTACTTGGGTCCACATGCGATTAGTCCCTTAGGTACCCAAACTTTGATAAACCGGACGGTCTTCTTTGCTAGGGTTTTAACTGTCCTTTTGACACTTGGTCTGGTGTATTTCGGTTTTCCTTCAAATGTCCTAAAAGATGATGGTCTTTGGTTCGGTGATCTATGGTTTGACCTACGCGGTTCAGGAAAGTTTTTCTTATATCTGAGGATTTCGGCTTTTCTTTTCTCAGGGTCAAGCCATGAATCGGTTGGACCAACATAGTCGTATTTTAGCTTTTCTTCCCTATAGTATGCGGTCTCCTCTTCTTCAGCTGTCCAGGAGCTCTTAAGAAATTTTATAAAAGGAAGGTTTCCTTTTGTGAGCCGTGCTTTCTCTATGGGTTTTCGGTCTTTAGAGCTATTCCCTGTGTATCCAAGGCCACGCTTACAACGAGGATGCCTGTAGTGTTTATTCATATTCTTTACTATATCGCTAGATCTCTTATAGGCGGCCATCTTATATTGAAGTCGGGCATTTTCTTCCTTGGTTAGTTCTCTAGTAGGTTCACTAGATTGTTCGGTCTTAGGATCTAATTCAGTTTCTAGAGTATGGGTATCATCAGATTGTATGACCTCCGGTTCAGGTATGATAAGTACCTCTGGTTCTGTTGGAATAGGTACTATGGGATCGGTTCTAATATTGAGATGCTTGGGTAGCATGGTTAATAGGTTCTTATATTCTTCTACCATGTCATTCAATGCATTGTATAATTCATCTTTAGTAAATTCTTCGCAAGGAGAGTCGAATACCTGTTCCTCATTTGCCATGAGACATGTAAGTTCATCGTCACTATCACTGCGAGCCCATAGACTTCCTCCATCGTCGGCTATCAGTGCTTTCAGTACCTCACTTCCTTCACCGGCTTGTTGATAACTGTTTCTGTCATTTTGATAGTCCGGTTTCTGGGTATCCCTCCTCGGTTTCCTGTATTCCCACTTAAAGTGTCCCAAACAGTTACAGTTATAGCATCTTACATTGGATTTATCACCATAGTAGTTGTTCGTAGGTTGGCTTCTTTTCATGAACCTCTCAAACTTCTGTGCAAGCATTGCCATGGCATCCTCAGTGAACTGTTCGGCGGTTCTGATCGGTGCGGGTGCAGGAACCGGTATCGGTGCAGGTGTAGGGGCAGGTGCAGCCGGTTCTGTAGATGTGATTAGTGCTCTGGTTGATGTTGAGGCCGAGACTTCCTCTTCAGTCCTAGATCTCATCTCGAATTCGTATGCCTTTAGATCTTCGAATACGTCGTATAGTTTCATCTTACGTAGGCTCTTTGATTCCCTCATTACCATTGTTTTTATGTCCCAGGCACTTGGAAGAGATCTCAAAGCCTTCATAACTACCTCTTTGTTCTCATACTTCTTGCCCAGAGTTGCTAGTTCATCTAACACACCGGTGAACCGGTCACTGTATTCCTTCATAGTTTCTCCTGGTTTCATTTTGATGCTTTCAAACTTCTGTGTGGCCATCATTATTTTGTTCTCCCTTGTTCTTTCATTTCCTTCAAAGATCTGGATGACCGTGTTCCATGTCTCCTTCGCGGTTTTGCAATCTCTGATCTTGCAGTATGTGTTTCTGTCCACGTTGTTGGAGATCCGGTTTCTAGCATGGTTGTCCAGATTGTTCCTTCTCCTATCTTCAGCCGTCCATTCTTTTCTATCTTTATCAATGAATATCGGTCCTTCGGTCAGAATGGATTCCATTTCATCATCCAAGGTGACTAGGTGCAGGTGCATGCGTGCCTTCCAGTTGGCAAAGTCATCACCTTCTAGCATTGGAGGCCTATCCTGATACATGTTTGCTTGAGTATTGAAGCGGCACGTTGGTTTGATAGACAAGGCCAGTTTCGGATGATGGAGATTTGGAAATGGTGGGTCGGTGTTGGTAATCTGGATATTCGGTATGGTTAGTATAGAGTCGGTTTGGGGCGGTGTGGTTAGTTAGTCGGTTAGATAATGAAACCGACAGAAAGTAAATAACAAGACAGATTTTATGGATGTTCGGAGATAAAACTCCTACGTCACCCCTTCCTCTCGAAACCGCGAGAAGGATATTCACTAAGGAATACAAGTACAGGCCGATCGAGACTTATTTCCTACTCGATAACACTCTTACAATTTACACCGAAATTGTAAAGCACACTTTAACTTTAAACACTTAGGCTTTCTAAAACAGCACACTTTTATCTCGTAGTAAATGCTCTTAATATCTCAATATCACACTGTTGTCTCTTGATGTCCCGTTTTTGTCACTACATTTACTCTTCTTCAGCTACCCCTTTTATAGGTGAAATATGCCAACGGTCATATTTCACTGCCTTGAATCTGATTGGCTGATCAGAAGTGCAGTGATTCAGTGTTTCAGAGGTTCAGACCTGCGGTCGTTTCCTCAGACCTGATGGTCAATCTCAGACCTGGTATTATGTCTCAGACCTGGCGGTCTGTTCTTCCGGTGTGTAAGACAAACCTGCCGGGTTTGTCTTTTACTTGATGTAGGCATTGTCTGTTGGACAGTTGTCTGTACTTGGAAGATTTCCTTTCTGGCTTATCCCGAAGTAGAAGGATCCGGTAGTACTGTTTTCTGCAGCCTGCAGTCTTTCCTCAGACTTGCATGGATATGGAAGTATTCAGTCTGTTCCTTTGGTATCATTCTCAACAGATACCCAAATTGTCTTCTTGTACTAGTCGGTCATTTGACTTGGCCGAATGTCTTTTGGTAGTGATGTAACCGGACTTCTTCCGGTTATTCTTGTCTTGTGGATGATCGGCTGTTTGATGATTCCGGTTTTGAGCTTTGACCGATCCTTTCTTTGTGCGGTCACGTTCCGAATACTCTTGATCGGTTTGGTATCTTGACCGGTTAGGTTTCTTTAGTCGGTTCTCTTGTTCATCCGGTCCGGTTCCTTGTTTCTGCATGGAAAGTTTATTTAAGTTAGGTTTATTTGAACCGGTCTTATTTTATCTAACAATTGTGCAAACAATTCATGAGCCAAATGGTCCGGAAAAAATATTTTGTAATGAAATAGAAAGCATATAGAAAGGACGTTGAACGTGCGGAGTTCTTCAATCACGTTTTGCAATTGTAGTAGAACCAGTACAGTATTAGAAAAAAGAAGTGTTGTGTGATATAATGACTACATGTATAATATTGCATAACATGACTATTGAAATTGAAATGGAAATGAAAACACTTTCGTCGGATGTCGAAATGATGATAGATAAAAATACTCGATTTCAAGATTTCATATCTCGTTACGAAAAAATAAGAAATAAAAAAGCTCACAATAAACTTCGTAATGCATTAATTGATCATTTGTTGGAGGAGTACACCAATTTCGAGAATTGATACATCATCTATTTTATGTGTACGAAGTACTTTTTTAATAATGTTTGTTTTTTTTAATAATAAAAAATGATATACTCAATGAAAATTTAAAAGAAAACAAATCCACGAATCAACGTGTCATGCCATTTGAGTATGAGAGAGAAAATTTTAAAAATGTCCTAAAATGCACGTGGTTAAGAGAGAAAATTAAAAATGTCCTGAAACGATCATTTCAGGACAAAAAAAATCCGGTCCTGAAATGAGCGTTTTGGGACGTGGGGGCAACGTGGCAAGCCACGTCAGATTCGTGGACTTACTTTCGCTGAAATTTTTATTGAATTTATCAATCCTCTTAATAAATATGTTCTCGTTTAGTATAGTTTACGTTTATTTAATTACGTTTAATTTGTTTTTTAATAATGTTTTTTTTGATGTTTTTTTTTCTCGTGTAGTGTAATTTGCGTTTATTTTATAATCTTTAATTTGATTTTTATGTGTATAAATTATTGATCTATAATTAGTTTTATCATAATTTTTTTAATGGGTGTAGTTGAAAAAATATTGAGATTTAATTTGTAAAGTTAATAAATATATATCTAGTAATTGAAAATGTTAAAAATCGGTATAAAAATAATATTTCTAAAATATTATTTTAAATTTGAAAATGAGTTTTTTTTGTTAAACATGAATTATTGTTTGATGTGACATTTACTACATTTTGAGTTTGAGAATGAGTTTTTGGGTTGGAGATGGTCTAAATATATCAATTATAATAGTCCTCTTCTCTATCCGAAATATATTGTTTGAGGATATTTTTTCAGGTTGAAATTTATTTATTTTATAAATTTATTTTTTAATAATAATATAATTTTTTAATATAAAATATAATTTAATATAGTTATATATATATATATATATATATATATATATATATATATATATATAATTTCTCAAAATCATATATGAAATTGATGATAGTAAAAAATAATCAAAATAAAACTAGAGGAGAATGTATAGTTTGGACCGGACTGGATATCAACTTCATCCACGTAAGACTGATAGAGATGAACTGAATAAACTATGTCAATATGAACAAATTCTTCTCTAAATTTGAAAATGTTCATTCATTTGATAAACTTGTGGGTGATTTTAAAATTGAAAATTAATTATCCAACTAATTTTTGACAACACGTAAATACGATTCGAAACGAATACGAAAAAATTAAGTTTGAATGATGTATTTTTGGGTTCATGTCAACCTGTTTATCCTAATTAATAATCATGTCAAAATCAAATCAAACTTGAAATGATCCAAAATAAACTCGTCAACTTGTTTATAATTTTCTTGTGTAGGATTTGTGTTTATTCTTTCTTACCCACTCATTTTCACTAAAGTTGAATTTCAACTTAACTCTTTCTTTTTCTCCACTTTGATCATATAATCCTCAAAGTTTAAAGTATTTCCTTCCTTCCCTATCCATTGTAACAATCGACATAACTATGCATATTCACATTTTATTTTTCTACTCAACTTGTAAGCGAATTTTAATTTAACTTTATTTTTGTTTTCGTTGATGTAATTTTAATTTGAAATAGAGATATGTTATTAATTTACATCGGGTTGGATTTGAGTTGGGTTAAGTCAGTCGGGTGGGATTCGAGTTGAGTTGAGTTGAGTTAGTCCATCCTTAACGATTAGAGTCGCTTGTAGCTGTAACCTCACTTTATATATCGTCACATGTCACATTAAATTTCTCTGCTCAACTTGTAAGTGGATTTTTTTAATGTATGAAACTAAACCCCACAATTATGATTTTAACTTCCATTTAAGACGTTGGAAATGAAATTAAACTAGTGATCTTCTGTCTTTTATGAACTACTTCTATCACTTAAACTACCTTAATGAGTAATTTTTAAACGGATTTATGATTTAGTTTATTGTTATTTTGTGTTGATGTCACTTTAATCGAAAATAATCGAAAATAGAAAAATGTGTTATTAATTTAAATCAGGTTTGATTTGAATTGAGTTAGTTAGATAAATCAGACTGAATTCAAATAATTACAAATAAACAGAGATTTCATATCAGAAATTTTGATACAAATTACTAAGTAAAAGTTAATATCGATCCATCTAGTTCAATCATCACAATCACTATTTTATTTAAAAAAAAAAAATCATGCTGACTTCTTGTAAAATTTTAATTTCTTTAATGTACTTAACATATGTATATATTATTAATATAAATAAACTATTAATTTAAATATATTCTTGTATTTTGGTTCAATTTTTTTTTATAATTGTTATTTTTATTTGATCTTATTGTTTAAATTTAATTATTGTTATTAGGTTTAGTATTTAATAATATATTTGATCATTTTAGTTTTTTTATTTGATCAATTTTAAGATTTTTTTTTTTATTAACGTTAACCAATCAACAAAGCTAGTCAACAAACCTTAAACCAACTATTTGGGATTTAAAAAAATTACACCTAAGGTTCGAAGGTACATTCAGGGCTTTGTCGGTTTTTAATAACTTGAGTTACTTATATATAAAATAATAATTTGTGATTATTTTGAGAATATATATATAATAATAATATAATTAATATTTATTTAAAATATAATATATTTAATATTTTGAAATGATATTTGATTCCAGAGTACAAAATAAAAAATTTAAACAATATTATCATCCGATGACTGTTCTGCTAATTTTGCTAGAATTTTTAAACATAAAAGGGTTTAATACAGTGGTTCATTATTAACACAACTTAGGAATAATATGTTAATGTCTTTCAACAGCTTTAAAATGTCAATAAAAAATGCTTATAAAAAGTACAATATAACTATATGAATAAGCTACATGTGCCGGCGGGTAAAGAAATAAGAGAAATTAAAGACCCCATGAACTCTATCTTGCACACGAAATAAGTTTTGCGAGGCAAGAGATTACTCTAGAATTTGAATATTAGTTCATTTTATTTGAAACGTGACCAGTAAAATTGGACTAACAATAGATAAATGAGACATTCTAATCGCTCCAATGAATTTAAATTTAAATTTAAATTGATGAAAATATAAAAAATGATATTTCTGATTTTATTTTGGCAAGTATTAATTTTATATAATAAATAAAATGTAACACTTATTTTATTTGATAATGTGTAAAATTAATTTGTGCATTGAAACCTTTGAAATTACATATTATTTCTAAGAGAGTATTCTCATTATGACATTCAATTAGGTATATTAGTTCTTTGTAATTAAAATCAAACATTGAATTATATTCTTACATTAATCTCCATTAGCATTTAGCCCGTACATTTGCACGAGTAATAATATAAAAATCGAGAAAAAAAATTATAATTAAAATGTGTTAACATTTTTAATTTACTCAAACATATATATTCAAATTAACTATAACTCTCGATCCGTCAATTCAGACACTTTAAAAAATAAGCGTATATATATATATATATATATATATATATATATATATATATATATATATATATATATATATATATATTAAACTTATATTGTTAAAACCTCTCGCGTTCATCAAATTTGGTATTGAATTTAAAATATAAAGTCTTATTAGCCTAGTTGGTTAAATGGTTGTACTTATTTTGTTATGTTGTAAGTTCGAAACATACGATTAACATTTTTAATTTTATTTTTAACCGTTTTAAGTTTATAAGTGACTCAACCCACAATCCGACCCAAGTACCCATTTAATCTTATATATTTTCAAATTAACCACCATTCTCGACACGGTAATCTGGACACTTAAAATTAAGCATTATATTATATTATATTATATTATATTATATTATATTATATATATATATATATATATATATATATATATATATATATATATATATATATATATATATATATATATATATATATATATATAAATAACCAGGTTGAATCAATAAACATAGTACCGAAATTAGTTAATTAATTATATTAGCTTATATTAAAAAAAAAAATTGAAACAATATTATATCTTCCTCTAGGTCTGTTTTCCACCCAACATTGTAATCTTAAATTGAATTGAAAATCTTGATTTAAAGTTTGTATAAATTTATATATATATATATACAAAATTATATCAATTATATACCTATATATTAAAAAAAAAAGTAAAAAACATGTCAAAATATATTATTATTATTATTAAAAATATAATAAATTAATTTTATTTTGTTAAAAATTGAAAAAATTATTATCATAAAATAAGTTTAAATCCATTTTCTTATAATCTATCTTATTCAATTTATTAAAAATATTAATTAAATTTGAATAAGAGCATTCTTATATATATATATATATATATATATATATATATATATATATATATATATATATATATATATATATATATATTGGTTTAATGTTTAAAATACAACAAAAACAAATATTAATTTTTATTTACCTGAAACATGATTTTAAGACTAATGAATTGTTCAATAATATTTTTAATTGTTAAACATTTAATGTAAAAGATAAAGATAAAAATAAAAAGACAAATAATTCTATTATAAGATAAAATTCAAATATAATAAAAATTAGTACGTAGCTCAAAAGTTAATTATATTAGATTTTGTCCGGATCTGAAGCAGCTTATATCAAGTGCAACTCTTGATGTTCAAAAATTGAACTTACATCCAATAATGATGATGATAATGGCGATTTTGAAGCAATAAACAAGTGTATAACAAAAACAAGTTTCTTGCCTAATTCTAGAAAAAAAAATACTTAGGATCGTTAAACATCCGCAAACAGTTTATATTCATCCTAACTATCAGCTCTAGTATAACACAGTTTCTTCCAAGATGGGTGATCTATCACTAGCTAGTACTAACAACTAAAGAACATATATATATATGCGACAAATTACAGAGCTTAAACTTGAATGACGGTTCAAATAACGCCTCATTATTATGATACCAAGGTATGATCGTCAAGCCCACAGTTTCTACTGTCCATTGACATCTTTCAACATTGAATCAAAGCAACCTCACTTCAATATGAATTCCTTCCATCAATGTTAAAAGGCTTTAAAAGGTATTATTTCCTAATTAATCTGAAATATTTTTCTATAAATTAATATGTTCTTTAAGGAGTGGCACAGGTGAAAATTTGACAACAAGATCTAACTTAGAGGTAAATTTGAAAGCCACCCAGATATTTAATTTTCTCGATCAATTTATTTACTAAACTTGAAAAAAAATAATTAAGAATAATAACATTATATTCTCATTTATAAATAGTACAAATGTATACAAGAATCATATAAATTTTCTTAAAATTAAGTTCTTGACCTTTCAATCTCATTATCCTTCATCATGTAGCCTCATCCCATTTCTGGATTAAATCAAGCCATTTGGAGAGATCATTAAGCATTTTTTCTTTAAGATATGAATCTCGCTTTAATGATATGAAAAAACTATGGGAAGATATTCATGTCAAGGAAAAATAACTTGAAAAACATTGGAATGAATTGCTGATGAAGGAGAAACAAGTTAGAGGTTTGATGGATCAAACCTCCAACCTGTTTCTTCTTCAATAGCAATACATTCCAACATCTTTAAATGGTTGTTCCGTGAAATTAATATTCTCCCATAATTTTACACACTCTTATAAGTGAGATTCATCCTCTGAACCATGACAAGTGTTTTTGTGTGAGAGAGAGTGGGTGTCAAGATATTAATGCAGATGTGTAGTAAATGAATGAATGGATTAGTAAGACAAGAGGATTAATGGAAGATTTTTATGTTTTTTTAATAAAAAAACTTGTTTCTATCATTTTGTTAGTTATTTTATCTATCAAATTATTTAATTAATCAAGATAATATTAAAATATTTTTATATTTTTATTAAATTTTAAATATAAAAGAAACATTACAATTATTTATCGTAGACAAATTCCAAATAACACAACAATATTTTTAAAAGATAAAACATGATGTATGCATAATTAAATTTGAAAATGCAAAATTCATAATATATATAACTTGTTTATAAAAATAAACTTTATCCTTTAAATTTTAATACATGATGATAGTATTAATTTTAAAAATAATATTAATTATTTATTTTGTATTATAATATATATTTATCTTAATTTATTTTAACTATCACTTATTTACTACTTTAAATGCCTTTAAATAAACATATATACAATTAAATATGTATATATTTATTATCTTAGTTATTTTAACTATCATTTACTTGCTAATTTAAAAATACAATTAAATAAATTGTAACAATAAATATATATTTTTAATTAATAACTTTGTACCTAAAAAATATAAAATATTTTTCATTTAAGTTTAATAGAAGAGATATAAGAAAGTATAACTTCAATATTCAATACATCATCATGCTAGTTTCCTATATTCAAAATAAAAATAAAAATTAATATTAAGATAGGTAAAACTTTGAACAATAAACAAAATATTTTGAATTTATTATATCTTGTGTTTTTTTAAATTGTTTTTCTATATCTTATTATTATTATACCTATTAAATCACTTAAAATATAATATTTTAAACAAATCTCAATTAAATAACCTTAAATATTTTAGAAAGAAATATAAAAAAAATCCTGAAATCTCAATATCAATTGGACATTCCATTAGAAAATTCGAAATTCATAAAAATATAATAACAATAATCAATATATATTACTTATTTTGTATCATTTATATTAATCTTAAAAAATTATACGTAAAGAATAGGAAGAGATATTTTTTCATTTTAATTTTTTTATTATTATGGGAGTATTAAAATAAAATTTAGAATAAATGTAATAAAATAATGATTACATTATTTTAAAAAACTTCATTAATAAATCAAATAATAAACAAGGAAAATCAACAACAAACAAAAGTGTGGTAAATCAAAAAAAAAAATTGACTTCAGATCTATAAGGATTAGATATATAAAACTCAGATCTGTAAGATTATAGTAAGGATTAGATATATAAAACTCAGATCTGTAAGATTAGACTAAAAATAAGATATATAAAACTCATATCTGTAAGATTAGACTAAGGATAAGATATATAGTTAATGTTCATCAAGAAAAATCAACAATAAGAACTTATCTGATAGAGTTGATAGAGTTTGCAAGGTATATGTATTCAAATATGATTATCTGCAAATATATCAAATCAAAAGAGTGAAGATTTAAACAATAACTAAGAAACAAGATCAATAGAGGCAAAAAAATCAATAATATACCTGATAAAAGATAAAGAAGAAAAAATAAAGTGAATAGATAGAGATTTGAAGAAGGATGCCATAGAGAAATCTATTAGGATTTTATAATATACTGACAGAAAAAAAGATAA
Organism: Impatiens glandulifera; assembly: GCF_907164915.1. Classification (NCBI taxonomy): domain Eukaryota; kingdom Viridiplantae; phylum Streptophyta; class Magnoliopsida; order Ericales; family Balsaminaceae; genus Impatiens; species Impatiens glandulifera. Next base: position 56,631,001 of record NC_061862.1, on the reverse strand, counting down.
AGAAGAGAATAGATAGAGATTTGAAGAAGAATGCGCCGCGCATATAAATATATTAGGGTTAGGGTTCTCTAAGCGGTATTTATAGTGCGAGAACATAGAAATGAGATTTATATAATATTTATTTATAATTATATATTTAATAAATTATGATATTTTTATTTTTAGAGAAAAGAATTATAAATTATTTAATAGACTAGTCAAAGAAGTAATTAAAAATAAATTTATTATATTAATAAGTTTAATTATTAAAAAATATAAATCATTAAAAATGAATCTATTATATTAATAAGTTTAATTATTAAAAAATATAATAGAATTAATTATATTTAATTATTAAAGAGAAATATTTCATTAAGGGCATTCTTCTTCTTATTAAGAATTATATATATTTTATTATTATTATATAATATTATTTTTAATTGATTAACCGTAAAAATATTATATATGAAACAATCCAGCTAACTCTTTTTAAAATATTAATATTTTATAGAGAAAAAAGTAGAACAATCCAGCTAACTCTAGTGAGGAGAAGTGGAGGCCTTGGTTGACGGAGTGTTTTTTTTCAGGCTATTCAAAAAAAAAAAAAATTCTGTTTGATAAATATTTTTAAAATTTTAGTTTTTTAGGTTAAAATACGAAATTATTCATATTTTGACTTTTTTTTTCTTTTTTTAGTTAATAAAGAATTATTTTAATAGATAAAAAGAATAATTATAGAGATGAAAGATGATTGATTAAAAAAAACTGAAAAAAAATTATTAATAACCAACTCGATTGATTTTGGGTTATTGAGCTTTTCTAGCGTTTTATTTCAAAATTCTAACAATCAATTTATTTATCATTTTAACTATTTAATCACTTATTTTATATATTTAAATATTTAAATTATTATTTATTTAAATATATAAAATTAATTTATTTTAAAAAAATAAAAAATATTTTTTATTTTAACTCTTACAAACTGATTTTTACAAAATTTAATCAAACATGGTTTAAAAAGAAACAGGACACTCCAATCACCACATGATCAAACAAGCTAGCCCTAAATGAATAAAAGAATAATAGGATATATTTGTAAGAATATGGATAGGTTTGTGCAGTTTTGTAAAATTCAACCACAATTCATTTTTATTCTCTTTTTTCTTTAATTAATTATATCATTTAATTAATAAATCAAAATACTAAAATACATCTTATTAAAAAAAAAAATAATTGTATTATAATATATAATATCTTTTAATTATTTTACTAAAGAAAACCCTCTATTTAAATTCAACATTTTCTTAATAAATCATATTTACTAATAAACTCGAACCAAACCAGCTGATACCAGATATGGGTAATTTTTTTATAAAAATAAATAATTAAAATTACGACCCAATTCAAGAATCAATAATATAACAAAATAAAATTTCTCAATCATATAAAACTTATTGCATCAAAAAAAGTGAATAAATACATTAGATTTTTATTTTTTAGAAGGAGATGAGACTTCCCTAGCCAAGGGACTTGTCCAACCATGCCATAAAAGTTTATTTACAAATAAATCATAGTGACAAATTCAATAATTTAAAACTTGTAGATCATTAATTAGAAAAAGAAAAAAAGAATTAGGTAACCGTTAAACGGAGGAAATAAGGTTTCTGACAATTGGTGCCGTAGGTAATGTATTGTTTGCCTAACTAAAGAATCCTGACAATTGGGTCCCCATATGTATGTATGTATGCGGTGGCTGCCTGCTGCTGGACGGCCTCACGGGACTCTTGGCTGCTTACTCAACTATTTCTTCACTTCTTTTATTTTCAAATAACCACTTTATTCTTTCTAAATAAAAATTTATAAAAATTTGAAGTAAAATGATTAAAATATTATTAATATATATAGCTGGACAATTTCAATAATTTTCATAAAGAAAAATGATTGATGAAAACATCCAATAACTAACATTTTAAAAAAATAATATTGTATCAGTTAATATTGTAAACTTGACATATATTCTCTTAGGCCTAGTTTGATTTTTGGGTTTTTTTTAAAGAATTTTTACTTAAAACTCAACCACCACTCTAATTTATCACTTTATTTATTTAATCATTCTTTTTATCTATTAAAATATTAAAATTATTATTTAAAATTAATTTATCAAATGTAAAGAGATAAAAAAAAATAATGATATTTTGTCAATAAACAAAAAAAATTGATAATTTTTTTTTATTAAACAAGGTTTCTTTTTAGAAAATCCCTAATAAAAAAATCAAAATATGGAACAAGCTCTTAGTTAAATTCTTAATAAGTTAAAAAAAATCAATATATTTTTATTAAATATTTTTAAAAAGCTTAAATATTTTTAAAAAGCTTAAATATTTTAAGATATCATACATATTTGAATTAACAATTTCATATATAAATTAAGATGGACTATTAATATTTAAATTATGTGCAATAGATATATTATTCTTTATACATTTATTTTTGTTTGAAAATTGATCTTTGTATATTAAATTTTATTTGAATTTACACTCTAAATATCTAAACCATTTAAATGTTATAACACCGTTAATTTGATTTTTAAAATAACACAAATTTCTCCTATACGTATCAATTTTTCTTTTTCAAAGTTATAGTGCGCGCAAATCTTTCACATTCGTCTTTAAATGACTTTTTTAACTTCATTTTCAAATGACGACACATCTAATTGTTCCATTTCCAAACAACGATATTGTAGACTAAGACGCCGACGGAATTGTTGTTCATTTGTCTCTTCTATATTTAGATATTTTGTATTTGGGTTATGCCTTCAAAATTATCTAAAAATAATAATAAAATATTAAGGTTGAAAAGGGAATATGTCTTATTGTCATATAGTTAAAATATAATCAATACGATAGAAATTACGAAATATAAAATATGATATCGTAATACAAAACTCGCAATATATCTTGAATCGACTGTACATACATGACTTACATCAAAATGACGATTATCCCTTTAGTGATAATGAATCGAGAGTTAAAAATAAATGTAATTTGATTTAAAATATGGATGGTCCTATATACTCCACCACTATGGCCTTGTTTGATTTAGTGTTTATAAGCTGCGTATGAGCGTTTGTGTAATAAGTTGCTATAGTAATTTTGCGTAATAAGCTCATACAAAAAATTATAATCAAACACACTTTTACGTTTAAACACAATTTTCTCTCTACATCTCTTCTCAGCGTTTAAAATTATAATCTCAGCGCCTCTCATCATTTATAAACATTTTTTTTATTCATTCTCTCTCATATATTTTAATCATTTCTAATTATTTTTATTCATTCTCACTCATTTATTTAATCTATTTCTAATCATTTTATCGTTCTTTCTCCACTATTCCATATATTTATAATAAAATTATTATAATAAAAAAACATACATTTAAATATATTTTTTATTTATTATTTATAATATATATATATCTTATAATTTAAAATTATATTTATATATTATATTTATATTAAATATATTTAAAATTATATATTTATAAAAAATAATATATATTCCTATCCTTTTATTTTAAAATATATTATTTTTTAATTTAATTAATTTATTAATATTTAATAATATATATTAACAAAAATTTATAAAAAATAATATTAATATAATTTATTTTCAAATATATAATTTTTTTTTAATTTAAATAATTTATTAATATTTAAAATTAAATAATATATATATATATAACATTATATATATAATATTAATTATTAAATAATATATTATAAATATAAAAAATAAATAAGTTTAACCTAAACTTTATATATCATATTTTAACTTGAGATAATACCATAACTTCATAAAATAAAATAAGGTAACTAAAGTAACAAATAAGCTGAATCAAACTATATATATAAAATATATATAAAGAGACAAAGCTTTGCTGTGTGTACTACTACGTCTGTAACGTAACGTCTCATTCCCATTCTCTCTCTCTCTCTCTACAAAGATGCAACAGACATCACACAACACTCTGCTATGGACGGAGGAGATCGATGAAGAAGAAGAAGCAATCGCGTGGCCACAAGAACACAACAGCAACAACAACAGTACTATTATTAATCCAATATTAGATAGCATCGATTTTGATCAAATGTCTGCTGCTGCTGCTTTCTCTAATTTCAGATCATCAGCCTTACAAAACGACAACGAAGACGACGAATGGTATATCAACAACAACAACAACCACCACGAAACCCTAAACCTCTCCGAAACAAACAACACTTACTTTGGTCATCCAAAACCAAACATTAATCTTCAATCGTTCCACGACACCACCGGATTCGATTTCCTCGATCCCCATTCTTTCCCCCCTGAGTTGGGTTCAAATGATCAACAGTTCGTGGCTGCTCCGGATATAATAAGTTGGAATGACCAGTTTCAGCTGTTGCAGGAGGAAAACAAGGGGGGGATGGTTTATCCCGCGAGTGATCTGAACGAGGATTCGTTGTTGTTCCTGAACAGGTGTAGTAATAAGTTAGTGATGAAGCCGCTTGAGAATTTGGATTCAATTGCGGGTCAACCGACTCTGTTTCAGAAGAGAGCGGCGCTGAGGAAGAATAAAGAAGAAACGAAGGATGATTCAGATGGTCCATTGGAGAGTAGTCATGAGATAGAAGGAAGTGGAGATGAGAAAGTGAAGAAGGGGAAGAAGAAGAAGAAAGGGGTTCCAGCTAAAAACTTAATGGCGGAAAGACGGAGGAGGAAGAAACTCAATGATAGGCTTTACATGCTTAGATCAGTCGTCCCAAAGATCAGTAAGGTTAGTCATCTCATTTTCTTTCTTTCTTCATTTTATAAATTCATAAACAAATAAAAAATCATTAAAAGAATTATTAAAATAATTAAAGGATATTAATATATATAAAATAAAAAATAATAATTTAAAATAAAAAATGTTTTAGTATTTTCATCAATAAAACGAAGTGATTTGATTGATGAGTTCCACGAAAATTATGTTTAATTTGTTGAGTTATTGAATATTAAGGGAAATCAAAAAGATTAGTCCACGCTTATAAAATGAACATTTTCGGTTCGATTCCTTGTCTTTTGGGTTTTGCCCGATTCGTTCTAATCTCGGATTTAAGACGGAAAATCCGTCACAATTGGTTTGGATCGGTTCGGTTATTTTAGAATTATATTTTTTGAATTAAAAGAGAATTAGAATGATACCCCACGTTTAAACTCAAAACGTTTTTAGATATAATTGAACTCGTGACATTTTGGTCTCTTAAGCCAACTTTTATCATTCTGCTACATTGATTTGGTGGGATTTAAGGTTTCATTTCGATCATTCTACATTGGTTTGGTGGGGTTTAAGGTTTCATTTCGAGACACAACCTAAAAGTGTTTTATAATTATAAACATTTGTAGGAAGTATAGTCAATAAAAGTATTATTCAATGCATTTATAACATTTTCTTGTCTAAACTTGTGCTCATCTTCAGAATCCATGTTTAACTCCTGAAAGTGCTAGACTAAACCCCAGCTAAACTTGGACTCATCTAATTTAGAATCCAGATTTATCTCAAGGAAGTATTTTTAAATCGATCAAAGAGTTTTAAAAACACTAGCATTTAGCCCGTGCATTTGCACAAATAATAATATAAAAACAGTGAAAAAAAATTACGGATAACATTTTTTATTTTATTTTTAACTGTTTTAAGTTTATGGGTGAGTCAACCCACAATCCGACCCAATTATCCATTTACTCAACATCATTATATATTAGTTAGTTAAAAAATTGAACTTATATTAATATTAAAACGTCCCGCGTTTATCAAATTTGGTGTTGAATTTAAAATATAAAGTCTTTATAGCTTAGTTGGTTAAAAAGTTGTACTTGTTTTGTTAGGTTGCAAGTTCGAAACATACCTCTAGCATTTTTAATTTTATTTTTAACCGTTTTAAATTTTAAAACGGGTCAACCCACAATCCGACTCAAGTATCCAAATTAACCACAGCTCTCGACCCGGCAATCCGGACACTTTAAAAATTAAGCATCATTATATATATATAGATAATAAAACAATTTGAATATTCAAATTAAAGAAGAAGAAGCCTTGTATCATTATAATATGTCAAAATTGAAAATTAGGAGAATAGAATAGAAGGATTAAATGTTCTCACGTGTAGTCTGTCTTTGGAGAGATTTGATTTATCATTTATTAATACGATCCAAACATCGAATGGACCACAGGCTATTAGTAATCAATCATATACAAATATACCCATTATTACTAGGGTATAAATTTGTGTATACTTCTTCTTCTTGTTCATGTATTATATTATTTCATTTTACTAAGATAACATTATTGATATGCTCATGGCTACCTTTTGTTGGAAAGATGGACAGGGCATCAATTCTAGGGGATGCTGTTGAATATCTCAAGCAACTCCTACAAAAGATCAATAACCTCCACACTGAATTGGAATCGTCCCCGCCAGCTGGTTCCTCATCGAGTTTTTATCCATTGACGCCTACATATCATTCTCTTCCCAACCACATCAAGGAAGAGCTCTGCTCCAATTCCTTGGCCGACCCAAATTCTCAACCCACAAGGGTAAATTATAATTAATTATGTTCTGTTTTTAAACCTTGAACACATCCAAATAAGTCTTTTTGTTATGGTTTGTTTGTAGGTTGAAGTAAGAGCAAGTGAAGGAAGGGCGGTAAACATTCATATGTTATGCAGGCGTAAACCGGGGCTCTTGCTCTCGACAATGAGGACATTAGATATACTTGGACTAGACGTGCAACAAGCTGTCATAAGTTGCTTCAATGGATTTGCCATGGATATTTTTCGGGCAGAGGTGGTAAGCTAAACTAAGCTAAGATAAGATGGTCAATTCTCAATTAGTCAAATAACTTTGTATGAAATGCAATTTTTCAGCAACCTAGAGAAGGTCAAGATATTCATCCAGAGCAAATCAAAGCAATGCTTATGGAATCAGCTGGATTATTGGTATGAATGATTAGTCTTCTATGTGTTCACTTCATTATAAGTAGTACTACTAATTAGTATGAAGAATGTCAAACCTTTAAGCAAATATTTGTTAGGCTCATTAGATATTGTATGAGCTCAATTGATGTCATCAACAATTTGGGTTGAATGCTTTAACAAGCCAATGATTTAGTTAATTGCAAATGATTTGATGTTTAACAATGATTGCTATTCAAATGATATTTAACATCTCTCATTCATGCTATGTTAGAAAGTAACAAATTAAAAAATAAAATAAATATCACTGGGATTAAAACTTTTTTTTCAAATCTTAATAAATAGAAAGGTGATTTTTCTATTAGGAACTAGAGGTTAGGAATGGGTGGGCCTGCAATTTACAGCCCAAAGTTCCACCTAATTGGTTGAGAGCTATTGAGCCCAACAAATAAATACACCATTAAAGAAAAAATGATCAAGTAAATATTTGAAAAAGAAAAGAAAAACAATATATACCTAATTTATTTTTTTTTACAACATATAATTTACAATACTTTTCTACTATGCAACTTAAATTTTGAAATGCAGCATTGTGAAGAAGAAAAAAATCATATAAAGTATAGGTTTGAAAAAAGTCATATAAAGTTGACAAAAACAATATAAGAAGATTTTTGGATATTGAAAATTGCATTGTCAGTTTATTGTATCTAATCAAGCATCCTTTCATATTATTTATTGTTTAATAATAAAAGCTGATGGTCTCTTATTATTTTATTTGACAAAAAGTTAGGTACTAAGACTAATTTACACACTAAGGACTTGTTTGATGTTGGTTATTTAAGGTTTTTGGAGTTTTTTTTTTTTTAAATACGTTATCTGAATTTTTAATTATTTAAATTACAACAATGCATTTTTATATTTAAATTTTATAAAATAAAGTAATAATATTTTAATAATTTAATTGATTAATTAAATAATTTAATAGTCAAACTTTCGTAAAAAAAAATGAGATAAAGATACATTATTTTTGGATAATATATATATATATATATATATATATATATATAATTTAACTCATATTTGTAATTTTTGTAAATTTACAAAGAATGTGGATTTTTTTTTTTTTAACTGAAGAATATCTCATTTTTTTACCACTTAAATTTGAGTTGGTATTCTATTTTGTTTGATTCAACATCATATTTAGCTAGATCGAAATTTTTGTCACAAATTTTTTACAATTTGAATAATATTCTCAATTTTGTATGTCATTTGCTCTCATGCCCACTAATTATCTTTGTAATTTTATCTCTTAGTTTATGTTTCAATTTTTTTAGTAGTAAAGGAGATGAAATTGTTTTATTTTATTATTGAAACTAATCTTCATTTATATGTACTTTTATGTTTATTCTTTCTTGATTTATATGAGTTTTTTTTTATTATTCTGACCATATATATATAGATGATTAGTTATTATTTGGTAGAACATTTTTCAACGGTTTTACTAAACTGCGGGTATAAACAAATTTTTATGCTGCTCAGAATATTTGATAAAAAAAATGCTGATACCACACGATTGGTTTGTTCAATTTGTTCTATTCCCCCTCCTCGGTTTGTATTTATAAACACTCCTCACACAACTTTAAAATTTTTGAATATTTTCTATTAAAATTTTAATTTTTATAAATTTATTATCTTATCTAACTTTTAAATTCTCATTTAATTGTTTTAATTTTTTAGATTGTATTTGTATTATTTGAAAATTAATATTTCATATGTACATAAGTAATTGTATTTTATTTTTTTATTTTATATATTGTATGTAATAATAATATCAGAGAATAAAATGAATATTTAATTTAGGGCAAATTACCTAGGTGAGCCTCAAATTACTTTGATCGCTTGCTTTTAGTTATCGAATTATTTTTTAAAATAAATTATCTCTTAAACTTTCTGAAAGGTCACCAATGGCCCTCAAACTATCAAAAAGGGTCACCAAAGGTCCTTTTGTCAATTTTTTCGTTACAACATAATTAAAACCTTCATTTTTCAACCATCATTCTCTCTCTTTCTATTTCTCTCTTTACAAATTTACGGAAGAAAAATAGAGTCGTCTCTCTTCTTCTCTCTAGTTCTCAGTATCATATATATCTTTCGCTAAAGATCTCGTAGGAGTCTTAACATCCATCTTCTCTCGATCGAGCACGAATCTAACTTCAAATCAATTGTCGCTCCAATACGAAATTATCTCAAAAGTCATCATCGATCAAATACGAATCTCTCCATCGCCATTGTTGCTCTAGGACAATGCTAAAATGTCTTGGGCAGGACCATAAGATATTTACTTGTCAAACATCTTTTGCAAACTATCTTGATAAGAAGTTGATTGTATTTTTGCGAGACGGAAGAAAGCTTATGGGCATACTTCGTTCTTTTGACCAATTTGTAAATGCGGTGCTGGAAGGTGCTTGTGAACGAGTTATAAAAAAAATATTTATAGATTGCAACAAAACAAATTATCTTCAAATTTGGTCATAAAAAAAATAAAAAAATAAAAATCAAGATTGAATATGTGGATAATTTTGGGAGAAATAATTAAAAGGTTAAAAATCAACTATTAAAATAGTTTGAAGGCCAAAAGTAATCTATCATAATAGTTGAAGGGTTAGTTAGAACCGTTTAACGAAAAAATTGACAAAAGGACTCTTTCTGAAAATTTGAGGGATTTATTTTTAAAAATAGTTTAAAGACTAAAAATAAGCTATTGAAATAATTTAAGGTACCTACATAATTTGCCCTTTAATTTATTATTTATAGTATAAATACAAACAATATTTATATCTATTAGAATAAAATCCAGAAGAAGCAAACTAATTAAATCAACTTAACCATCAGACATAAGAGAATACGGCTCGAAATTAACTCACAAAACAACATAATCAAAAGATTATGTAAATTGGTTCATTTTGGTCCTTTTAGCCAAAAAAAAAAAGCAGGTTTATAAAATTGTTGAGCATTAGTTTGTGGTTAGAAATTAGAATGGGATTCCCTTTTGTTGATTATAAAATTGTCTTAATAGTCAAAGAATTAAGAAAAAAATCAAATATAAGCAATAGATTAAAGTATGAAAATAAAAATATATAATTTATATTCTAAGTTTGTTTCTAAATGAGTATCTCTTAATTCTTAATTAAATTGACAAATAAATTATAATAATTAAATAAAAATGAGTCCACGCTAATTAATAAATCACTTTTTTAACTTAATATTAAATATTAAATTATTAGATTAAAATAATATCTTATAATACAATTCAACAAAGAGAAAAGAGAAATAATATAATTTGAGAGAATAATGGTGACACGGATTAACTGAAAAAAATATCTCTATTAAAAAAAATTTAATTTTTAAGCCAATAAATAATATAATGTCAAGTCATTCTTTATCTAAATTTTTCACCTCTATCACATTATTATTATTATTATTATTATTTACCTATTGTTCTTTATATAATAAATTATAATTTATAAATTTTAACATAATAATAAAAAGAAAGATAAAATCTTAATAGTGAGAAACAAAGTGAATATGAGAAGTGAAACTTACAAAACTAAAACACAACTAAAAAAACATATAAAAAACATAAATAGTAAGAAACAAAGTAAGAAATAAAGTATAAGTGTGAATATAAAACATTATTAATATTAAAATTACATTACAAAGTTAAGCTAGACATAAAAACTTACTCACTTAAATTCTAACAAAAATGTTAAAATGTATTATAAGATTATAATAATAATTTATAATATAATAAAGAAAAAATATTATATTATATTCATTTATTATTTGTTATTATATTTACGTATGTATTCTTTTTGATAAGAAGCAATAACTAGTATGTTTTGAATAAATTAAATAATAAAGAAAGAGTTTCACAATTCATACGGTTCTCTTTTTTATTATTATTATTATAAAATATGGTTTCGGTGCAACAAATTTCGATTAAGGGAATTTAGGAATGATTCATCCCCTTTTATATTGGTCTATTTTAGTAAATATAATTTGTTTGCATCCCTACTAAGTAGACTTTAATTCAATAAATATATATATATATATGCATAATTTAATGTAAAACTGACCTTAAAAAGTAGACTATTATATATTTACAACCATAAAAAAATAGATAATTATGATTACAAAGAAACACTATTCCCAAATAAAATTTATTGGCTCAATGAATTTATGAATCAAGATTCCCACTTTTACTTTGTATAGATTATTAAATGTTTTCAATCATCATTCTTTAAATATAGAATGTAATATATATTTTTAATTGATAAACTTTTTCTCTTAGTTTTATTTTTTAATTCTATAATAGAATATTAAATGCTTCGGATATCGTTTCCTTCATTCATTTGTATTCATTCTAGATTCATGAAATCAATGACTAACAGATTTTTGTTTCAATATATAGTTAGAGAAATGTATATATAATTGACGAAATATTACAAATTTAATTCTTATTTAGAACGTTTTAATTATATTAATATTAATATATATATTTATTAATTTTTAATTTAATAATAAGAGATTGATTTTTAACTTTTTTTATATTTTCTTAAATTATGAAGAAGAATATAATAGACTTACTCAGAAATTGATTTAGGTAGGGGTTCGGGTGAGTTGAAGCTCCACTCTGATTTATTTTTTACAATTAAATTGTGACATTATTTCATAATTTTTTTTTTTAAAATTCAATATAATTCACTATTTTATTTATTCAATTATTAAAAAAAATCTTATATTTATTTATTCGTTTTATCCAAATTTTTTTCATTTTAAATTTAACCTAACTTTTTTTTAAGTACACCTGATTCCATAAGTTTACTAATTAATAACTAACCAAACATTTTTTTTTGTTAGCAAAAGAAACATTAATTTAATATTTATTCGATTAATCAATCTATTCGAATATAAACCGTGATTATGGAGATCAATATATTTGTATACCCAGTCCGGCCAGGTTGCATTGCAACCAATAGCCCCCATTCTTTAGGGTCTCTCAAAATTTTTAAATTTTTAATATATAATATTATTTTCTCTATTATTAATTATATATTATAAAATATTTATTTTACACATATAATATTATAATCTTTTATATTTATTTATTTTTTTTATATTCATTTCCTTATAATATGTTAATTTTTTATCTCCATATTATATATAATAATATATTTTCTTCTCTTTCCATATTATACAATAATATATATTACTTATTTCTCTCTATTATATATAATATAATAATTTTTTCTCTCCCCATTTATATATAATATAATATATTAATTTTTTCTCTCGTAAATGTTTTATTATTTTTTATCCTTAATATTAGGCTCATTTTTTATTTATTCTTATTGTTGCCCTTTTATATCACTAACCCTAATTATATTATTTATATTTTAGCAGGTTTTCATCTTTAATAATTTAATTTTTTTTATCATAAATCTATAATTGTGAAAATAATCTTTGAAGTTATATTTTAATGCATGCTCTTAAATTATTATTTTTTATTTGTTTTTATTCTTATGTCTATCTCCGTAATCACTTCTTATTTTAAAATATTTATTATATTTTTTTTTTCATTATAGAGACATCATACACAATATATGACAGAATGTATTATCTATGATATCATCCGAGAAAAAGAGTGTTTAAAAAGTTTGAGTATAATGATTTAATTGAAAATTTTGCTTCAAAAAATGCAAGGAGGAGTATTTTTGTTGAATTCGAATACTAGTTAATTGATATATATTAATATTAATATTTTTTATATAGATTTTAAAATTTTTTTTATGCTAGTTATTGTTATATATTTAATTTGTATATTTAATATTTTTTATAAAATGTATAATTATTAAACTTATTTTAATTTCATGAGGCCATAAAATTTGAATTTGCATGGCTTCCCAATTCTCGGAACCAGCTTGTAATACTTTTAATTAAAGATTAAATTGAAAAATCAAATAATGCACCTCTAAAAACAAAGATTACTTTGTTAAAATTATATTAAACTTTTGGAAGTTTTCACGGGTTCAATAGATAAGAGGAAAGTATATTAGCACATGATAATAGATGCCGTTTATGAATTAAGTATTATAATTATAATTAAAAAAAAAGAAACAAGAAAGAGAATATTTTAACATAAAATTTATTTAATCTTCTTTATTTTTATTATTATTATAATATTGAATAGGTCTCTCAAAGGGCGTGCAGTGTTATCCAATCCAACTGTTTCGTAGAGTCGTAGAGTACACGCATATCTCAAGTTGTAATATTATATTATAATATTTGTATTATAAATGCGTGCCTTATCTAATTCTGCCAATTTTTTATATTTCTTTACAAATAAGCAATCAATCATATCAATGTTAATTTACAGCTACTTTTATTTATTTATTTTATATTTTTGTTAATTCAGATGAAACTGTTTTACTATTGTTTACGTCATAATGTCCATTTAATTGTGAATTTTGGTTTGAAAAAGTATAAAACTGACTGTTTCAATTTGTTTCAATTTATTCATGGATTCAATTGGGTCTATTCAATGGATGATTTTTTGTTTGTTAGTAAAAAAAATATTACTAACTTATATAATTATACCTAAAATCTTATTTAAAAAAACAAATATCAAATATCTATATTTATTTTTAAAAAATAATTAATTATTATGTTTACTGTAGTTTGATCCTTCCAAATTTATTTATTAAATAACAATTATAAGATTGGTAAATATTGGTGATAATTAGCGAATTAATAAGTTAGCGAGTTGAATAATACTAATATACCTGACATGTTTATTAATTTATATCAAAATTTCTAACATGAACCTAACTTGTTTATTTGTAATTGATCCGAATTTGATAAAATTGATCTATACTCAACTTTAACTCAATCCGATTTATATAATTAATATCACGTATCTCTATTTTATATTAAAATAACATAAATATAAGACTAAACAAAAATAAGCTAAATCACAAATTTACTTAAAAAAACATCCTAAAAAAATATGAATCGAGTGAGTAAGAAAATACAAACAAAAAACTCTACAAAATAAAATTATAAATGGGTTTAAAGTCAAATTCGGGTCAGGTCGACCTGATTCTGTCATGTTTATTAATCAGGTTATACATGTCGTCATATTTTGACCCGAACCAAAAATAAATGACCCTAACTTGATTTTTCCGTGTTTGGTTCGGGTCGTGTTTTCATGTCGGGTCATAAATGGCCGACCCTAGCAAACACGTTAGTTATATATTATAAATTTTAATTATGAATAGTCAGTCAATCAATTGAGTGGTTTAACCGTCACTAAACCGAATAACCGAACCGTTGAGTTCGGTTTAACGATTTTAATAAATTTCAATCATTCGATCTAGTTAATTTTTGGTTAGTTTAGACTTATTCAGTCTGGTTTAGACTATTCTGTTGGTTTACACACTTTGGTCAATTTTACTTATACCGGAACGATAATCTATAACTTTTAGATTCAATATTTTGTGATATTAAGATGACTAGTTCAAAGTTTTATCATGAGGATTTATATTTAACTAATGTTTCCTTCCCAACCAGTTTAGGGTTCGATTGGTATTTAATTGTATATATATATATATATATATATATATATATATATATATATATATGTTTTAATTTGAGAAATAATATGCCACCATAAAATCTAAGCATTAGTCATATTAGGTTCACACATGCATAGGAGAAATTATATTCTTTATCTGATTTTCAATGTATGAAATAACAATCACCACAAAATGATTAAAATTAAAATTTTATAAAACATTTAAAATAATTTAAATATAATATCACTAATAAATTTTTAATGATATAATTGGGTTTTGCCTACTCCAAATCTCCTTGCAATTGTGAAAGGTCTAGAGAAGTGACTCTGCCTTCCCTAAGGTTGTTTCTCTATTTTAAATTAGATCCATATTAGATGTTCATTTATGAATTTAAGGCCTGGTTCTCTTTGGGTTATTTGAAAAACCCATACAAAATCTATTTTCCAATCAATCACTTCTCACCAATCACATCACTCATATCATTAACCAAAATACAAAAATACCCTCTATTTTAAATTATTATTTTTTATTTTATTTATATATATCAATACCCTTTAAGTCTTTTTACCAAAAATAATCATTACTTTCTCAAAATCATCACCCATCATCCAATATTTCTCTCTCTTGGTTTTTTATAAAACCCACAACCGAACAAGGCCTAAGAGTAAAATTCTAATTTAATTGTATAACACAATTTAATTAATACATTATTTATCATTTTAGTTGTACAACTTATCTATGAATTAATTATTTGTGTTCATGAAAACAAATTTGTAGCTTAAAAACAAATTGTTAGGATCGGGGACGCCCTTGGAGGACCGGGGTGTTTCCGGTTTCAGGAAGGGTGGCCGCTTACAACACACACACAACACTTTGGTGATAGTCCGGTTAGAGACTAAAACCGTTCTTAGCACTACACAAGCTGTCACAGACTCTTGAACCGGGTTCAAGGGCGGAAATGTCTATTTCAGTTTGAAGCAACGTATGCGACTTAGATGATGTTTTTAGAAGGAGTCGGTTTTATGGTTAGGTTAAGTAAGTAAGTAATGAAAACGAAAGAAAGAACACGAGACAAGGATTTTTATGAATGTTCGGAGCAAACCCTCCTACGTCACCCCTTCTCCTCAGGTTATGAGAAGGATCTCCACTAACTTTTATAGTTTCAACAACACTGCCGGTCGAGCCCAACTCGCTACTCGCCGGTTACACCAACTCACTCTTTGATGTAATACAATAACTCGACACAACAAGATACAGAAAGCTTCCGGTGTTGACACACCGGTTTGGAATGTAAAAATTTATCTCTCTAACTTATTGCTTCGTTGACTCTCTATTTTCGTTAACTGTGTTAGTAACTACTTTTAAATGAAGACGTTTCATCTTCCTTTTATAGCTGAGAGGAGCCAACGGTCATTTTCTTCTCTCTCCTCTAGATTGGTTGATCATTATCACGCCAGTGCAGAGAGGTTGCTTGCACGCTTCACCTTCCTCAACACTTGGCAGTCATGCAGGCAGCTCTGAGTGTAAGATGACATAATCGGTTTTTCAGATTTGGACACGTGTTGGGCATGCACTTCAGATTGTCAACTTCAGATTAATAAAGCATCATTGCTTTCCTCGCATGCTTCCGATCGGATCTGATCTTCTTTTATTCCTTTGAGACACGTCTATTTCGTCATGTTACGTCACTCTTGAAGTTTGAATTTTCCGATTTTGTCTCTTGTGCAATATGATCTGGCTGGTATGTGAACTTTTGTCTTTGCTGACCGGTCGCTTGAGAGTGTGAAAACCGGCTCCTCTGATCTTTGACTTGATCACTTGGAGCAGGTTTCTTTGAGGTATTTCAGCAACCGGTTTGTGAGGCTCCAGCCGGTTCATATGTTTTGATCTGTAACTGCACATGAAAGTTAACAACTGTTTAGTTTATCTAGCCGTTTCCAAAAATTAACTTTACTTAATTTTTCTATCAATTTCTCCCTTTTTGATTATTTAGAATAAATATTCAAAACTTGTAATGTGTGGCCGGTTTGAAAATTAACTTTCTTAATTTTTCTATCAATTTCTCCCTTTTTGATTATTTAGAATAAATATTCAAAACTTGTAATGTGTGGCTGGTTTGAAAATTAACTTTCTTAATTTTTCTATCAATTTCTCCCTTTTTGATTATTTAGAATAAATATTCAAAACTTGTAATGTGTGGCCGGTTTGAAAATTAACTTTCTTAATTTTTCTATCAATTTCTCCCTTTTTGATTATTTAGAATAAATATTCAAAACTTGTAATGTGTGGCCGGTTTGAAAAACTTGTTTAGCACAAATCATGTTAATTTATTAACATTTCATGTAAAGGTAACATTAAACATATTTTCATCTAAATTTTATATTCAATCCCTTAATCAAATTTGTAGCAATTATAATTGGAACTTGGTCATCGTTGTGAAATATAAAACTTTAACTATTAAGTTCATTTTACATGTTTTTACATTTATTTATAATTATATATATATATATATTAATTATTATAAAACTTATGTTTTTTAAATGTTTTTCGTGTACTTTTCAAAATACGATTGATATAATAATAGTTCGTTAGAATTACATCGCCATATTATTAACAACTAGATATATGCATTAATTTGAAGGTGTGACTCAAAAAAATAAATTAAAAAAATGCATAAGTACATAAATATGAATCACTTAGCACATGTTTTTTTATTCACAATCAAAATCATACCAAGAGATCACTAGTAGATACTAGATAGAGTGTATTGGTAGAACTATTGACAACATGTTCTTCACTATTTGAACTAATCAATGAGGTTCAATCGAACAATAACCTTAATTAGAATGAAAAATTTAAAGTGATATCCGGTTAAAAAAATATATTAAAAAAAAATATCATGTTAACGAGTCTATGTGAGTGAAAATTCGTTTATTTTGAGTTTGAGAAAAAAAATGAACATTCATTTCATATTTTAACATGATATTTGGTCTATACTTTTTCATGTTATTGAAAAAATGAGTAGATTTAGCATGTTTGTTTTTTAAAGATTTAAGTCTAAAGGAAAAAAAATAGGTACTAAGTACTAGGGGTGTCAATTCAGGTGGGTCGGTGGGTTCGAGTCAGGTTGAAGGAGGTGCATTATAACAAAATTTTCAACTCGAACCCGACCCGAACCTGAACCAACCTGAAAACAATAAACCCGAACCCGAGCCCAGACTAACCCGACCAACTCGACTAACCCGAAATAAGCTTGAGCAATATCACGAGTTTTCTGTCTAGAACATTGATTAAGGATATGACGACGAAGATTACCTGTTCCCATGCTACTATCAGCTTTGTATGTAATTCCACATGCTTTACATTTACATCGCAAATCTTCTCCCTCTATTTTAGGAAGCTTATCAAAATACTGCCACCACTTTGATTTTAATGGCCTCTTTCGTTTACCAATACCAGTTTTGGAGGCTTGATCTTGGGAATCAATGCACGTTTCTTTATTTGCATCTAAATTTGTCATAGGTGAACCCTCCACACTATCCTCCTCAAGATCAAGATTAATTTGTGAACTAATTTTATTGTTGGATACTAGCGGAGTTCAAGAGATTAAAAAAGATGAAAATTAGAAAAGGAATGTATATTGAAGAGAAGTGAGAAAGATGGAAGAAAAGGAATGGTGAGAAAGACGGAAGGAAGAAAAGGAATAGAAATTAAGGATATGGGTTAGGTCCGTTAGGGTTAGGGTTTTTTTGTAAGGTAGGCAAGTTATTTTTTTATTAATATATTAGGTGAGTCGGGTTGGGTGGGTGGGTTCGGGTTGATGAGTGACCTGATTTTTTAATTCAGGTCAACCCGGGTTGACCTGAACCCAACCCAATTTTCTTTTTCAGGTTATATTTTGGATCTGACCCGAAATGATTCAAACCCAAAAACCCCCAACCCTAACCCAATATTCTTCGTGTCGACTCGTGTCGGGTTGGCGGATCGAGTTCATTTTTGACACCCCTACTAAGTACAATTTAAATATTCATTTATTATTATTATTATTATTATTATTATTATTATTATTATTATTATTATTATTATCATTTTGATAGATATTCATCTTAAATTATTGAATGAATATTTATTAAGAAAATATTAAATTAAGAAAATTGAATTACAAACTAAATGATTTAAACATAAAAAAAATCAAATAACAGAAATATCAAGATAATAATATATTTTTAAATTAAGATGAATGTTAAGTTGTTGATCCAAGTTTTATTTATGCCTTGTTTATCCCTTTTTTAAGTTAAAATTAAATTGTATAGTTATATAATATGATAAACTATTTTTTTTATGAAATAAAATATTATTTAAGTTTAGAAAATATGATTATAAAATATATATGGCCAATGGTAATACATATCTCCATAGAACTATTCACCCAAAATTTGAAAAAAAATGTTGTTTCTAATGTGTGAATTCAGAACATATATATAGTCACTAAATTTATTCAAAAGATAATTAAATAACAAAGCTTAATTAATTTTGATAATTTTATATAACTCTATTATAATTTTTATATCATTATAAAAAGTATTAAAAAAAATTAAAAATTACATAGTCCATGAATATCTTAACATTTTTTTATAAGTATTCTAAAATACTTACGAAATCCTAACATTCGTGAGTGTGTATATATAAAAATGTTAAAAAATATGTTATAAAATTTAAATGTGTTAAATAATTGATTATTTTTACAAATATTAATGTTAAATTGTTGAATGGATATTTATTTATGTTTTTTTACCAAATCAATTTTTGTGAGGTTAGAGTTGATCTTATAATTTTTTAAATATTTTTATAAAGTAAAATTGTTAATATTGAAAGCATTAAATAAAATAATAATAATAATTTCAAGGATTGTAATAATTAAAAAGTTAAATTACAGACTATCTGTATTTATATAATTATATTGACCGAAATCTACATTAGTTGCTTTAACATTCTTTTATATATATATATAATAATAAATTGGTTTCTTCTTTGGCCATAACATATTTTTTAATTTATAATAAAAAAACGTTATTATTATTATTAATTATGTATGGATTATTTTTTATAAAAGTGGATAGGCTGTAAAGTCTATTTTTTTTTTATTATTTCCATTTTTTAAATAATAATTTGTATGAATTATTTATTGATTTTAAGATAAATTATATATACATTGTACTTATTCTTTTAGATTGCATTTTAAAAAACAAATTATTGCACCCTCTATATTTCATTAACAAAAACTTTAAATATATTTTGAGAGTTAAATAATTATATATATATATATATTTAATTAAAAAAATTAATATCTCTGTAACTATAGTTCTCTTAACACGTCTTTTTAATAAAAATTAAATTATGATATTTAATATATTAGATAAAAAAATTTATCACTTGTACCTATAATAATTAAAAATACAATTTTAAAATAAAATTGTCGACATTATTATCAATAATTTCCATTATTTTGAATTTTCTTTACTTATTAAATATTTGATATAATTTAATATTATTTACACAGTTCATTAAATTATAACCCTAACTATGTGATCTAACTAAATTGTTAGGTCTAAATTAAGTAATACATTGGTTGACTTCATCTGTTTTATTTAATAATATTGTGAATATATTTAATTTAAAAATGAAAGTGAATTTTGAATTAAAATATATAAATATCAACCAAAAACACTTTAAATTGTTTTGTTTTAAATTAAAGTATTTATCACTTTTTTATCCCTTACCCAACTAAATTAATTACTTTCTTAAAAGTTAACATAAAATAAGAAAGAGAATATTCTTTTTTTCTATATGTGCCAATTATTTTTAAATTAATTGAAAAAAAAAAAAAGAAACGCTGGAAGAAAGTGGCGAGCTTAAAGAGAGGAACGACCCTCACGCATTTCATGTGATGTTTCCTTTCCGTTATTCCGTAACGGAATTTGTTTAACGTCCGTTAAATACCGTGTCTGAAACGCGTGATGGTTATGCAAAAGGTGGCGCGTGGCGCGTGGTGATATTAAGAAGGTAGAAGCCGTTTTAAATGCGAAAACTTCAAAACCCAGACTAAGCGGGCAAAGTGCCTGCGTCTTTTACTTCACTTTTGTCCTTTTTATCTCTCAAAGAAGAAGAAGAAGAAGAAGAAGAAGAACTACCTACCTTCCTTTATCACTTTCTCTCTCTACAGGAACTCGCCGGAATCTGCACCGGAAACTTCCATTTATTCCGGCGATGGTGACTGATCATGAGCTCGTTAAAGCTGAAGCGACAGATGATCTCTGTGTTTACGGATTTTTCTTCTGAAAACTGACTACACATACATGCCAAACAGCTTTGAAGACGTTCACGGAACATTCAGGTAATTCATATTCAGTTTCTTCATCATTTTGTTCTTTGATTCTCCTTACGGAAAAACAAATATCGAAGATATTCACTGTTGGATCGAATTCTTGAGCTTCGAGATGATTCTACTGCAAGTTCAACTCTCAACTTTTCTGTTTACAGGCTTGTATTCGCGGTGCATCTTCTATTGGATGCACCAAAATGTATTTATCTCGATTTTTTTCTTTTCTGTACGCGAGGATAACGAAGAGATTTCGTTTCTCTTCATTGTTGATTGAACAGGGAAATGAGTAAAACAAATGATGAAAATTCAATTTATTCAGTATATTAATTACTCAGTAAATCCTAATTTATTATAGCTTAGCAGTTTCTAACAAAAAAAATTCCTATTACAAGTTTATGATGCGTGATCATGGCATGTTTATGATCAGGATTTGGATTTGGATTTTAACATATAGAAAGCTAGCACCTTCCTTTCAAAAATAACTATTCCGGCATTATGTGATTGTGTGTTAAAGAAGGAACTGAAATTCTCTCCGTTTTTGTCCTCTGCATTATGGTGGTCTTTCTAAGTTTCATCTACATTTAACTGAACATTCAATTTTGCTTCTCTAACCTGGAGGATAATCATAGGGGTTTGGTTTTCAATTGTAAGACAATCCTTTTTGTTATATTCTTTGCCAGATATTTATGGCATTTTGTTCCTGTTGCGATGCATGAACAATCCATCTTTTTTTTAACCAGTGTCTTGATGCTTATTTCCAGAATTTTCCTTTTATGATTCATCAGACCATCCATATATATAATGTTAGTTTTACCTCTCTTGCTGATTACAGCTTATAATTTCAGAATTGAGAGACCAATCTTATGGAGTTTGATTACATGGATTTATTTTGTAGGAAAACAAATAGGAGGTTCACATGCATTGCTGCATGGCAGTTGTGACATTACCCAAGATAGAATTTCTTCAGTAAGTACATCAAAAGCAGAGCCTGCCAAAAGCTCATGATTGAAAAAGGACCACAAAAATAAGCCTTGGTCTCAGAACTACTATAGATGAAACTTAGAAGGGAAGACTGTACATTTTCTGAGGACATGTCATCACCTATAAAAAGAAACATAAGCAGTACATCTGAGTCATTATTCCAAATGAGTCCGAGCTCATCCTCACAGCCCATAACTTTTGGCAGAAAATGTAAGATAATTTACGTACTTATCTTAAAAGTTGACATCTTTATTTTGATTACTTCGCTGAACAATATCAAATCACTAATCACGTTGAGAGTTTCCCTCCTTGCATATCTTTGCTTGAATTTTAAAAAAGTGTTCAACAGATCAATGCATACTTGTTGTAATCATTTTAATAAGTTGAGGGTAATTTAAACATTCTTCCAAGGAGATTATGAGCCTGCAGTTTCTCTAGACTATTTACAATTGCAAGTTTCGTGTAAAATTTCCTATTAGTGTGTAATGCAGTTCAAATCTTTCTCAATTGATTGACCATAACTATTGTCAATATGTTCCCTGCAGTGGGATTATGGACAAATAATATTATGATCCATGAGTCAGTTGATACATCTAGCCCTGAGGATGGTGAGGGGCATTTGGCAAATGCAGAAACAGTTGAGGTGCAAGCCCTGCAGAATCTCCTTCCAGATGAAGATGACCTCTTTTCTGGAATGATTGATGAAATGGTATATAATGGTAATGAAGTTGACGACTTTGATGATTTTGATTTATTTGGTAACTGTGGTGGGATGGAACTTGAAGTAGATAAACTTTCTTTGTCTCCGAATTCAAGTGGAAGAGTTCTCAATGGTCTGGAGACGTGTACCGGTTCACTTGAAAATAGATCAATTCACTTCTTGCATTCTGCTAGATATATGTCTGAGGTTGGATTGAACAAATATCAGACAAGTGGAAGAAGCATTTCTACCACTGAGAGCACACTGGCCTCTCCTGTAAGAACGCCTTCTTTTGGCACTTGCATTGGTCTTCCTGAGGGAAACCACTCTCTGGATCAACTCGGTAATCAATGTCCACCACGATTACATCCCTTTTCGGTCCCTGATTCTTGTATTGGAATTGGTTTCATGAATTCACACACGACCTCAGATACTGTAATAGACATGGCAGGAAAAATTGCTGTCAATAATTTCATAACAGAGAGCGGTAATCATCCACGTGTGATGGCTTCTACAAACCAGGATATCGAATTTCATACAAGAGGTGCGTGTAACTAGTATCCACAATTTCTTAGTTCCTTATAATGAATTCTTAGAAGTTTTGTTCTCTTTTGGTCACCATTAGACTACATAATCTGACTTGCATGTCTTTAGTTAGATCATTTTGTTATGGATAGGGAATTTTGTCCATTATTCATCAATGTGGCTTCTCATGAGACATTTATTTTTTCCATGTAGTTCCTGGTCTCATAAGAAATGGAAACTGTCTTGCTAGTGAGCAATATCAGGCGGACACCAATTTATATTGGAACAACCATTCTACACCACTGGTGTGGCCTAATTCTTCATCTGGCTATCCACAACTGACTGGACATCCTGGAATGCCAATTGGTAACCTCAACAAAGTCTCACATCCACACTATCCATGTGTTGGATCAGCACCTTCTGCTAGCTGGTCCTTGTTGGACAGGAAAAACGCCCATAAACCAGAATTTCCCCAATCATTAAGTTTTTGCTCGAATTCTTTTGGAAATGGTCTCATCAATCACCCATCATTACATTTGTTGGGAAGAGATTCTGGTGGAAAATGTAGTGATCTGTCTACTACTAATGCTTGGTGCAATCCCCATCTGATAAGTCATAATTTTTCCAACACAACTGGAATTAGTTCGGTGCCTAACTCATTCAGTTCACCCCCCAAATGCGTGAAAAACCTGTCACAGAGGAGAAGTCACGGTGGTTTTCCTCAGGCTGATATCAAGCAATTTGAGCTTGACATTGACCGTGTTTTGCATGGGGAAGACTACCGAACAACATTGATGATAAAGAACATACCAAATAAGTATGTGATGAACTCTCTTGACTCTTCATTTCTTGTTATGGTCATGATTTTTTTTTTTCTCTCCAGATCTTCTAGGCCCTATTTTCCTTTCTCATACTCCTTCTGGTACATGACCTCCTTTTTCTTGGGATGAAAACAAACAACACCTTACTATTGTGTTATTTACTTTTTTATCTATACATTAAATTGATACAAAAATAATCTTTGTTCAGTGTTCTGTTAGTTGGTTAGCATTTTTGGGATTTCAATCACCCATATCCTAGTTATAATATCTCGGGCCTTGTTTGATCTAGGGTTATTTGAATAATAATCAAGTGGGTATATTCAAATAATCTTGTTAGACATAAGTTATAGAAAATCAGGTCGATGATTTGAATGCTGCGGTGGTTATTTGAAATTAATCTCTGGCACCATAACGACCTTGTCCAATTCGGGAACTATTGTATTTACCTTGAATTCTAACAATTACAATTTTGTAGGTACACTTCTAAAATGCTGCTAGATGTCATTGATGAACAGTGTCAAGGAAAATATGATTTTATATATTTGCCCATTGATTTCAAGGTTAGTAAATATTTTTGTACATTCCATTTTGAATCACTTCAACTATTATTTATGCAAAATTTCCTTTTACAGAACAACTGCAATGTGGGCTATGCATTTATCAACCTCATTGATCCACTTCACATTATTCCTTTCTACAAGGTTTGTCCATTCCCCACTTCTTCTTATTTCTCAATTAAAATCTCCTCATCTTTGGTGAAATATCTTCCTTTCATTAATCTCTTCATATTTCTTCTTAGGCATTCAATGGTCGAAAATGGGACAAATTTAATAGTGAAAAGATGGTTGCCCTTGCATATGCCCGGATTCAAGGAAAAACTGCTCTTATTGGCCATTTTCAGAACTCGAGTTTGATGAATGAGGATAAACGTTGTCGTCCTATCCTCTTCTGTACAAATGGTCCAAATGCTGGTGAACAGGTATATATGAAACATCATTTTTCAGCTTGATGAATGATCTATGTTTTGGGAAAAGACAAAATCATATTTTAGTAAGGCCTTTCTTGTTTTGCTTAAATCAAAATTTTCTATTTTCATAAGATAGACATATTGAATAGAGATTTTGTTTTTGTAGGAGGCATTTCCATCGAGGGCTAGTGGTAGGGGAAAAAGTGGTAAAGCAAGGAGCAGTTTCATGGAAGAAAATGAGAATAGGCAGCAGCAGGCTATAGTCCATTAAAACTAAAGGATGTATTGTTAATTAAAAAACAAACTCTTCTACTACTACTTTAAGGAAGCCCTAATTTTGCAAGTAATTTGAATTTTCTTCACTAACAACTTATGGAAAAGTTGGTCAAACTTTCTAGAACATATTTTGTTGCCTACAAATTTTGTCTTATTGCTTATGTAAACACTTATGTTCTGTTCTAATTTTGGTATGCCTTATGCAGGGTCAAGTTTTATGTTTGTACATTTTTTTACTTTTATATGGCAATGACAAGTTGCTAACCATCAAACTAATTTGAACCTTGAACCATTATAAGGACCAAATTTGAATAGAAATATAGAAACATTAGCCCAATATTTAGATATTATACATGAGATCTATTGAGTCAGATATAAAATTTATTCAAATAATTGAAAAATATGATTCTAACTTAAAATAATATAAATCAATATTATGATATATGAGAAAATTTTATGTATATACCCAACTAAATTTTTACGTTTTTATTTAATAAGAAAGTTTGTTTGAAATCTACTATGTATATTTTTTTTTTGAAAAAACAACATAGTCATTTCATTAAAAAAACCCCAAAAGGGGGAAAAACCTACCTGAGTTCATGAATTAGAATAAAACAAACCTATGCTCTATTTTTTTTAAAACCAGAAATAACAACCAAATGAATAATCACACACCACAAATTATGAATAATTACAAACCAACACAATTTAAAGTTTCATCTCGCCTTCGAATTTCTCAATTGAGTGACTTCATTGTAAGGGATCTTTCAATTTTAGTACAGGCTCCAATTTTGCTCGTTTTCTTTCAGGAATACACCTCCATTTTCGCATAAGTGAACCACAATTAATGATAATGCTATTACGAATTTTTGAAAACACCCTAGCAGTCCTAGCAGTCCTAGCAGTCCGTTCCTCCCAAATATGATATACAATAGAACTTAAAACACACTTGAATACATTAGAATGTAAACTTTTACCTTAATCATAGCCACTTCCTCTACATCCTCCCATTCCCTTGGAAAACTATTATGTATATTTTAAATTAGATTGATTTATAAAAATGGTCACACTAGTAATATTATTATTTTTCAAATGTTGAAATATGTAGAGTTGTCCATGATGGGAAACTAGGGATGACAACGGGTACCCTACCTATCGGGTAGTGAAGTACCTATTCTCGAACCCATTTTCAATTTACTATCCGACCCCGAACCCGACGGGTATCTCTATTTATATCATCATTCCTGATTCGTCGGGTAACCGATCCCTAATGGATACCCCATTACCCGATCCCTGATGGGTACCCCATTACCCGATCCTTGATGGGTACTCCATTACCCGATACTAAATATTAAAAAATTATTATATTTTAATTAACACATTTAAACTGAAATTATATAAATTTAATATATTATATTAACTAATATGTTACTAAAAAATATAATTGACTTGAAACTATTAAAAATATTTTATCATTACTGTTAATCATCACATTATATTATATAATATAATATCATCCATATTACAAAAATACAAATAAATTTAAAAATAATAATACAAAATTCTTAAATAAACACAAACATAAAAAAATGTTAAATCATTTTTTTCACAAAAAAAAAATATTCTTCTTAAATACACTTCTTCAAACACATATAAATTACAACCTACAAAATTAATAAAAAAATAATTAATATTAACAAATAAAAAAAATAAAATTAAGATTAGAGTATTCAACTAATAATATACCTCAAGTAATATATTGAACTTTTATTCTCTAGTATAATAAAAGGATGAGGTGACTTACCCTTTATTTTTTGGCATAAAAAATTAAGCCTTCATTTTTTTCTTAAAAAAATAACCCTTTTTAAGAATTAGTCTATCTTAAATAAAAACAATACAAAACATAATTTACAATATAATAAATAACTTTAAAAATAACAATATCGAAATTAAAAAAATATATATTAAAAATATTACTTACTTTTATATGTATCTTGTAGTCCCGTAGAAGTCACTAAAAAAAGAAACTAAAAAACAAAGATTAAAAATTAAGTTAATAAATAAGTATAACATAGTAAAAGATAAGAACAATTATAACTTTATTAAACAAAATTAAAATAAGTAATATTAAATTTTAAAATCACAAATGAAACTTGCAATCTGTTTTGTTATTGAAAACTTGAAGTTTAACCAAATATAAAGAGAAGATGAAGATAGAAGTTGAAATAACTAGTAAGATTGAATTTATAATGAAGACGAAGATTAAGAATATTTACTATGAGAGAGAAACATTTATTACAAATTAATTAATGATGTTAGGCGTGATGTGTGATATATGAGTAACGATAAAATAATTAATATATTTATTTAACGATGGCTATGACTTATTATTTGGAATTTGAAAAGATATTTAAATTTTATCAATATATATATATATATATATATATATATATATATATATATATATATATATATATATATATATATATATATATTCGGGTATCGAATTTGGGTTTCCAATACTTCCCATTCTCGAACCTGATCAGGTAATATTTTTTACTCATCATCCCTGATCCCGACCCCGATATTTAAAATACTCGAACCCGATCATTAGGTACCCAAAGATATCAAGTACACAGGTACCTATTGTCATCCCTATTAGAACCATATGTTTTTCCTCATTCATATACCTGCTATTTAAATAGGAGGAATTGAAGATGGTTGAATTGTGGAGAGAAAAAAATGAAACTACATGATTAAAATCATGGCACACTGTGAGTATCATGTGCTACCTCACAACACTAAGTTTCCATCATCTCTAGGTATCTGGTCATACATTCAAATTGATTTAAATTTTCATGTGTAAATGAGAATAGATAATCGTTGGACAATATAAACAATCATATCAATTAATATATATATATATATATGAAATTAATATATATATATATATATGAATGATAGAGATAGTGAATTTGGTGAGAGAATTTGGCGAGGAATAACTTAGCATTACATTCATTGGTTGAAAAATATAAAAGTGGGAGAAAGAGAGTAAAAAAAGAAATTATTTGATTTTTTCAGCGAATAAGATTATGTCAAGTCATTCCCTCACCAAATTTCCTCATCTAATCATTTCTTTTATATATATATATATATATAACTTTAGATGAAAGAGTAATATTATATATGTGAGAGTATTGATGAGTAGATTCGAAAACCGTGAATTCGTGTAAAGATTTTTTTACTCTTTTGAAAGATCTTCGAGTCAATTAAATATTCTATTCTATTCAATTTGTATATAATTTTTTTTAATTTCATGCTTTTATCGTTGTGCTTAAACGATTTTTTTTAATGGATCGTATTATAGAAAATATACTGATAGGTATTTTGCAAAAGTAAAAATAAAAAATTAGGTGTTTGATGAGATATTGAGAAGTGCAAATATGGAGAAATTTATATAAGTGATAATTATATACTATCAATAATTACAATGAATTAATTCTTGATATATTGTGTTTGAGAGATATATTTTAAAAATTGAGTATAGGAAATTTTTTAATGTCTTTTTATAAGATTATTATATGTCAATATTTTTATTTTATTTAAAAGACTTTGGTTGAACATAAATTATAATGATGTTTTTTTGTTGAAGTATTTTTTTGCTATCTTATTTAAATACATAATTTAAACTCAATTGTATAATATATGATAATTGTTAATTGATATAGATATTTTGTATGATTTTCGGGTTGATCTAATTTTTTTTACATTCTTTTCACTTGGTTTGTATATTACTACTTTTTATTTATTATAATTTTATTATTTGTTCGAATACTTAATTTTAAATAATTCAATTGAAATAACTTGTAATTTAACTAAATATTATTAAAAATAGTTGCCTAAATTTGAAGGAAGAAATATAATTTTAACTTAATATTAAAATTAATCATATAATTATTTAAATAATATGATAAATGCCGATTAATTACACATTAAGAGTAAGAGCGATTTGTGAAAACAAACGCCGCAATATTGCGCGAATAAATGTTTAGTCTATTATAATTAATTAAACATTTAATATTTCTCTACTATTTATGTGATATATTTATTTCACTCCAAGTTTCAAATTTTATTATTATTATCGATTGTTACGTTTTAAATATTATTTATTTTGATAAAATAACAAACAAATATTAATACATGTTTCTAAAAATACGCTTTATTTTTAGCATATTCATTTACAAAGTTTTATTTTGAATACATGTGTTTGTTCAATTGAATAATTGAATATATAGATAAGACTTCTGTTAAAAAAAATATGTTGTCCAAATTTGTTTTGTTTAAGTGACACGAAAATTCTTCTAATTATAAATTAATCTAATAATCTGTTTACATTTTTATCAAGAACCTAAGTATGCTTAGTGTAAAAATATATTAAACTAGTTTTAAACAACTTATAAAAATTACACATTAATCTTAAAAAAATAAATAAATCATAAGTATTTTTATTATTATTTGGAGTATACCCCGCTAATATATTGAGTTTATTAATTAATGTATAAGAGTATAATAGTCTTATATATTTTTTCAGATATTATTTTTTGAAAATGGCTCTTGTAACCTAATATAAATGAGAGTAGTTTAAGTTTAACGACAAAAACATTACAAAAAAATTGAAAGAAAACATTAAAAAAAGCACAACATAAATAGTTCACCAATGATCAAACAAAAAGAATAAATTTTAACGAGCACAAATATCTTTAAGAAGATTCCCTAACTGTTTCAACTGGTTACCCAACGAAACATCCCCGATTGTCATAATAATATAATTACGAATTAAACGCATTGATCGATAACGATCACTGAACTTCTTTCAAACCAAATGGTCCACCAGAAGATAAGCGGGATAAGGATCCAACGACTCAGACCAACTGAACTCATCGTCTCTATCCACACTTCTCAACAACTAACGATTGATTCCGACATAACTCACTTAATATCAGTCATGTTCCATAATAAGTTTCAAATCGCAATCACTCCATCACAGTGTAAGAGCAAGTGAGGCGCCGACTCCACTTCTTTTGACACATTCTACAACGACTTGACATAATACATCATTTTTTCATGCATTTATCATTTATCAAAATCCTTCCATGCATGACACTCAATCCAAAGAATGAGATCTTCGATGAGAACTTATAATCCCACAACTTCTCCATATGAGACCGTAATGAGCATTCTCCGTAATTAAAAAATAACAATGACTAACCCTAAAATTATCAATATATTGTTAACGCAAAATATCACACAAAGAAGGATTCACCTCTTTACGCCCCCATCAAGTTCAACACTCTATCATGTGAAGCTAACTCTTTAGCATTTATTCTTCTTCTATAATGATTCTGATTGCAAAACCTTTAGAACTCACGTCAAACATGTCTTTGACTATAGCATCTCTACATATAACAATCAAGGCAAGGCCGGGTACGATGAAGAAAGACGTCTGACACTGCACCATACGTCATCCCAAAAATTAATCGAAGAGGCATCGCCAACCGAAAATCTGCATTGTCCACGAAAAGACTTTCATATTAATGGTACGTCACTCCAAATACTATATCTTACTGCCCGATTAATAGGTTTGGTGAACCAGTTAGACCAATCCTGCCCATATTTGCATCAGACCATAGTAGCCCACAAATAGGTAAGATCCGAGGAGTATCTGCTACATCATTTCGATAAAAAAACTTTGTTAAACGAAGTCAAATCTCGCATACTCAAGCCCTCTTGGTACTTAAATTTATTAACTTTATCCCAACTTACCAAATGACAATGACTCAAAGGACACCCAAAAAAATTTACAAATAATTTTTTCCATGTTCACAACCACACTTTTATGTATAAGAAATAGAGACACATGTAAGTAATATAGATTCTAAAACACTTTTGATTAGAACCAAACGCCGCAATTTGAATTCATTTTGCTCTTTCCTATTGGTAAGTTTGTTAAACAAATTTTAATATATTTTCAGATATTAATTTTAAATGTTATCACAATTGAAACAATTGAAATATTGAATACATGTCCCTGTTTGTTAATTTAATTTTTTATTTATAAATAAGTATTTAGATTTTAATTTTCAATTTTATCGATGTAAGACCACGACTTGTGTTAACAATCAGTCATTTTGGTTATATACTTTATTTTTTATTTATTTTTAAGACTAAACATTTATTTATTTGAGTTGATAAAACCACAATCCACATTTACAAATCTCTATTTAAATCAGAATATTCTTAAATAGAATCAAATCTGAGACAACCGACTTTTAAGTAGATATATTATCACTTGAATTGTAATGATAATGGTACTTAATTATTTAAGTATTTGATTATATTTATAGGGTAGAATATTGAATTTATGTTGATTGTTAAAAAACAAAAACTTATTTTGAATATTATATAATTTTATTCTCATAATATATTTTTATTTTGTAAAAACAGTTTTCATTCTTTAAAAATTTTGAGATGACAATGAATTAATTAAAAAAAAAGATAAAATGCATGTACCATAAAAGTACGAGGGTAAAAATAAAAGTTTACTTTTATGACATATTTGAATTTTATATTAAAATTTGAGGACATGTATAAAATATATATATGTTCTTCCGGCCAGGACAGGAAAGCGGCGGAAGGAGCGGGGGGATATAAAAAAGACGGCGAAAATCCGAAGAATGAGAAAATGAACATGGGTCCGATAATGAAGAAGCCGAAGAAGGTGAAGCAAGAAAATGAAGAAATGCCATTGGCGACACTCGAAAACAGTACAAGTGTAAACAACAGTCTCAGTGAAGAAGAAGAAGATGATGAAGAGGCTATTCTGGTTGCTCTATTCAAGCATCGAGAGCATGAAGTAGAACATAATCGTACGCGGGTGAAATATTATCAGGACCAGGTTGTAATTTGTTACGGTTATTACTTTATTATTATTATTATCTGTTTTCCTTCAATGCATCGATTGAAATAGATGGATTTGTCATTTTGATTGCACCCAGTTTATCATTCAGCTTCTATTAGGTCATTTGGAAGATGGGTTTTGCTTTTATAGGTTATGAGAATCATCATTGTTCATGGCTAACCATCCCTCTGGTAAAAATTGCAGCTTGCAAAATCAGAAAAGAATTTGGAGGATGTGAAGGCTAAATTAGTTCGTATTAGACGGAAGAACAATACAACTGAAAAGTTGAAGATATGTGATGTTAAATCTTCTACAGAGAAAACTTCACTTACTAGTGGGATTAGGGAAAGTTCCCCTGAAAATCAGCTTCAGCTTCAGGTCAAGCCAAGACTTGTTATACCGGCTACTAAAGCGAAAACTTCCCAAATTGTAAAGAATGATGATTCTACTCCAGTTTCAAAAGTGAAAATTTCCAAAGCTGTGAAGATAGAAGATTCTACTACCACCCCACCCGTGACGATTCAAGACTCTGGTAGAAAAAGGAAGCATGGTAAATCTCAAGGTACTTCTGCTTTCTTCTGATTTTTGTGCATTTCTATTAGGGTTTGGTTTCCTGCAGGGGAACATGGAGACCCACAGAGCTGTTCGATGCTTCCATGAGTTACTGACTGTGGAATGTGGATCTTAAGTTCCTAGAATACTTTATTTTTTATGAACAGTTGATAATGATTGTTATTTGTATTATATTACAGAGCATAAAGAACACACAGAGTTGATCTCTATGGTACGTAGCTCCTCATTGGCATCGACAATTCATTGCCAGATGGGGTGCCTTATTCCCAGTCAACACAAAAGAAAATTGAGAAGTCTTGTTTTGTGTCCAACAAATGATCAGTTGTTTATGACAAGGTAGTTTTGGGTTCAAGTGTTCAACTATGTTTTTTTTTTCATTCAGAAGAAGCGATTATGTTTCTTTGTCCTTTCTTCTCAGTTTTCATCTCTGGCCCTCAATTGTTCAAATCAAATTATGTTGGACATGCGTTATGCATTTATTTATGCGGTGTGTTAGGTTATGAGATAAAACTTCAGATGAGTAAGTACTATTAGTAGTCATGGTTTTGATCTTGATGAAAACTACACTACTGAACACCATGCGGAAAGTGATATTGAGAGAAAAGTGTTGTGTTCCACAATAGAGGTTTGTTTAAATACAAGTTACATCTTTGAGGATATGCCTATCTTCCTACAAACTAGGCACTACTTATGAGGACACATTAGAGATAAATACTAATCTTAATATTTATCCCTTTAAAATAACTAATTGCTAATATAATAATTATCATAATTAAACAACTATATATGGAGCATTATCTACAAAATTGTTAACGCATAAACTAATTATGCCTCATGTAGACAATATAAAATGCATTCCTTCCATCCCAAAATGAATGGAAGAGCCAGCACAATGTACATATCAAGGATGGCCGGCTTGTAACTTTTTTCCCCCAAAACACCCTAAAGTTTCTGTTTTTAACACCCCAACTTGTTTCCTACATGTAACATTGTAGTGTCTACATGGTTATCTTATTCATTTCAAACTTGAAGTGGCACAATCTTTCATTCATTTTGGACCAAAATAATTATATGATTACTCTCCGTTGATATATTAGATATTATTCTGAAGCTATAATAATATCTTATAAACATGTGATATGATTAAGAATAATTAGGATATTATTACCTATGTTAGAAGTATTGTATCCTATAAATAGACAATCTCTATTATTTCATAAACCGGCTCCTTTAATATTCAAACATAACCTGATCCTGCTCACATATTGCCCTATTTGTCTTCTATGAGATCCTTAATATTAATGCATCTTAACTCCTTGATATTGTATAGATCTTATTTCCAATTTTTGGTGTTTTGATATGACACCTTCTGTATCTAATGCCTAGCATGTGTTTTTTTACAGTTCTTTGGATGGGGTAATCAACTTGTGGCAACTCCAAGGAAGAGGGTATATCCCCATTATCTCCCTGATATTTTCAATGTTTAAAATCAATTATTTTCTGAATGATAGATGGTTATTTGTGTCATATGCTTAACTCACATGATCATTGGAAAGTATTGCATGTTTCATCTATTGTCAGATTTCTCGTAGTATGTGATCCTAGAGAATTCTAAACGGTTTGCACATAATTTCCGTTGTAAAAGAAAGTCTACTCGAATGTAGAACATCATTTTATGTTGGAATTGCTCATCATAATAATGTGAAGAAGTTAAGACTCTACATAGATGCATATTTCTATCTAAAGCTATAAAACGAATTTGGAATGTCTTAATAGAGGAATGTTTGTTGCCTTCAAATATCATGTTAACAACTTGGATATCTAAGATTTGTTGAAGGATTGTAGATGAGATGAGGATGACCTAATCCAGTTTCAACACTATTTCATTCATTACTCCAAATAATACATATATACTCTACTCTTTATAAGGTATTAACCGGTTACTAACTTATTCCATACTACCTCTATACTATTATACTACTACTACTACTAATTACCATACTACCCTTATACTGCTACTAATATATCCTACTATATCGTTCCATATCCATATGGACACTATAGAAGGCTTACAATACAAGTATATGGACACTGAAGAGAAAATTCCTTTTGCAATTCATTCTTCTTATTATATCAGTACACTTTCTTTATCCCGTAACATACATGGTAGACCTCTTTAATGTGAAGATTGCGCGCATAAACTGTTTAGGCTAATAAATTCCAAATGCTATTCTTTTGGAAATTGTAGAACAAATGCGTCTCTCCTTAGTTCCACAGACAGCGTTTCTCCAAAGCAGAGGAGATGGCCTGAAGATACAGCATGGCACCCAGATGGGGGCAGCTTATTCTCTGTATACAGTGCTGATGGAGATGATTCTCAGATATCAGTTTTAAATCTGAAGAAAAAAAAACTGGTAAGGCTTAAGATGCAATCTCTCCTTACTCATTGTCTGTGTTTCATTTGGTGATAAGCCTTGCCCTTGGCAAGGGTAGTATTTGCACAATATGTTATATGTTGACACTTGACATTATATGTTTTCTGGCTAAAGAAATATCCAAGAGCTTGTTGATGTAGGGTTATATGGAAATTATCCATTTTTTAGAAGAGAAAAATCTTGGTTGATGTAAAAATTGGTTTATTTGGGTAAAGACCAAAATAGCCTTAATATTTTATATTTTAAAATGTTACAAAAAACAAAGTAAGGGTATTTGGTATTTTGATTGATGATTTGAAGGGTATGATTGAGGAAGTAATGGTTGATGGGATAGTGGTTTATTTGGAACTAATCCTAGGTAATCCACATCAAACAAACTGCCAAGTCATCCATGATTGAATAGCTTGGTATTTGTCTTAGTAAAGCTTGTTTGATTTGAATGACCATAGTAGCTTGTCATTCTTACTATAGGTTCATGATTTTTTTTGGCTATAAGGGTTCTGAGTTTGCTTCTTAAGAGAATAATTAAATGCTTTATAATGCTAAGGTGTTACAAAGATAGAAGTTCATTTTGATTCATCAACTTGCATCAAAACCTTGTTTTTCTTACTAATTTGTGTCTAGCATGTTTTGCTTTTGGTACTTTTGAAAATGACTCAAATTACTTCCCGCCCGCCATCAGCTCTTGTTTAACTCTCTCAAATCATCTCTACACAACTTCTGTAGCTCCTCGATCTCAAGGCTAAATCATTTTTCATTTTAAAATGCATATCAAGATATTTACAGAATTAACCAAAAAATAATGAAGGAAATTAGTTTAAGCCACTGTCAAAAGTTCAGGAAGCAAAACAAGCGTGCTGCAAGTTGAGGAAGCATAGCTAGATATTGATGCGGCGGGTTCAAGAAGCAAAATGAACTTTTTTCCTTATTTGAATGAGCTTACTATAACTTTATTTTTAAGAGACTTATATTTTAAGAAGCGGATTTAAATTATTTTATTTCAAAAATGCAATAATGATAAAAACAATATGTAATAGAATTACTTAAGCAATTGTGAATTTTCAGTTGTCATTCACTTAATGATTGTTCATACATCAACAATGATACTTACAAGTTCTGTCCGGTTTTGGACGTTGTAACTGGCAGGGACAGATATGCTTCTTAGAGGAGAAGCCTCATTCCAAAGGCATTATCAATAACATTGTTTTCATGCCATGGGAAAATGTCTCTTTTGTTACTGGCGGCAATGATCATGCAGTTATGCTGTGGACGGAGAAAGAGGGAGAAAACTCTTGTTGGAAACCAAAAGCATTACATAGGAAACTGCATTCTTCAGCTGTGATGGGAGTAACAGGGATGCAACAAAAGCAGACGGTATTGTCTGTTGGTTCAGACAAAAGAATTATTGGGTTTGATGCAGTTGCGGAGAGAGTAGATTATGAACATCGGATTGAAAGCAAATGTATGAGTGTTCTACCTAATCCATGTGATTTCAATCTATTCATGGTTCAGACTGGGTAAGCAACTGCAACCATACTCTTACATGATTGATTCAGATGTTAAGGAAAAAAAATTTGGTTTCTTGGTTTTACTTTTTTTTAGATATAATAATCCTTTAAATGCTATTATATTGCTATTTGTTATAATTTGTCACAGTCTCTTGCACAAAATAAAAATGCTTATTTATTTGGTATAAGATTGGTTTATGAATTATGATCCATATTTGTTTGATGTTTTTGCTTTATTTCGTATAAAGATGATTTTCTATATCATGATCTAGATTATATTGTAATTTTTAACTTCGGTTAGTTACAATTTTTTTTGGATCATTATTTACAAATATTTAATCTGATCATAATACGTGATAACACATAGGCTCATTATTCACCTATTTGCATCTATAAGGGACTTCTTCTTGTTTTGTTATTTTCTTCATCTCTTCTTGGGATTTTTGAAGAATGGTTAATCTATTATTAGTTGATTAGCAAAACATAACTTGCAATCTCTTAATTGTTCTTCACTATAAAGTATACTTTTAGTGACATTAGGCTAATAACTGAATAAAGTATATTGGTTGTTTTTTCATTTCGAATCGAAATGACCCCATTTGAAAATACTTTTTTTTTCTTTTATCTCTGGATCCAGATACAAATGCATTTGAAAACTAAACTTTGGAGAATGTTGAATGAGAAGAATGTGTTATTCAGAATTTGATAGTTAAATAAAATACATCCATTTTGCAGGACACCAGAGAGGCAGCTCCGTCTGTTTGATATAAGAGTGAAGAAAACAGAAATTCATGATTTTGGTTGGAAACAAGAAAGTAGTGAATCACAATCAGCGTTGATAAGCCAGACTTGGTCTCCAGACGGGTTGTACATCACATCTGGCTCTGCAGATCCAATGATCCACATCTTCGACATCAGGTATCATGGTAACAACCCTTCTCAATCGGTTCGAGCACATACCAAAAGAGTATTTAAAGCTGTTTGGCACCAGAATTACCCTCTGTTGATCTCCATTTCATCTGATTTAAACGTTGGACTGCACCATATCACATGATATGTTGTTATTCTTGAACAAATGTTTTTGTTCTTCTTTCGCTCGCTTAGACATATGTTTAGCTCACAGAACCATTTTTTAATGTAGAAATAGAAGAAACTAAAACAAATGTTGTAACAATTCTATTTCATTTTGTTTTGGCTTTCAAATTTCAATGCATTCAATTTTTATTCACAAGGCCTAATGTTGATTCAATCAAGTCGAGGACTGTTTGAATAAATGTTTTAGAATATAAATGTAATCGACTCCATTTATGATTTCAAATATATTTTTAATAATATATACTAATACTTAACTTAATAAACTATTTTGAATTTTATTTTTTAATAAGATAAATAATTTATTGTATATATATATTCTATTTATAATCATTAAAATTACAACATATAAATAATTTAATAAAATTAATTTTTAAAATTTATATATAAATATATCCATTAAATTTTATTTAAAACAATTATTTATATATTTACTAAATAAATAATACAAATAATAATAATTTAGAATAAAATATAAAGAGAATCATTTTATTTTAACTTTCTTAAATAAGATTTTAATTTTATATCTTAATAATTTTAACTTTAATTTATAAATAATGTTTTTTGAATAAAATATAAAGAGAATTATTTTATTTTAACTTTCTTAAATAATATTTTAATTTTATATCTTAGAATAAAATATAAAGAGAATTATTTTATTTTAACTTTCTTAAATAAGATTTTAATTTTATATCTTAATAATTTTAACTTTAATTTATAAATAATGTTTTTATTTTTAAATTAGAGTTTATTATCAAATAAGTTAGCATCACTCTTCAATATTATAACTCTTTACTTTAATTTATTTTGAACTAGAATTTAGAACGCCTATTTTAGTTTTGGCCAGACTTAAAAGAGAGTTAATTAATCTTTATGTCTATTATAATTAGAGGAGGCCATTATTCAAATTGATTTTATTTGCCCCAACCAACCGTTGAACCGACCTAATATGAACTGAATAACATCTGATCAACTGGTTACAGTGGCATGTGTAAGGTCTTAATTAAATATAATCGAAGTGATATATGAATTATTCAAATAATTGAACCAATTCGATTCATGATCTAATTGTTATTGTTATTTGAAGCTTGAATTTGGATAGTTTTTATTAGGTAAGACTCAAATTTGAGTTGAACTATCATAATTTTAGCTATGTCCTGTTATTTATAATGTATTATTTTTTTTTTAATTAACTTGTCACGTTTGTAATAAAATAATATTTATGGACGTATTGGGCATATATTTTTAGATTGAGTATTTTTCGAGATATACGAATACTAATATATGGAGAGTGGTTTGAGTGACTAAAAAAAATTTAATATGATAAAAGATTTGAGAAAATTTGAAAAGATACGAATTTGATATTTATTTTCCATAAAATTTAAAAAACAACATAATTTTGTGTACAATGTATAAATTTAAACTCATATTTGTGTTTAAAATTGAGTGTTTTTTCAAAACATGTATATTCCGTTTAAGTATAAAAATTTGACATACCCTATTTTATAAATAATATTATTATTTATAATAATATTAAAATAATATTTTAAAATTTTAAATTCAAAATAACCTAAAAAGAGATTAAAATCAAATTAGAGTTAATTATTATAATAATTAAACCTTAATTAGGAAAATTAAATAAAAATCCTAAAATCAAAAATATTTTAAGGTTAAAATATTGTATTTATTTCACCCAAATTAAATCCAAAAAGGGTTGAAATTATTTAATTATAATTTTAAACATAAATTATGTATAACTTATGACTTAAAACAATTAAATAAATACTCAAAAATAAAAATAATAAAAATAATTTTTATTATGTTTTTAAAAATATTTTTTGTGGAATTTTTGGTGAAAAAAATGAAAGAAAGGGGTTAAAATTTGATTTCAAATAACCATTTTATATAAAAATAAAACTGATAATCGGGTGTAGCCGAAAATGGAAAATTAAATTGCAGCAGAATCCTAGGCCATCGGATTAGCGCTGGATTTTTATCCAGCGCCCAGGAATATGCCACGCCTGCCCGCTATAACAGAACACGCGCGCTAGTCCACACATGATCGACTAACGGGCCGTTAACCCTGTTAGCCTGATTGCCCAAACGCGGACGAAGCTCCAACGGAAGGCCTAACGACGCGTTCAATAAACCAAAACGACCCTGGTTTAGGCGTCTTCTTCACCGATGCAGGGAGCTCGCCGAAATTGCGATCGAACTCCAGCGATTCTTCTAGAAGGGATAACTCCGTCATTTCTCCACCTTATCCTCTAATTTTTTCACCCACTTGCTCGCCTTATCCTCGCCTACAATAGCCCTAAGCCTATTAATCTTATCTCCCTTTAGAACTAGGCTGCCACGATGATCAAATTGAACTTGAATTATTCATCCTCAATCGACCTAAAGCTACTATAAATACTCCTTAGTAGATTCTCTACCAATCCAACAAACAATTAATGCATATTATAGTCGAAATCAAAGATTCAAATTCCGACAAAGAGCTGGTTTTTGGGAAAACCATCTCCCGTAATCAAACCTTTGATCCAGGCTTCTAAAAAGTTTTCAATACTTCCAAGGAGTGTTCTCCAACTGTTTGTAAGCATCCAGATCCTTTGAATTTCGATTTGTATTTAAAAATTAGGTTTTTCTAAGTTTGATCGGTTTTATCTGTTCTAGGGTTCAATTGTATGATTTTTTTGTTTATAATCAATCCTAGATGTTATATGAACTTTATATTGAAAGAGATTTGATCAAATCAACCTTAAACTAAGAAAACAAAATTTGAATTGAAAATTTGGATTTTTAAAAATTCATGTTCTTGAGCTTTAATCTTGATATTTTGAGTAAAGAGAAATGATTAGGTGAGGGAATTTGGTGAGGGAATTTGGTGAGGGAATGACGTGTCATAATCTTATTCGCTGAAAAAATCAAATAATTTCTCTCTTTTCTCTCTTTCCTCCCACTTTTACATTTTCCAACCAATGAAGGTGATGACACGTCATTCCCTCACCAAATTCCCTCACTAAATTCCCTCACTCTATCACTCCTCTTGAGTAAAATAACTACTAAACATGTTTGTAAACATGCTAGGATGATTGCTAGATCTCTGGAACATCATTCCGATCATGTTTGATCAAACTATAATTTTGAAAAATTTGAATTTGGATTTCAACTTCAAAAATTGTTACAAAATTGCTATGATGTTATTATTTTAGTTGTGTTCAACTATGTTCATCATTTCAAAACTAATAGAACAAAAATTAGGCATTGAAATGGCATAATTCAAAAGATCAAAATTTTGACCTAAAACTGGCTTTTAAAAATTGATCTTTGTAAAGATTGATTGATCGTGATTAGGGTTAGGGCTTATGTTCTTCATAATCATATAAATCATCTACAACTTACAAATCATGATTCCATGATCTGTATCAAAAGTTATAGCTTCTGCAATTCTTGACCAATTCAAGAACACTCGGTCCTTGACGACTAAGTCCTGTAGGACCAGGACCGAGAATCTTCGGTTCGGTCCAAACAGAGACCAATGACCGATGTTCTTGAGTTAGGACCGAGACCGAAGACCGATGTTATTGAGTTAGGACCGAGCCTCACAAACCTAGGACCGAATAACCTGAGTTTAGGACCGAGGCTCCTAAACCCTAGAACCGATCCCTTTGGTCCCTTGACCGAGCAGTCCGAGTTCGAGACCGAGCCTCTCGAACTTAGGATCGAGCCCTCCAGTCTCTTGACCCATGCTCTCGAGCCCAGATCGGCAAAACCAGACCCATACACTAGGACTCTAATCCTAAGGCTTGTTTGGTTATACTTTTCAAAATCCAAAATTATTTTTATAATTTTGGAACCCCATTCCATTTTCAAATAATTTTGAAAGTTCAAAAAATGATATTTAAATATTTTCGGGATATTTTCTAAACAAATATTTTCACCAAGACCCTATTTGGAATTTATTTTTAAATTCTAACACTTTTATGATATTTTTCAGGATTTTTACTCAGTATTATTTCAACGCAATCACATGTACACCTTTTAAATAATTTTGTACAATTCTTTACGCAACTAAACCTATCATTGTTTAGGACACCCAGACCACTAATTAAAGGAAATAAATCTTATAAATAAATTTTATAAATAAATCTTATAAGAGCCAGACTTTGTTTATTTTAAAATTTAGAACCGTCATTTGACGGGCACAAAGGACATAGCGCGAAATTACTTTTCCGAGCGTAACCAAAAATCGAACCTCTTATAAAAACTGTAGTGTAAAATACGTTTGTACACATATACCCTTTTATTGATTTTTCTAAAATAATTTGGCGACTCTAATTTCAAATAAATAATCTTTTAAATTAATTATGTTTGACTAATTTAAACTAAGTTTTAACCAAATTATTATTTGATCCCCAGATTATTAAAATTTAAATAAAGTTAATTATTTTTATAATTAATTTCTAAATCTCCAGATATTCTTAAAATCTTTTAAAATAATATTTTATTTTAAAACGAAAATTGCTTGGCACACAAATAAAGGTTGAAACGCATCGAATCTCGAACCTCCCCGCGATATTCTCTCGTATTGTTACGTGTCATCCAAACACGTGCTAAACTACGGAGGAGTTATTCTTAGAGGTTACATCCATCTAATGCAATTTCAATTCCCTAAATGTATAAATATAATGTGTGAAAATAGTTTAAAAAATCATAAAAATAAAGAGTTGTTAATTTTTTTTTTTGTATAAACATGATAAATAAATTTAAAAAATTACTATAAAGTAAGAATACGAGACAAATATTTATTTTGAAGAAAGCCTGGAATAAATAAAATTGTGATATTTTGAATGAGCTTTCTATGACATTGATAAAATAAGAAAAAAAAAAATCAAAAATCAAAAATTCAAATTTCAATCATAAATAGCCATTCATTCATATATATTAATTAATACTATTAATAAATAAATTATATATATATATATATATATAAACTTAATTTACATTTTTGTTTAAAAAAATTGTTCAATACATTTTTAAATAGAGAATCCTAACATAACTCCACCTCAATGACATCCACTTCAATTTAAGACGTTGTAAGAGATAACCGAACATGTGACATTCGAACATGTAACATTTTTGGTCTCTTAAGAATCACTTTTGCTTGAAGT
Organism: Impatiens glandulifera; assembly: GCF_907164915.1. NCBI lineage: Eukaryota > Viridiplantae > Streptophyta > Magnoliopsida > Ericales > Balsaminaceae > Impatiens > Impatiens glandulifera. The sequence goes on along the minus strand of NC_061862.1, from coordinate 56,588,006 downwards.
ACTTAGTAAGTTATTTAATTTTAATTTCTATTTTTATTTAATAAAAAATTTGTTATAACAATTATATTTTTACTTAATTTTAATTGATATTGTTATTTTAAAATTAATTAAAAAAATGTGAAATATAAATTATTAAATATACAAAGTTAAATATTTAAGTAATTGTCTTAATTAAATAGGTATATATTTAAACTTATTAAAAAAAACCGACAAACCATAATTATAATGAGATTCTTCACTTAATTGAAATAATAAAGAAATCATTTTTATAAAACCTTAATGTTATTGAAAACAAAAAATAGAAAGTGTACTCTCAGTCTGCTAAGGAAGAACTCCAGCGCTCTCCAGGTAACTCTCTCTTCCCTTTCTCAATCAATTCCTTTTTCGATTGACATACAAATTAGTGTTCTTCATTTCTTATTGACGAAGCATGCCATTAATGAATTTTGATTTTGTATAATCATGTTTCGTTAAGGACATTTATCCCTCTTGTCCGAATGCAACTTGGGGTTCTTTAGGGTGCAGGTGGCGATCGACCTAATTTTGATATTAGATTATCAGGAGGGGACCGAATAGAAGGGAATATGAAACGAAAGAAAATTATTTTTGTGATTTTGTCAAATTTAATACTTAATTTGGTTGAGAGTATTTGTAGGTTTACTGTTTATGGGTTGTTTTCTATGAGTGTTGTGTCCTAGCTGAGAAGAACTAGACAGTGAAGATAAAATGAGTGAAGGAAGAAGATGGGCAGATATGAATACAAGAGAGGGAAGAGAAATCAACATAATGTTGGTGGTGGTTAATGGTTTGTGCTCCCCTGCTAGTTAGGTCATCTTCTCCACGGGTTGGCTTCTCGGGCCTTACCAATGGATTTCCTTCTTGCTTGGGTTGGACAATCACAGTTTCCACCTGAAAAATGCCCCAAGTGATAGTATCACATAATTATTTTCTTTTTATTTGATAATAACTATTAGGAAGAAATTGGTGAACAATTATGATGAGTAGACTGACTGTGAATGAAATGAGTGATAGAATGTAGAGTCCTGCACAAAATTCACCACTACCAATAAGACCCTCAGTTCCCAGCCTGAAAAAACAAGAATCAACTAAGAATTTAGTGTCACAATTAAAATCTTGGTTTATTCTGCTATCTGAGACAAGATTGCACCATGATGAGGTACAGAAAGAGCATGTTTAAGAGTGACAGTGATTGTGAGATGAACTGTTCTTGTCCCAACTACTTTAGTATATGTACGGAAGGGCATGTTTAAGTTATTGCTGGAGTAGACTTAAGTTTTTTCTTTTTAAAGTTGATTATTTAAGTTTATTTGGATTAAATGACTAAAATAAACTAGTGATATAATTCATCACTTATTTCCTTGATGGGATTGATTGCTGATATATTTTCCACTAAATCGATATGCTGATTATATCTAGGTATGGCAAAGGAAAGTAGCAAAGAAAGAAGGAACAGAAGGCGGTCTAGGTTGATGAAGAATATGGAGGAAGAAAAGAAGAATGAGATATCTGTGACTAACATTTCCATATCTGTTCCCCATCCAGATCATTCAGCCAATCACCTTTCCTATCCAGTAACTACTGATGGTCAAATGCTTCAATCAGAAACAGAGGAAGCTAAGGATGCGTCTGATTGCTTTTCGGGTTATATATTTATGTGCAACGCTAGCACGAAACCAGAATGCTACCGGTATCGTGTTTTTGGGCTTCCTGCAGGGAAAAGGGATGTTGTGGAGAAGATTAAAACGGGCATGAAGCTTTTTCTATATGATTTTGATTCAAAACTTCTCTATGGTGTTTATGAAGCCTCCTGCGATGGACAACTTAACTTGGAACCTTATGCTTTTGGTGGAAAGTATCCTGCACAGGCAAGTTTTCTCTTTATATTGATTGATTTTTTAGCTCAATTGAAAACTAGTATTTTCTGACAATTATTTTCACAATCACGATTTAATTAGAAAATAGTCACAGTTAAAATTGAAAGTGATTTTGTTTTTGGTTTGGCATCAGATATTTTTGGATCATGAAGACTAGAGTATTTTTTGTTGCTTCATTTGGTATAAAAATTATTTTCTTGATGATGATCCAAGTTATAATATAGATTTTTTTGCTTCATTTGGTATATTGATTTTTTCTCCATCATGATCAAATTATTTTTTGGATCATATTTAAATTATATTTGGATCATTGTGATTTTTGGCAAACAAAACAAGTGTAGATTTTTGGTATACTGATTAACATGAAAAAAGTTTGTAACAAAAATCCTAATTAGTTAGAATAAGTCACATCCCTCTTATATTGCATTTGTAATGATAATTAGAATGAAAATGCATTTTAAATGTATAAACAAATACCATTTTTTTGCTAATTATACTCCACAGATCATGAAAAGAAAATTTGAAATTTTATATTTTATATTCTGTACAAAAATGTTGTGTTTATGTATATAGGAAGTAAATAAAGTTAGCCTAATTGAAAACAAGTATTCTGTGACAATCACGTTAGAAGATTGGATCGCGATCAAGTTATGCTTTAGATGATGATCATGATTACAGTGTAATTTTTGTTTCATTTTCCATATTATTTTATTGATAACCACAAATTATACTCAATTTGTTTTGCTTCATTTGATATAGATAATTATTTTCTTGAGCATGATCAAATTATTTTGTAAATCATTTTGAATTTTGACCAACATAACAAATGTAGATTTTTTATATCACGATCAACATGATTTTAATTTTTTTCTTTTGATGCAGAACTTTTTTCTTCTTATTCTGCTATTCCTATTTGCTTTCCTTCCAGGTGAAGTTCTCAATTCACAAGGAATGTCTTCCACTGCCGGAGCGAGTCCTTAAACGTGTTATAGAGGGTAACTACCGTGGCTTCAAATTCAATCAAGAACTCAGTGACTTCTATGTAGGACTAACCGAACAATTGGAAACATTCTTTATAAACTAATTTGTTCAAGTAAAACTTTCTTTTAAATATGATATTTCGATTGCAGGTGAGGAACTTAATGTCCTCCTTCCGTCCTTTGGCTGTTGAGTCGCCAATTCCTCCTATTGCGCTTGAACGTCAAATTAGTTTGCCTCAGACTAATAACTCTTATCACGTTGGAATCCAACCGAATGCATCTTTGGCGATAAATCCTTATCAAGATCGGTCTGGTCATCATGGAACTATGTTGAACCATGTCCGTCATAGTATGGAGCATCTAAGTTTACCCCGCTCTCTAGACAATCCATATTATGAAGTAGATAATAGACCGACTTATTTGCATAGAAATGTCCCCCAACAAATGTTGCATGATCCATCCCTCAGGTATATCCAAAATTTCCACTTCACCTATAGTTTATTAATATATGTTTAAAGTGTATGGGAGATTCAATAGCTTTTTATAGATTAGCAAAAATGAGAATCATATGAAGGAAAAGGTAAGCTAGTCTAAGAAGGTTCCAGACTATTTGGAAACACTTTTGTTTCTGAATATTGATCTGGATCTTACATAGAAAACGCCAACCGATTATAAAATCAATACGTTTGGTATGAAATGTGTAGCTGGTTGGATACACTAGAGCTTGTTTGATGTAGGATCTTTTGGAAAAATAGATTATTTGGGGTTAATTACTAAAATATCTTTTGTATTTATATTTTAAAATGTTATAAAAAAATATAAAATATGGGTCTTTTAGTTGATAATTTGATCAATAAAGTGATTGATGATGTGATGGGAGATTATTTCGATTAAATCCAAATAAACCTTGATCATTAAACAAGGACCATACCGCCACCTTCAAACAATCAAACTGTCTGATTATTATTAAACTTGAAATGTTTGTAGTTATCTTTAATTAGATTGTTTTGAGCCGTCGCCGAACCCAATTGAACACACTGCCTCCAACCAAAAGAGCATTCTATTTGGATCTGGGCAAGACTAAGTTTAGATACTCCTTGTTTACAAATGTGATTCCATGATCTCGTGCCAAATCAATATTTTTATAGTTTGGAATATCATCACAACGAAGTTGTTTTGTATACAGGATCAATGAGAGAACACAAAATACGAGGCTCAATACACATTACCCAGCAATGTCTTATTATCAGGAAAGAGAACCCTACCTCAAACAACCAATTGGAGGTGTGCCAGCTGACATTACATTATACCAAAGCAAGTATTCAAAAGCTGTTAATTATCTCCCAGTTTCGCAACCAACTGCATCATCCGACTATGGAATTCCTAATTATCTATCAGTTTCACAATCAACTGCATCATCTGACTATGGAATTCCTAATTATCAATCAGTTTCGCAACCAACTGCATCATCTCACTCTGGGATTCCTAATTATCTATCTGTTTCGCAACCAACTGCATCATCCGACTATGGAATTCCTAATTATCTATCAGTTTCTCAACCAACTGCATCATCTGATTATGGAATTCCTAATTATCAATCAGTTTCGCAACCAACTGCATCATCTCGCTCTGCGATTCCTAATTATCTATCAGCTCCACAACCAACTGCATCATCTGACTATGGAATTCCTAATTATCAATCAGTTTCGCAACCAACTGCATCATCTCACTCTGGGATTCCTAATTATCTATCAGCTCCACAACCAACTGCATCATCTGACTATGTAATTCCTAATTATCTATCAGTTCCGCAACCAACTGCATCATCTGACTATATTCCTAATTATCTATCTGTTTCGCAACCAACTGCATCATCCGACTATGGAATTCCTAATTATCAATCAGTTTCACAACCAACTGCATCATCTCACTATGGGATTCCTAATTATCTATCAGTTTCGCAACCAACTGCATCATCTCACTATGGAATAATTCCTGGTCATGTGCCGGTCTCATCATACCACTTTCAACATGGACCATGAAGTAGTTGAAAACCTGCACGGTGTGGGAGTTTACATAATAATAAAGGTAAGGTTAGAGACCTTTTACTTCAAATTATTGCTATAAATATAGTGTACTCATCAATGTGTCCCTACTAGTTTTCAGGATGTTGGTAATAGACTTAATAGTAAATGTTAGTAATTTTATTTGAGTCATTATTATTGCTTTCTGAAACTGAGTTTGGAATTGGAAACACATTATTGCCCCAAGGAAGAAACCCCATATTGGGGTCTCGACTTACACATGATATTCAAATTAACCCTTATAGTTCCATTTGTGTTAAGGTGGGTCCTCTACTCTCATTTTGTGTTTTTAGATCCTCTCCTCTATCGTGTAATAACCATTCAAATAACCCATCTATTTCTTACACAATCTTCCTATTGACCATTTTAGACTATTTTGCACACAAACGTAATATGGTAACACCTTGTGCATGAAAGCCTTTAGATCTAATTTTAAGTCCTTTAGGCGGATTCCTGGGCGTGTGCCGGATTAAGAGTTAACATTGGCAAATTGGCAAATTTGAGATCATCACTAGTGACCTGGCAAATTTGAGATCATCACTAGTGACCACATTGGTGATATTGATAGGCTGACCAAAAGATTTGTCTTGTTCTTCCCCTCAATGCCTCTGTCAGATTTAAGGATATTTGAAATCCAATCTTCCCCAAAATACTGAATATTTGATCTCCTGATTTAATTTAAGGAAACAAGATCAAAATTTTCATTGAACTTGATCAAGTGGCTTAAATAGGAATCAAAATATGATCAATAAAATGACTTCCACTCTCCTAGGGATCCAAATCTTACAATATTAGATGAAATTATTTTTTCATGGTTTTGAATGCTCTTATCGATTTGCTCTCACGAGTCGAAGAGGTGAAGTCAAATTCATAACCTTGTCCATCTTCATCCCGAACGTTAATGACAACGACACACAATAAAAGTTAGAATCGATCTTTACATTTTCTTCTTGTGGACTAATGTGGTGGATGGACCTATTGACATTGTTGTATTCATTCATCGGCCAAGGGTTAGGTAGTGAGTTTGTGACAAATGATTAAAACCACAAGCATCCCCTTCTCGTTGAGCCCCACGATCCATGAACAAGCAAAAATATGGCTCTATGGTAGAGGGTTCTTTGGATGAGTCCACCAAAGATGAGCCGACCTTGTGACTTGATTGGGAGAGACATTTGCACATAGAAGGGAAGCTTCATGAAGATGAGGATGAAGAACCCGAGAGAAGAGTTGAAAAAGCTCTTAGCGAGCATTACCAAAGCGAGAAAAAGCAAAGTTCGATAAGTGGAGACTTCTGTTATACCTTGTAGTGGAATTCTGTATAAATCTTGAACATAAAAAATTATATTGAGATAAGGAGTGAAGAATCAAATGAAGAAGATAGAACCCTAAGGGATAGAGAGAAATACAATAAGGAAGAGAGAATTTCTAACAAGAATTTCCAACTAAATCATTTCATAACTCACTCTTCACAACTAATTTTTCTATTTATACTACTACATTATAACTGTCACTTTATTACCGCCACTATATTTAACCATAATATCCTTTTCCCTTGTATCATTACACTCTCCTTCAATTCGTTCGTCCGCGAACGACAATAGATGAAGGTTAATCTAAAATTAGGGATGGCAACGGGTACTCTATCCGTCGGGTCTTGGAGTACCCATCCCCGAACCCGATTATAATTTTACTACCCGACTTCGACGGATATCTCTTTTTATATCCTCATTCCCGATTCGTTGGGTACTCAATTCCCGACGGGTACCTCATTTATCCAATTAAATTTTTATAAGGTTATATAAGTTGAAAAATAAGAAACCTAACTTTATTAGTAAATTGAAATATTGAAAAAATAAATAAAAACATTACTTATCTTACATACATTTTTATGTTGTGGAGGTTGAAAAAAAGGTTAAAGAATGAAGATGAAAGAAATGAGAGAGAAATAATATTTTGTTATTTAAAGAAAAGTTAAAATGAGAATTAAAGAGTAATGAAGAGAGTAATAATTTTTTTTGGAAATATAAAAAAATAAAGTTGGAGTGAAGTATGGATAAAAACAAAATAAATGATTATTAAAAATAATATTTGTTGTGATGAGTAGTCACATTAATTCTTAATAAAAAATATTTTATTTTTATTATTAATTTAAACGGGTATTGGGTTTGAGTTTTGCACACTCCCCATCCCCGAATTCGATCAGGTACTTTTTTCTCTCCCCATGCTTGACTTCGATCAGTACCCGATTTAAAATACCCGAACCCGATCATCGGGTACTCACGGGTATACGGGTACTCATTGCCATCCCTATCTAAAACTCCCAAGCATTTGATGGCTCTTCAAACCATATAAATTGTCTAAATTGTTTTAATAGACTATCGAGTGGTTCTTCAAACCATACAAACTGTTTTAAAAGATTTCTCAATTGTAGCCATAAGAACAACTACAAAATTCTGTATTAGGTGGTTCTTCAAACCATAATAAGTACTTGCATCTCATTCATGTTTTATGCCATAAAATTTTAGCAAGACCCAACATTTTGTGGTTTCTCGAACCACAAAACTAGACGCAATTTGAACTTGACGCTAAGTATGCTTAAGAAATGAGATCAAAAGCCAACATCTTATCTTCAAGGCCCAAAACATTTTCAAACATTCCTTCAATTTTAGATTCTCCCAAGTCACCCCGATAATGATCATTCTTTTCAACGTAGGTTGTCTTTGTCTTCTCTCGATCATCGTACACTAGACAAACTTGCAAATGAATAAACGAAGAACATGGATTATCATAAATTTCTTCATCAAGATTGAGATTGTCGTGTTTTGTATCATTAGTACGTGGAGTCTCCATTTCTTTTTCATAACGAAAGTCGTCGAGAGAAGGCACGTCTTCCACTTTAGAACCATAGTCATTCAAAGGGGTTTCATTTTTGTTTGGAACTAAATGTATCAATGGGAAGGCGTCGATTGTCCCACATCTTCTACATGTTAATCGTAATCTTCCAATAACTCAACGAATTCAAATATCAATTTTTGACGATCATTTTTCTACTTTTGCCTTGTTATTTCTTCGCCAACCTTTTGTTTCTGCCTTTTTATTTTGTCAGCGATCCTCCATGATTGTAACAAGTCAGTTATATGTCGACACTGTTTTCTGATTAATTTCCACGGTCCTAGCTCACTTTCTTTTGTAAATGTCGGGATCGTTCCTTGCACATGACCCAAACTCACGTCACAATAGTTGTTTTAGTTCTCTCCACGTCAATTCTTTGCCGAGAGTTTTCATGACCACATGTTCCCTAAGCCATTGTAGTGCCTTTTTCCCTCATGTGAGTTGTCGCAAGATACACCTCCTGTTTTTCAAACGTATCGTTAACCCGAAAAATCTTTCTGCCTCATAAATCCAGTCTTCGACCTCTTCAACATCTTCTCCAAAAAATTTGGGAAAATTCATTTTCAAATCGATGAAAATTTTCTTTTAAGACCTAGAATTCAATTCGGTAGAAATATATTTAAGGATTCAGTGACTTTGCTTTATCTTACTGATGATCTAGTACCTTCAAACAAATAGGATTTATTTTCCTTCGTCTTCGGCTTCAATGAACAAAATCAAAATCAGTATTCCTTTAGTCGCGAAATCGAAAACGCCGGAACTATTATTCAGTTCTTAAATCACCGTCGTAATGAATCTTATTCGGATTGTATCACTTCTGGTCGGCTTATATCTCCAATCTCAATTTTGTTGCCACAATTCCACGATCGACAAAGTTAATACCGGATATTCTAAATTGAATAATTCTTCTCTAGGTAATTAATTGGTTCGCTAGCGCCTGATTCACAATTGAGTTCCGAATCCTTCAGCGAACGTCGTCCCCACTTCTTCTTTTTCTTCGACTATGTCGGCAACTCCGCACGTTGTCCGACTAGCTTTCCTTCCTTCTAGTGAACTTCAATCTTTTTTCAACCGAGTTCAACTCTCAACCAAGTACGATCCATCAACAATAATGATCCATTTCTCAAGTTTCGATAAGCAACACTCTCCTTTAACTCTGGCTGATTTCCTTGTGAATTGTTTCTAAGCAACGATTAAAGAAATTGACTCAAATCCAAATTCGCTTCAGCTATAATCTCATAGTACACACCATTTTTCTAAGAACGAGCTCTGATACTACTGTTATACTTTGTATTGGAATTATGTATAAATCTTGAACATAAAAAACAAAAGAATTATATTGAGACGAGGAGTGAAGAATCAAAAGGAGGGAGAACCATAACCGATAGGGAGAATACAATAAAGAAGAGAGATAATTTCTAACAAGAATTTTCAACTAAATCATTTCATAACGCAATCTTTTTAACTAACTATTCTATTATATTACTACATTATAACTGTCACTTTATTTTCGCCATTATATTTAACCCTAATACCCTTTTCCCTTATATCAACTTCATTGTGGTGTTAACTATGATTGCGAAAAGTCTGAATAAGATCGTATAAAAACTTCCATTTCAATTTCAAGTAGATTTGACCTCGCATGATAGTTGAAATATTGAGATTTCGAAAGCATTTTGTAATGATATTATTTTGTCATTTTTACTGTCTTTTAATTAATTAATGACAATATATGTCATAACTTTTAATGATCTTATTTGTTTTTCTTTATTAACTCTTCCAAAACTGGCTTTTTTTTTTGAAATAAAAAAAAATTAGAATGACACCTACAATCATGCCCCCGCTTAAATTCAAAGTGCTTCTAAATAAAATCAATCCCGTGACATTTTGATCTCTTATGCTGACTTTTATCACTAGGCTATCTTGGTGGGTTAAAACTGACCTATTTTCTTGAAGTTGCCAAACATAAGAGTTTTTGTAATTGAATATAAATACAATTAAATTAATAGTAATTGGTCAACAAAATAGTTTAAAGGTATTAGAATACAAATATTTATTTGAATATATACCGATTCTTATTGTAAGAAAATAACTTAAGCTGGTTCTCTTCAATATCTTCTAGTGGTGGATCTCCCATCCACGACGAACTGCGATGACAAGAATTAGCCTGATTATGTCAAGTTTTGTCACCAGTGCAAATGTGTCCTCAAAGTCAACGCCTTGCTTCTGCACATAGTCTTTCGCTACCAATCTCTCTTTGTGTTTGAGGATGTTGCTTTCATTGTCTCTTTTCAACTTAAAAACTCTTTTTAACCCGATGGTTTTGCCCCTCCCCTTTGAGAGGGAGCAGAGAACAAACGGGAGCAGATGATCCAAAATCCTATCTCAGAGGTTTTATTGTCTTTCATTTTTACTTTGTTGTTTTTCTAATGAATTTTGTTTATATTACCAAGGTTATTGTTGAGTGCTCCATCATTTCTTATCCGACTTCGTTAATTTTGTCTTTCCTTATTAAGAAACAATAGTAAATAACAAGCTTTGTTAATGTCTAGAAGAATTTATGTAACCAAAATTTGACTCTTGTTGTAATGGTAAGAGACGTCATTAAGTACCGTTAATAACATACTTACATTTCTTGACATATTTTTTCTCAACTTGATCGGAGAGAAAATGGCCCCTATTTACTTTGATATTCCAATTGTTTTTGGGATGAACATTAATACAACGGAATTCATTCCACTACTCAAGAGTGGATTTATGAATTTAGTATTCAAATCTTGTAAAACCTATCATATACTTGTAGATTAGTGGATTTTAAGAATATATATATATATATTTATTTATTGTGTGATTGGTTCAATTCTTTCTTACATGAAGTTTAAGTCCCTCTCAATTCTAATTTTTGGGTAGATCCCTTCATCACCCTCACTTGGAGACTTCTCCAGATATGTATGTCTTTGATTAACTAAGTATATATCCTTTGAGTTGGAATGAGTTTTTGTTTATTCTTTACTCATCCTTAAGTTCAATCTAGATATGAAAATGGATTATTGTCATCTCTATATAACGAAGTATTTCTAGATATTTTTATTTGAAGAATGAATCCTTGATCTTCCCCCAAAAAATCTGCTTTCAACCACCGCTTATAACAATGTTGATTACTAGAATGAACCATCAATGAAACATTACTTTGATTTTTCTATGAGAGATTATAATGCTCCAACTAAATCTGAGAAATTTTTCTCTAGTTTATCGTGACTTTCAATTTAAAAAAATCTGACATTGGTTTTATTTTCCAACATATGTTCCAAAAGATTGTTAGCGTGCTTTAATATTTGTTCGTGAGAATCTATTGCCTTGAAGGCAGTTTTAATTCTACATTATTTTTACTCTATATTTCGTTAGATCAGTATGTTGAAACTCGATTTGATGCCATTTTGAAGGTGAGTAATCTCGATTTAGTATTTCAATTAAAAAGAGAAATGAATGATATTGCGATAAAAAGTAGTAGAATCTTCTGTTATACGGACAACTTATAACCGAATAAAAAATACATATTGGAATGCATCTAGAGTCAAGTTAATGACTAACATTCTTAGGAATAATTATGTTTGGGAGAATTAAATAATTCAAATTAATCGAACATTATTTTACTCACTCTAATTTATTATATCACTCAATTTATTAACTAAAATACTCTGTATTTTAAATTCTTATTATGTTATATATTAATAACTTTTAGGGTGTGTTTGATGAGGGAGAATTGAAATTGGCATTGGAATTCTAATTCTAATTCCATTAAAATTGACATTGAATTACAATTTAATCCTATGTTTGGAAAGATTATAGAATTGTAATTCAATTCCAATTCCTATGTTTGGGAAAATGATAGAATTGTAATTCAATTTCAATTTTTATGTTGATAAAATAAAATATCGGTTCAAATGTTAACTTCTTAAATATGTTTTCACGTTTTTGTCACGTTTAATACGTTTTTGACATGTTTAATACATTTAACACGTTTTTGACATGTTTAACACGTTTTCACACTTAAAACACATTTTAACACGTTTAACATGTTTTTCACGTTTTTGGTATGTTTAACACGTTTTTGATATTTTAAATACGTTTAACATGTTTTTCACACGTTTTGACAAGTTTAACACATTTTCATATTTTTGGCATGTTTTTGACATGTTTAACATGTTTAACACGTTTTTTACATGTTTAACATGTTTTCACGTTTTTTGCATGTTAAACACGTTTTTGGCATGTTTAACACGTTTTCACACGTTTTACACATTTTGATATGTTTTTCACATTTTTGGCACATTTAACACATTTTTGAAAATTTTAATACGTTTAACATGTTTTTCACACGTTTTGATAAGATTAACACATTTTTGGAACGTTTAACACATTTTTGACATGTTTAACATGTTTTTCACACGTTTGACATGTTTAACACGTTTTGGCACGTTTTATACATTTTTGGCATGTTTAACACTTTTTAACATGTTTAACACTTTTTAACATGTTTAACACGTTTTTGGTACGTTTAACACATTTTGACAAGTTTAACACATTTTGACAAGTTTAACACATTTTTGGCACGTTTAACACGTACACGTTTTTGGTATGTTTAACACATTTTAAACATGTCACAAGTGGTAAATGTATTAAACGGGCCAAAATGTATTAAACATGTTAAAATGTGGTAAATGTGCCAAAATTTATCAAACGTGTTAAACGTGCCAAAAATGTGTTAAACATACTAAAACGTGTTAAACGTGCCAAAAATGTGAAAACGTGTCAAAAACATGCTTAACGTGCCAAAAACATGATAAACGTGTTTAATGTGTTAAAAACGTGTTAAACATGTCAAAAACGTAAAAACGTGTAAACGTATCAAAATGTGTTAAACGTGTCAAATAAGTGAAAAACTTGTTAAACGTGTCAAACATGAAAAACGTGTTAAACGTGCCAAAAACGTGTTAAATGTGTTAAAAATATGTCAAACGTGTCAAAAACGTAAAAAAACATGTGAAATGTGTCAACATGTGAAGCATGTTAACAACGTGTTAAACGTGTTTAATGTGTTAATAACGTTTTAAACGTATTAAAAACATGAAAACGTGTCAAAAACGTGTCAAAAACGTGCTAAACGTGCAAAATATATGAAAAACTTGTTAAACGTGCCAAAACGTGAAAACCATATTAAATGTGTCAAAAATGTGGTAAACGTATCAAAAACGTGTACAACGTGTCAAAAACGTGTTAAACGTGCCAAAAACATGATAAACATATTTAATGTGTTAAAAACGTGTTTAATGTGTTAAAAACGTATTAAATATGTCAAAAACGTGAAAATGTGTTAAACGTGTTAAAAACGTGTTAAACGTGCCAAATATGTGAAAAACTTGTTAAACCTGCCAAAACGTACAAAATGTGCCAAAATGTGAAAAACGTGTTAAAAACGTGAAAATTGTGTTAAACGTGTCAAGGACGTGAAAAACGTGTTAAATGTGTAAAAAACGTGTTAAACGTGCAAAAAACGCATTAAACGTGTCAAAAACATGAAAAATGTTAAACGTGTGAAAAACGTGTTAAACATGTCCAAAACGTGTTAAACATGTCAAAAACGTATTAATTTGAAATTACATTTCCGACCTAAAAAGATTAGAATTGAGAACTATCAAATAACACTATATTGAATTTCATTGGAATTCTAATTCCAATTCTTAATATTAAAGTGTCTAACAAACATAAGAATTGGAATTGAACCCTCCAATTCCAGAGTTACCCAACAACACACACTTAAGTTTTTTTTATCAGAAAATTCACACTTTCTCAAAATCAACACAAATTATTATCATTTTATTATTTTATTTTCTCCAAGTTAAAAAAAAACTAAAATCCGATACTACTTCAAAAATTATCTATAGTAATATACCAAATAAAAATACACAACCTGAATTATTTAATATAAATCTTATTAAAAACTCAATTTTATGATCATACCCTTATAGACAAAAACATAAATTATAATCTCCTCTTTTAGCCTAACGGTAAAAGAGGTGAATATCTCTAGCCTCCTTGAGAGGTCTTGTGTATGAGTCTGTCAGGTGCTAAGTTCTGTGCATAATTAAATGATTAAGTATGTTTGCGGAATATGTACTTAATTCCGGCCACATTTTTAATACTCAAAAAAACATAAATTATATAATCTTATAAAATTATAATATTGAAGAGTATTCTTCATAAAAACAATTAATCGCTTATTGTTATTATTCTTTAAAATAAACTAGTTTACTTACCCCGATTTTGAGGATCAGATAACCATAATTCCGTGTGACTATTAAAATTGTTTAATTGTCAGGGACGGACCCAGGAAATAGGATTGAGGTGGGCTTAAAAAGAATTTGAGGTGTGCTTAAAAAAATAGCGAGAAAATTCTGAATAAAACTAATGGATAAAAGTAAGTTTTACCATTTTTTTAATAATTAGATAAACAAACATTGAAATTTTTTAAGAAATTAGCCGGTATAGTCAAATTTGAACCGTAAATTTTGTTTTTTCAGTGGGCTTTTCTACGTAAATCCATCCCTAATTGTCTTCAATTTGGTTATTAAACAATAAGATAAGGTGTTCAATTTTATTTTCAAAATCTTTTAAATTTGGGTTCTAATTTGAAATTCAAATTTAACTTTGTGTGTTGTTTATTTGTAAATTCGATTTCATTATAAATAAACAAAATTTGGAATAATTATGAGATCTTATTAAGCATTACATCTAACAATTATTAATTGAATGATTAAAATATGAATCAGCAATGAAGTATTTCACTTAAATATTAATTAATTGAATGTTTAAAGTATTAGTTCTCAATTATTTATTCTCTCCATTCTTGCGTTCATCTCTAACTTCTCCCTCTCCATTCTTGTCACAATTTCTTCCTTTTCCGCTTGCATTTCTTCCATTTTGCGCCTTCTTTCTTCATCCCTCTTCTCTAGTTCCTCCAGCTTGAGCTTCATTATTTGATTCTCTTCTAACAATCGCTCATTGTTTCGCTGTGAACTGTTTCCACTTCGACGATCCTCACGAAAGTGTGTGGCCGGACGCTTGATCCCATTCCGAACACTACCCCGTGTTTTTGTTGTCCGAACACCCTCTCCGTCAATTCAAAATCCGATATTCCCGGTTCGTTACTAACAACCTCCTCCATCTCAACCTGCACAATTGAAATAAAGAATCATTTCTATAACAAAAAACTAGGCATATTCAATTCACTTACAATTTTCTCTTGCACGTGTTCGTCCGGGACGGGTGTTGGGTTTTCTTTTGTCGGTTTTGGGGTACGGGTCCTCTTGAATACTTCAATGACAGACGGTGCCCGTACCATTTCAACTGCTTGTTGAAATAAATGATTTATATAATTAATAACAATCTTTAGATTAAGTTATTACAAATAATGTACTTACCAACTCTTCTTCAATTTGTGCAAACGGTCTACTTCCCGTTCGATGTGGGAATTTCAGCTTATTCCTGTTAATAATATTTGTACGACTGTTTTTCTGTATTTGAAATAAAAATGAAGTTAGATTAATTAATATCAACTTTTATTTGAATTATGAAACCGTACCTTAAATTTTTCTGTGAAGAAATGGTTGCGACACACAAACTCCCAATCATCTCGATCGTAGTCTGGTGGAGGATTAGCCAGTACCGCCGCCTCGTCTTCTTTGTGGACGCGGATATATGTCTTGTTCAAATCTGACCGCCATCTATCCCATATCTGATTGGCGTGTCCCAATCCGGTCTTTCAAAAAGACTCAATATCACCATTAGTAGCTTCGAACGGATCCTAAAAAAAATAACATCCAAATGTTAAAAATAATTATTTAATGACGTAATGTATAATCAAGTAATAAGTATTACTTTGATAGAAGTCCACAGTGAATCTAATTGGTATGCACTTAAAGCCTTCCACTTTAGAAGATGGTGTGAGACGGCTGCGGGGTCCTGGATAATCGACCCCACATGTCTAGACCACCGTGTTCTTCCCACGTCTGTACCGCCTGACCTCCCATCCTTCTCTCTAAACGTAAGAGGAATCCTTGTCCCCGCTACCCTCTTAGACATCGCAATATTCTTGTTTTTCCCCCGTCTCTTGCGGGCAGAAGATTCTTCAAAATTATCAAAATCATAATTAGATATGTCAATCAATTGAAACACTAACTAATTTGTAAACGAGTTACCTGTCGATGATGGGTCGGGAGTGGAACTGTGCTCCTCCTCGTCATCCTCCTCGATAGGCTCCTCGAGACCCTCGTCTTCAGCCTCATCGTCATCTACCATATCAGCAAACATGCTTTCTATAAACTCTTGGAGCTCCGAAGCCTCAACATCCTCGTCTGTTGGGGGAGCAGTAGCTATCGAGACCACAACAATAGGTGGTTGGTCTCTAGAAGACGATCCTCGGAGCTTTAAGGTCTCGGATTGGGCAAGTAGGTTTTGGTAGCTTTTATCCAATTTCTTGGGTGTTTTCCTCATACTCTTCCAAGTTGTTTTAGGACCTCCAGACATTCTTAATACACATTATCTGGAAGTAATCCACGAGTTGCTAAAAGAATAAGATATTCCAATAAAATGTGACAATCATGACTCTTTAATCCCGAAATCTTTTTCTGTTCCAAATTTACACAACCGCCGATATTTGAGCAAAAACCATCAGGCAACTTGAGATCTTTCAAGAAGTTACAAAGACGTTTTTTTTATTTTCGGATGTCAAAGTGAAAGGCGCTTCTGGATAATGAACAACTCCTTCATCATTTATAGGATGTAACCATGATTTTATGCCTAAGAGTTCTAAGTCTTTACGGGCTTTAGGACCATCCTTAGTCTTCTCTTTCACATTCATTATTGTTCCCAACACGCTATCATAAATATTTTTCTCAATATGCATCACATCCAAATTATGTCTCAATAATAGTGATTTCCAATAAGGCAGACGAAAGAAAATGCTAAGTTTGTTCCAATTGTCTCTCCGCGTTTCATGATATATCTTGGTTCTCTTGCTCAGATCCGTACTAAGAATTATGTCTTCTAGGTCTCGTGCTTGCTCGTAACTTTCTTGCCCCGTTAACAATCTAGGGGATCTCTATAATCAGTTCGACCATCAAACGACTCTTTATCCATTCTGTATTTGTGCTTCGATGGAAGGAAGCGTCTATGACCCAAGTAACAATGTTTGGAACCATGAACCAATCGAAGAGATACTGTGTCGTTGTTACAACAAGGACAAACGAATTTACCTTTCGTACTCCAGCCTAATAAATTCGCGTAGGCGGGAAAGTCGTTAATGGTCTACAACAACGCCGCTCGCATGTTAAAGTATTGTGAGGTGTGTGCATCAAACATTTTCACACCTGTTTGCCACAGTTCATGCAACTCTTCGATCAATGGCTGGAGAATATGTCAATTGCATCTCCCGGACTCTTTGGACCCGGAATTAACATAGATAAAATGAAATTGCTAGAATCCATGCAAGTCGTGGGTGACACATTATAAGGAACGTGAATAACCGACCAAACACTATATGATTTTTTCTCATTTGCAAATGGTTGAAACCCATCGCTTGATAAACCCAGTCTTACGTTTCGAGATTCTGAAGCAAAATCTGTATAATTTTCATCAAACATCTTCCAAGTTAAGGAATCGGCGGGATGTCTCAACGTATCACTATCAACTCTTCCTTCTTTATGCCAGCTCATCATTGGAGCCGTTTTTGAGGACATGTATAGTCTTTGCAGTCTTGGTATTAAAGGGAAATATCTCAACACCTTTTTTGGAATGAATTTCCCATTTTGCTTCTCTCGAACTGTCCCACTTGTTTGGTCGACTTTCCATCTTAAAAGACCGCAAACTCTGCAAGAATCTTTATTTATGTCGTCCTTCCAAAATAGCATACAGTTGTTCTTACATCACTAGTAAAAAAAGGTCAATATCAACGGTTTTTACTGTTGTTATTAAACAAAAATGGTTAGTATTGAGTAATAACAACAGCTCAAAAAGCGGTTGACATCCGTTACTAGAGTCTCCGTAGGCATTGCTCAAACATGAAATATCAACCATTTTGGGGCGGTTGTTATTACTCAATAACAACCGTTTTTTGAGCAGTTGTTATTAAGAAATATCAACCGTTTTATATGCAATTGTTATTAAGCAATATCAAAACGCAATTGTTATTAAGCAATATCAACCGTTTTAAAAAAATTACTTAATATTAACCATTTTGTAGGCGGTTGTTATTAAGAACTATAAAAGTGGTTGTAATTTCTTAATTATAATGGTTGTTGACATTTTTTATTCCGAATTTATAAAAAAAATATTTCGATTATTTAATTAAAAATCACTTTAAAATAAATTTAATTATTTTATACAAAATTTCAAATGACAAGATAATTTTTAAATATAATTCCAAAATTAACATTAAAATAATTTAATTCCATTACATACAAATACTACATTTAAATAAAAAAAATTCATAATACAAAAAATAAAAAATAATATTTCGATCTTGATCTTCTATCATCTATTTCTTCTTCATTGATCTTCATCTTCTATCTATTCTTCCTTGATCTTCTATCATCTATTTCTTCTTCATTGATCTTCATCTTCTATTTGTTCTTCCTTGATCTTCATCTTCTATCATCTATTTGTTCTTCCTTCAGCATAAACCTCATTTTCTTCATATTTAACTACCTCCTCTTTTTTATTCTTTTTTATAATTAATTCGGTCCAAATTTAGTATACCTACATATAAAGACATTTACAACATAAATAATTAAAGTTAATAATATAAACCTGATTATACAATGATAATTTTACCTATAAGGCAAATGAGGGAAGGAATTAAGAGCATTGATTTGAAGGAGGAGAGTTGTCTATGGGATTTGAGAGCATAGAGTTGAGGGTTGAGAGAGGTTGAGGGATGAAAGAGGTTGAGGAGAGAATAAGTAATCGAGATCATAAAAATAAAGGTTGTGGGAAGAGAGGTGATTGAGGAGAGAAGTTATAATAATGGAGAATTAATTAATTAATTATTTTGTATAACAACCCACGATTTTTTAATGATATTTTATTTATTTATTTTAATTATATATATATATTATATTTAACAAATATAATTACTTAAATATTATATATATATATATATATTAACTATTAAATATTATATATAAATATATATTATTAAATTCAAAATATTAAAAAATATTTAATATCAACTATTTTTAAAATGGTAATATTATATATATTTACTCTATTAAATAACAAATCAAATTAATTTATATAAAATTTTAAATTTTAAATATTTTATATGTATATTTTATTAAATAAATATGAATATTTCAAATTTAATTATATATATTTATTTATTTTATTACATAAAATATGAAATTATATTATGTTTTAAAATTTAAAATATATTGTCATAAAATTTTAATTTTTTTTACTTATTATTATTATTATTTAATATTTATATTATATATATAATTCATATAATTAATTATTAATAAATTCATATATATTTATATAAATAATTATTAATTATATTTTAAATTTAATAAAAATATATGATTATATATCTTTCCTAGTTTCTCTCTAATCTCTCCACTTATTAATTTTTTTCTTTAAATTTTAAATTTTAATTTCTTTTTTAATAGTATTTTCTTATTCTTATTAAATATTAAAATTTATTAATATTTATATTTTTCATAAACACTAAATTTTGTTAATATTTTTATTTTTACTTTCCCTAAAAAAAATATTTCTTCGTGTATATATTTTTTTTTTATCTTATCTCACTTTTATTTCTCATATAAATAAATAAAAATAACTCAAAAATTACAAATAAATTCTCATAACAACTTTTAATAAAAATATTGAATAATTTCTTTTTTACTAAGAATAATATTTATTCAAACATTTTGCTGCAATAATAAAATATAATATAATAAAATATATATTAGAATAAGTCTTATAATACCTGTTGATATTTCCCCCTTTATATTAAGGGTTTTTAAAATGGTTGATATAGATTTGGTCAATATCAACGGTTTTTAAAGTTGTTGATATAGATGTGGTTAATATCAACGGTTTTTAAAACTGTTAATATAGATTTGGTCAATATCAACCATTTTAAAATTCCGTTAATATAGATGGGTTAATATCAACCGTTTTAAGAGCGGTTGATATTGACCCCCTTTATATTAACGGTTTTTGAAACTGTTGATATAGAGTAGAGTCAATATCAACCGTTTTAAAATTCCGTTAATATAGATGAGTTAATATCAACCGTTTTTAAGAGCGGTTGATATTGACCCCTTTATATTAACGATTTTTTAAACGGTTGGTATTACCCCTTTAATATCAACCGCTGAACAAACGGTTACTATTTTTGGTTACTATTAATGATTTTTTACTAGTGCATGAGTCTATCTTGTCATATTTAAGCCCGATATCAGTAATGAATTTTTTACTTTCGTAGTATGAGTTTGGCAATTGAGCGTCAATCGGGTAATATGTAGTCTTTAAGCAGACGCAGCAACATATCGAACGAAGAATTCGTCCATTGACATACATTTTTTATGTGAAGTAGTTTCAGTAGTGCCGATGATTTCGTTATTCGAGCACCTTCATACAATGGCCGTTTGCAATCATCAAGCAATTTATAAAATCTATGCGCATCTTCGACTGGTTCATCATTGCTCGGGACGTCATTAACGTTGGGGAACATATCGTTTATAAATTCGTGCATATAACGTTCTTCATTGACCTCTTCATTAACTGTATTATTCATCTCCTGTCTCGCATCGTTGAATTCCGGCACTACATCCTCCGACTGATCATCGTCATCATCATCATCATCATCTAAGTCATCGACATCTTCATCGACATCGTCAAGCATTTCACGCATGGACATTTCACGGTTTGTCGGGATGTACTCCTAACAGCATACTCGAGGATTTTGTCAACACATTCCTCGTAATCTAGATGATCTCGACGTAAGGTCATCCATCTTTTATCGGGTACTTCCATTTTTCTAATAAAATGGAAAAGAACCCGCATTATTATTTACTTAAATTTGTCTAAATTAATTAGGCTTACATAATTGTAACATAATCGCTACCTAATCTATCATTATTCAAACGAAATTCAACATACATATAATCTAACATTAATTCATTCATACACATTTCAAAGCAATCAATTATAATTCAACATCATTTTATTCATACACAATTCATTCCATATAACAATTCTAACCTAAAATCAAATCTAATTCAAACCCAATCTAATCCAACATAATCTAACAAACATAATACATAATCTAACATAAATCAAATCAAACATAAATCAAACTTAAATCTAACATGAAAAGCTAACATAATCTAACATAAATCAAACATGATACCTAATATAACATAAATCAAATCAAACATAAATCAAACTTAAATCTAACATGAAAAGCTAACATAAATCTAACATGAAACTAAACCTAACCATATAATAAACCAACAAGAACTAACCTTGCACAAAAAGAGCAACGAAGAAGAGCAGCGAATGTAGATTGACGGGCGGGTAGGGGGCGGCTGAAATTCGTAATCCAACCTAATAACAATAAATTAAACCCAAATCAAACCAAAATCAAACCAAAACCTAAATTAAACAAAATCTAACCTAAATCAAACCTCAATTAAACCCAAATCAAACCAACCACAATCAAACCAAAATCAAACCAAAATCTAAATTAAACAAAATCAAACCTAAATCAAACCTAAATTAAACCCAAATCAAACCAACCAAAATCAAACCAAAACCTAAATTAAACAAAATCTAACCTAAATCAAACCTAAATTAAACCCAAATCAAACCAACCAAAATCAAACCAAAACCTAAATCAAACCTCAATTAAACCTAAATCAAACCTCAATTTAACCCAAATCAAACCAACCAAAATCAAACCAAAACCTAAAACAAACCTCAATTAAACCTAAATCAAACCTCAATTTAACCCAAATCAAACCAACCAAAATCAAACCAATAACACAATCCAATACAATTTTAAACTTTTTTAACAAAAATATAAACCTAATCTAACAATAATCCAACATAATCTAAGCAAAAATAAAATCCAACAACCAATTTCAAAAACCAAATCCAAATCCAAATCCAAAACCAAATCTAAAATCAATTTTCCAAAATTTAATCCAATAACCTAATCATAAACTTATAACCTAATCTAACAATAATATATACATAATCTAACAAGAATCTAACAATAATCTAACCTAATTGCAAAAATCTAACAAGAATCTAACAATAATCTAACCTAATTGCAAAAATCTAACAATAATCTAGCCTAATTGAAAAAAAAATTAAAAACTAACATTGTAGGGCGGTGGCGGCGACGGCAGGGCGATTCTTCAAAAGAGTCTTCGGTGGTCTTCAGTGGTCTTCGGTCGTCTACAATCCAGCGTCGCGACGTCTTGGTCGTCGGGGAGAGAGAAGCGGGGCGGCGCGGCGTCTTGATCATCGGGGAGAGAGAAGCGGGGTGGCGGAGAGGAGAGGAGAAGAGAGAAAGGAAATCGGGAAAAAAGAAGAGAAATAGGTGTTTTTTTATTTTTATTCGGTCATTTCCGAGAGTTTTATATAAAACTCTCGGTTTTGACCCTTATTAAACCCCGAGAGTTTTATATAAAACTCTCGGTTTAGATGGATATTTCTGAAAGTTAATTATATAACTTTCGGAATTATCACTTGACAAATTGTTAAATTTTTTGGTTTCTCACCTTCTAATGACCTTTAACAACATTAATTTAACACATTTCATATCCTTAAAATATTGCACAAACCATATGATCAAACATTAAACACATTATGTTGATAATCAAACATAAACATTCAAATACACTTCTCTATAATAATCAAACACAATCATAAACATTTTAACATTAAACACAATATTAATTTTTAAAATACAACATACAGTTGATTATATTAGTTAGGAGTCTATATTGGAAAGAAAAAATACTTTAATTTAAAAAATTGAGAAATGTAAAAACCGAAAGTTATATAATTAACTTTCGGAAATATCCATCTAAACCGAGAGTTTTATATAAAACTCTCAGTTTTGATGGATATTTCCGAAAGTTAATTATATAACTTTCGGAATTATCACTTGACAAATTGTTAAATTCTTTGGTTTCTCACCTTCTAATGACCTTTAACAACATTAATTTAACACATTTCATATCCTTAAAATATTGCACAATCCATATGATCAAACATTACACACATTCATAAGATAATCAAACACAAACATTCAAATACACTTCTCTATAATAATCAAACACAATCATAAACATTTTAACATTAAACACAATATTAATTTTTAAAATACAACACACAATTGATTATATTAGTTAGGAGTTAAGATTAGTGGGTTAAAAACAAAATAATTTAACAAATTAAAAAGTGTTAAAACCAAAAGTTATACCATTAACTTTCGGTTTTTATGTGTATTTGCGAAGGTTTTAAATAAACCTCTCGGTCTTGAACTTAAACAGAATGTTTTTGGGAATTGTTAAAACCGAAGGTTTATTTGAAAACCTTCGGTTTTTACCTTTCCCATACTTAGAAAATTTTCAGATTTTTTTAACCGAGGGTCAAAACCGAAGGTTTATTTGAAAACCTTCGGTTTTTACCCTTCCCATACTTACAAAAATTTAAGATTTTTTTAAACAGGGGTCAAAACCGAAGGTTTATTTGAAAACTTTCGGGTTTTACCCTTCCCATACTTAGAAAAATTTAAGATTTTTTTAAACAGGGGTCAAAACCGAAGGTTTATTTGAAAACCTTCGGTTTTGACCCTTCCCCATACTTAGAAAAATTTAAGATTTTTTTTAAATAGGGTTCAAAACCGAAGGTTTATTTGAAAACCTTTGGTTTTGACCCTTCCCCATACTTAGAAATTTTTTAGATTTTTTTTAAACGAGGGTCAAAACCGAAGGTTTATTTGAAAACATTCGGTTTTGACCCTTCCCCATACTTAGAAATTTTTTAGATTTTTTTAAACGAGGGTCAAAACCGAAGGTTTTCAAATAAACCTTCGGTTTTGGCCATGCTGTTTTTTTTTTAAAAAAAAGGTGAAAAGCAAACAAAAATAAAATAATGCATGAACAACATATATATTAAAACCAATCCAAAGATAATAATAATAATTCATGAATATTAAAACAAAACACATAAAAATTAATGTCACCGTTCGTACAGAAAACTAATAAACACATAATTAATCTAGAAATTATTATATGGGGTGGGAGGAGGGGGTGGTTGATTCAGTCGACTCCTCAACAATACAAGTTCCTGTTCGAGATTCTCTAATCTCTGGACCATTTCAGCCCTGTCCGCTTTAATTTCACTCAGTAATCGGCCTCTTTCCGCATCCCTCAATCGGATTTGCTCCATTTCCAGTGTCATCTGTCTCACCTCTTCCTCACGTGCCGCAATTTCTGTTTGTGCTAGCAAAGTCTGGTAACACGGAGTAAGTTTCTCCGGTGTACGCCGAAGACTATTCCATGAATCACCCATCCTAAATGCATTTCAGATATATGTATATATATATATATTAATCAAACAAAATAACCGTAACCTAAATCTAATATATATAACTTCAATCAAACAAAATAACAAAACTAACAAAATCATATATATTTAACAAACTAACCTAATTCTAATTTAAACAATAACGTATAGACAAATCTAAATCAATGAAACAAACAAATAATTTAAACTAGCATAAATCTAGATAATATATATAAACTTAAGAAATCTAAATCTAATAATAAACAACAAAAAAAAAACAAACGAAACAAACCTGAACGCGAGAAGAGAAGAAACGGCTTGGAGGAGGCGGCTGCGGCGCGGGAGAGAGAGAGAAAGGAGAGAGTGAAATGAAAAAGAGAAGGGTTAGGGTTTGTATTTATAGAGGTAGATGCCGAAGGTTTTCATATAACTTTCGGTTTTGATTTTAGTCAAAACCGAAGGTTTATTAAAAACCCTTCGGAAAAAACCATTACCAAACTTAGAATTATTTTTAATTAAGCCAAAACCGAAGGTTTTGGAAAACTTTCAGAAAAGAGAATTTCAAAAAAGGTATAACCGAAGGTTCTTTGAATAACCTTCGCAATTAAAAATCCCCGGGATTTCATAACCGAAGGTTTTTGTAAAAACCTTCGCAATTAACCCGCATCCAACACTTAGAATTATTTTTGGTTTTTTGGGAAGGTAAAAACCGAAAGTTCTACAAAGAACTTTCAATAATAATTAGTAAACCCGAAGGTTTTACACCCCTCTCGGAATCTATTTTTAATACCGAAGGATTCGTTCCTCTCGGGAGTATTTAGGAGAGTTTTATAAAACCTTCGAAAAGAACCGTCGGTAAAGGTCGATTTTTTATCAGTGAAGGATGGTAAGAATTGGAAGCACAATACACTTCCTTTATATTAGTAAAGGAAGAAAATGCTTCTTGGAGTGGATGTACTTACAATTTATAAGTGTGAATGCCTATCATTCTTGTTAGATGTGCATACATATACAAAATAAAAACAAGTACAAGGTAATCGTGACTTACCTGGCTAGTTTCATCATGCACCTGATGCTTGAGCAAAACACGAGGAGAGTGTAAGAAGGGACTGTGGAACTCCATTTTCGGTTCGGTCGGTCGGTGGCACGGTTCTACAATCAAAGAATCGATGCACCGAACCGGATGGATTCAGTTCACGCAATTTTGTACCGTCGGTTTTTCGGTTTAACCGGTTCGGTTTGTATGTGGTTCAGTTAGCTCTGGGGGTTCAGTTCTTAGCGGTTCAGTCGGTTTGCTAATTACAGGCCTATCACAGACCGGATACACCTCATTTATACTAGGCTGTATAGAGGAGGGGGCTTTGTTTGCGATTACAGGTGGAGGTCCAATCGAGGGGGCATTAGTGTTTGGACCAGATGCAGAAGAACAATCTATCATAATGATATGCCATATCAGCATAGTTTTAATATCAATAGATGTATTTGACTAATTATGCATGATAGAAAAGGTATTGTGAGTTAGTTTCAGTTCAACCAAGTTCAATTTTTTTAGTTATAAAGTACCTTCTTCTCCATAATGAGCGGCTAAAACATCAGGCAGAATCTCTTGAATACCATATATCTCGACGTCGGCCAAGTCACACCCATCTTTAACATTTGGAACCCTGTAAATTAAGGAATATTGTAAATCTAAATAGGAAAAAGTTGAGAGAAAGAAGGCATAAAACTGATGGAAAAAGAGTCAATTAAATATTACTTGGCAACAGTATCCTTGTGAACCTAGAGGACATCTGTAACGACACTTTACTCATATTCGTTACAGGTGCCCCTTTTTCTACTGGTGGAAACAATGAAAAATATAAGCTAAAATGCTCACCAACCACAAACATAACATAAAATTCATCGTTAATTTGTTCGGAGAAAATTAATGAGTTGATCGACCATCTCCACTAATTTTTTTAGAAAAGATCTCCTCTATCGTAATAATAATACACTAGCATGTATTCCGTGCATTTGCACGAGTAATGATATAAAAAATCATAATAAAAATATTACGGTAAAAATGTGATAGCATTTTTAATTTTATTTTAAACCGTTTTAAGTTTATGAGCGGTTCAACCCACAATCTGACCCAAGTATCCATTTACTCTCACATATATATCCAAATTAACCACAGCTCTCGACCCGGCAATCTGGACACTTTAAAAACTAAGCATCATTATATAAATATAGATTAGTTAGTTAAAAATTTGAACTTATTTTGTTAAAATGTTCCGCGTTCATCAAATTTGGGGTTAATTTTAAAATATAAAGTGTTATTAGCCTTGTTAGTTAAAGGGTTGTACTTATTTTGTTAGGTTGCAAGTTCAAACCATACTTATAGCTTTTTTAATTTTATTTTTAACCGTTTTAAATTTATGGGTGGGTCAACCAACAATCCGACCCAAATATCTATTTACTTCTATATATATATATTCAAATTAACCACAACTTCCGATCCGGAAATCCGGAAACTTTAAAAATTAAACATCATGAGCATTTCTTGAATTTCGTGGGAACAAAGTGTCACGTGAGTCACTTCTTGAGTTTTAACTAGGAGAGTTTGAGACTACAAATGGGATCGTGACGAGAACGTCGAGTGACTAAGTTGGGGAGATTGTGGCGTCCCACATTGAGAAATCATGGAAAATATAAACTTTTATCAAAGTGAACTTTTGAGCTTAGGCTGTGGTGACCTAGTGGTTTGCTCATTAGTATCTGTAGTGTATTTCCTCACACGTAATGGGATTGTGTTTTACCATATCGAAAAATCATAATAAATATAAACATTTTATAAGATAGATTAATAAACTATAAATATTTTCATGTGTACTTTTGAGCTTCAGGTGTGATAAACCAATGATTTGTGTTCGGGAGCTACAACTCCTTCATATATTACCTATAAGTGTGAGCCAGAGAAGGACCCATATATGGGAGAGGGTAGGCTTAAGCCAATCCCAGATAGAATACTTTAATATTTATATAGGTTTGAGAGAGATTACTATTTGGTTGAGATTTGAGGGGACATGGAGGGATTATACTATTAGAGGCTTGTTTAATTTTTTTATTTTATTTTAGTTTTTAGATAAAATATTTATTTGATTAAAATTTTTAAAATTAATTAATTATTTTATTCTTTAAATATACGAGATAAAAAAAAATTAAAGAATATATTAAATAAATGATATTTTATTATTTCATGAATAAAATAAATGATGAATAAAATTTGAAAAAATATTAAAATTTGGATAAAAATTTATAAAATTCCTAATATGAAACTAGCTCTTAAATGTATTAATAATTATTTTTTTAAGAGTTTGTTTAATTATGATTATTTGGATAATAATTATTTTTAGAATTTGTTTATATGATTATTCGAATGTTTTTATAATTTGATTATACTTTTTATCTCTTAAATTATGTACAATAATTAATAAATAAATAATTTATTTCAATAATTAACACAAAGGTATGACCATTAGAAATATATTCCAAACATTTTAAAAATAGTAATATTAATATTAATTTTCTATTGACTATTGTGATAATTTTTAAAATATTATTGTACATATTATTTTTTTCTTCAACTTTTACTATACAATTTAAAAATAAAACAAAATTTAAGCCCACCATGATAATAATTTTTGGATTTGTCCTGTATACCATTTTGTTTATTATTATATCAAAATTTTCAATATAGAAAAAATTATATCAGCATCATACTAGAATCTATCTCAGTGTATCGAAATCTCACTATATTGAAATTTGAGTATTATAAAATAACATATCATGATACCGAATATCTACATTATAACAAGATTTCAGTATAGTATCAATATTATACCGTTTATATCGAAAATATGATATCGTAATACAAAACTCACAATATACTTTAATTGATCACCTGACTTGTACTAAAATGACGAGTATCCCTTTAGTGAGAATAATGCAATTTGATTTAAAGACGAAATGAGTTTATTAGTCAAAATAAGTTATATGAGAAACACAACATAGTTAGAATCTTAAGGGTTCGATTATTTTAAATTAGTTAGCAAGAGGGTTCAAATTTTGACCATAGAATAAGAATTGTTTGTACTTAGGGTTAAATTTTTCATTTTGAACTACATGAAAGAAACTAACTATTTCAAACAAAAATAAATGTATAAGGAGAAATTTTAAATAAAAATAAATATATAATGAGTAATTTAAACAAAATCATTTGTAAGGAGATATTTAAAATTTAAGCCCAATGGTAAGAGTCGGCTTAAAAGACCAAAATGTCAAGGGTTCGATTTCAATTGAAAGTACTTTGAATTAAAATCGGGACTATGACTTTGAAGTATAATGCTAGTTTTTTTTAATTCAAAAAAAGAAAAAAAAGGAAAAAGAGTATTATACATATTATCCATTTCTTCTATGTTAGATAAAGTTGACATATTTTTCACTCATAGCTTAGTGGTGGAGGGTAAAAAATCAACTCTTCAAAATAATGAGTTCAATTTTTTATACCATTTCAATAACCAAAATATTCTAAATTTTTATATTAATTATTATTAAAAATAATTAAATCAAATTGAAAAAAAAAATCACACTTTAATAAGATTATAGTCTAAAACTGATTTTTTAATAATTGAGTTTTATATCAAATAAATTGTTTTAATGAGTTTTGTTTATGTTACCAAGTTATTATTGAATGCTCCAACATTTCTTGTAGGACTTTGTTAATTTGTATTTTTTATGAAGAAATAGCTGCGAATAATGAGCTTTTATTAATAAGACGAGTTAATACATTTCTTGACATTTTTTTTTCTCAAATTTTATATCAGCATCATACTAGAATCTATCTCAGTATATCGAAATCTCACTATATTGAAATTTGAGTATTATAAAGTAACATATTAATGATACCGAATATCTACATTATAACAAGATTTCAGTATAGTATCAATATTATACCGTTTATATCGAAAATATGATATCGTAATACAAAACTCACAATATACTTTAATTGATCACCTGACTTGTACTAAAATGACGAGTATCCCCTTAGTGAGAATAATGCAATTTGATTTAAAGACGAAATGAGTTTATTAGTCAAAATAAGTTATAATTCAAATACGAGAAACACAACATAGTTAGAATCTTAAGGGTTAGATTATTTTAAATTAGTTAGCAAGAGGGTTCAAATTTTGACCATAGAATAAGAATTGTTTGTACTTGGGGTTAAATTTTTCATTTTGAACTACATGAAAGAAACTAACTATTTCAAACAAAAATAAATGTATAAGGAGAAATTTTAAATAAAAATAAATATATAATGAGTAATTTAAACAAAATCATTTGTAAGGAGATATTTAAAATTTAAGCCCAATGATAAGAGCCGGCTTAAAAGACCAAAATGTCAAGGGTTCGATTTCAATTGGAAGTACTTTGAATTAAAACCGGGACTATACTTTGAAGTATAATGCTAGTTTTTTTTTAATTCAAAAAAAGAAAAAAAAAGGAAAAAGAGTATTATACATATTACCCATTTCTTCTATGTTAGATAAAGTTGACATATTTTTCACTCATAGCTTAGTGGTGGAGGATAAAAAATCAATTCTTCAAAATAATGAGTTCAATTTTTTATACACGACCATTTCAATAACCAAAATATTCTAAATTTTTATATTAATTATTATTAAAAATAATTAAATCAAATTGAAAAAAAAAAAATCACACTTTAATAAGATTATAGTCTAAAACTGATTTTAATAATTAAGTTTTATATCAAATAAATTGTTTTAATGAATTTTGTTTATGTTACCAAGTTATTATTGAATGCTCCATCATTTCTTGTAGGACTTTGTTAATTTGTATTTTTTATGAAGAAATAACTGCGAATAATAAGCTTTTATTGTAAGACGAGTTAATACATTTCTTGACATTTTTTTTCTCAAATTGATCAAAGAGCAAACAACATCTATTTACTTTCATCTTCCAATCATTTTTGGGATGATATTAATACATCGGAATTACAACTTAGGTGCAGATCGATCTTAACTATTGTTGTACGTAATTGTAAGAGTATTTAAGTCGAGTTAATAACATACTTGTACATTTCTTGATATCTTTTTTCTCAAATTGATCAAAGAGCAAACAACACCTGTTTACTTTCATCTTCCAATCATTTTTGGGATGGATATTAATACATCGGAATTACAACTTAGGTGCGGATATCTGTGAGTACTGTATTACTTAGTAAACCTTCATTTTTCAAATCTTTTACAACTTATACTATACTTTGTAGTTTAGTGGTTTTTGAGATAAACTATACATATTATGTAATTGGTTCAGTTTCTCCTACATTGAGTTCAAGTCCCTCTTAAATCTAATCTTTGCCACCACCGACTCATCTTGGAGAAGTACTCCTCAAGATGTGTATGTCTTTAAATAAGTAAGTTTATATATTTTTAGAGTTGGAATTAGTTTTGTTTATTCTTTACTTGAAATCTTCTTAAAGTCCAGTCTAGATATGAAAATGGATTATTGTTATCTCTAACTATATAAACGAAGTCTTTCTTGATACCTTTATTTAAAGAATTTAGAATCCATGATCTCCCCCAACGAAACTAAATCACCATCGCTTACACCAATGTTGATTGTTAGAATCGAAATATCAATGAAACATTGTTTCTCATATTTATATGAGAGATTATAATACTCTAACTACATTTGAGATAATTTTCTCTAGATTATCATGACTTTCAACTTAAAAAAGATCTTCAGTTTACCTCAATGATTTTTGGTTGTATTTTTTTTTGGGGAAAAACATTTAGAACAATTTCATTAAAATCCTAGAAGTGGTAGTGTCAGAAATCAAAGTTATACAAACTCTAACTATGATTAAGGATAAAAATTAAAAGACCCTAAAATATTGATTAGTAGCATTCATACATTTTAAAAAAATAGATATTTCAAACAGAAAAAACTACATTCAAATCTAACAATCCCAACCTGACATTTTCGAATGTCATCCGTTTTCATTGATAGACCTTTTTCCCCTTCCCCTTCCCCTTCCTCTTCCTCTTCACATTCCTATAACGATGAAAGGAGGTTGTATTGAAGATGGTGATGAGTATTGTTATTTCTCATTTTAAATTCTCTCTTTGTACGAACTCGTTCTGATTTGATAGAAATAATTGTTTCCTAAAATTTCAGGTTTTTACCTTTATTATCTTTAACTTGAATTTCTATGTTCTTGTCTTTCTTATCTACTGCTTTATCTTCAGACTCCACATCGATTTT
Source organism: Impatiens glandulifera (assembly GCF_907164915.1). Lineage (NCBI taxonomy): Eukaryota > Viridiplantae > Streptophyta > Magnoliopsida > Ericales > Balsaminaceae > Impatiens > Impatiens glandulifera. The sequence continues at coordinate 56,556,179 of NC_061862.1, read as the reverse complement.
AGAATCTTCTTTATCGGCTTTAGAATTATTTGTTTCAGCTTTGAAATTTTGATTTTTTTTATATACATTTTTCAAAATATCGTTAACGCTTTAATATATATTTATTCGTGAGAATCTATTGTCTTAAAGGTTGTTCAAATTCAACATCATTTTTATACGATATGGTTAGTTAAATCAATATATTGAAACTCGATTGGATCTCATTTAGGATTTCAATTGAAAAGAGAAATGAATGTTAAAAAGTGGTAGAATCTTTTGTTGTAAAGATTGCTTGTATTAAAACGATAAGAAAATATCATATAGGAATACATCTAGAATTAAGTTAATAACCAAAATCCTGATTCTACTTAAAAAAAAATGATCTCATGTAATACATGAGGTAGAAATACACAACATGAATAATTTAGTATATATCTTATTAAAGACTTGATAACACTAACATACCCTTGTGGACTAAAATATAAATTATACCATCTTAAAAAATTCTACAAAATGTATTCTTAAGAAAACAATCACATAAGTTGACATTTGTTAAGACAATAATATTTTAAACTACTTATTATCAGTGAAAGTAAAAAACTTGCAAAGCAATATTAGTGCCACTAAATTATGCAATTTTTTCCTTACTGAATTTCAACTTAAGTGTGTTTCTCATGTGTCTCTTTAGTATGTGTTACCTATCACAATATATGAATATGATAAGTAATAATAAAATTTATGTATTAGAATAGTTCACCCAATTTAAAAGTTCTTGAAAAAAAAATCGTTTAATCAATCACTCACCCCCAATAAGTTTATAAATAAGATGATTAACGAAAAGAATTAAGTTATTTTTTGAATTAATTTTAACTTTTAAATAATATATCTCAAAATTTGTTTATTTATTAATATTATAAAAAATAAAATTGCATAAAAAAACAAATATGAGGCGCAATAATTTATTTCATGTGCCACCTGTCAAAGAATATTATTTTGTATATATTTTTTTATTATAATTAAGTTTGAAGTCAATGTTAAATTATTTACAAATGTTTAGCATAATTTAAAAGTTTAAAGTGATTTAGAGACAGAAATGTATTTTGTACATACAACGTACTCATAAAACGTAAACTTGGTCTGAAAAGAAACCCTACAGATTTTGATCCATTTCTCTATCTAGGTTTTCTATCCCGCCGCCTATCATTTTCCTTCACATTTAGTCTTCTTATTGGATCACTTGTTGCGAGAATTATCAGATAAGAAGACGATCAAGATTCTTCTAATGTGATTATCTGTAGCAGATGGGACATGAAGATTCGAAGAAATTTTCAATACGATGGAGAAATCGTAGTCATAGGATTCAAATGTAATGTAAGTAGAATTGTTAAAGTTTGTGTCTATGATGGCGTATATAGGATAACTAGTTTTGGTGCACTTCTATAAGTGATCACAGTCTTATCCCAACTGTTCTTTCTCAAATCTTTCTTCTTTGAAGTTGAGTTTTATACCGGGGATAACTGCAACTGGGTTAATGTATTTAGTTGTTTGAAACAAAAACCTCAGACTTTTCCATCTTATCGAATGTGAAAATGTCACAAGCTTGGAATTTCTTGCAAATCGTGAAATATTTGAAGATTTGTGCTTGATGTTCTGTTGCAGGTAATTATTTTTTATATTCTTGTTGCTTTATGATAAGTCTTTTATTGAGATTTCTCACAACAAAATCAATTCTCTTTATAGGAAATTTTGGCCAAGCTCAATCAAACTACGGAGTTATTGAAGACTGTTGCAACGTTTATCGTTCAATAGCTTCCACTCATTTTGGAGAATGTCAATGAACGGAGAAGTGTTATGTATGAAAATTTATTTAGAGTTGTGTGAGATCAAATATTGTTGTTTGAGGAGCACAAGAGAAGGAGAGAGGATGATAATTTTTTTTCTTTAAGATGTTTGATGTATTTTTTTTTGTTTTGTTAATGATTTGAATGAATGTTTAATGTAGAGTTTAATCTTTGTTTAGATGGAGTTTTAGTTTCAAAATTTTTGATATAATTTGTATTTTTTTTAAGTTGGATTGATAAGGTGTTCAATTTGATAAATCTTTTGAAATTCAAATTTGATATGAATTTTTTTAAATGTATATTAATTTTTGTGACTTTGTAAATTTGATTGCACTAAAACTAAATAAATTTGGGAACATGAAAAACTAAAATAAGAGTATTTGGAGTTCTCAAAGTATGAGATTTTGGTTAAAATTAGAGATTCAAATTTGGTGTACAATTGAACATCCAAAACCAAGGTTGTATCTTCTGTAGTTTGAGTAATTCTTTTACATATTTGTTGTACAAGTCAATTTCACCAACCAAGTCAAGATTAAGTTAATCATAATAAATTATCATGCTTCTTGTCAATTAATGTTATCCAATTGTAAGTATCCATTGCAATTTTTTAAGTTTTGTTTCCTATTGTTGGTTAATCTTTTGGTTGATCAAGGAATGAATTGAATTTTATATTAAATACTTAATAACATTCCTAACACAAATATTCATGGTGCTCTATTGAGAATCATTCAACCAAAATCTTTTGTCCAAAGTATAATCATCCGACCTAAATCCTTTATTGAAATGTTGTTTGTCGAGAATCATGTTGGGTTTTGCAATAGCAAAATTACAGATCTTCTTAGAAATCAAACCTGTAACAAATCAGTTTCTAAATCGTCTATGAGAAACAACAAATTTACCAAAAACTGAAATAACACAAAATAAATGACAACACAATATACGTGGTTCGGTCAAAATCGACCTACGACCACGGGAGGAATAAGTTTCACTAAATCAAAAAATGTCAATAGTAGAAACTTACATGCCCTGCTCTCAAATAAAAGAAGTGATTACACTAGGAATGATTGGAATATACCACAATCAAAAGCTCCCACAATTTTTCTCTCTAGATCATCCAAAGAACAAGAAGAAAACCAGAAAATCTTAGATATGTTCACTCTCTCTCAACCTTACTATGTTATGAGAAAAATACAAAAAAATGTATTTATACTCTAATCCGTTTTCATAACAGAAAACTTTGACTCATTTACCCGAAATTTAAACCCGCCTGCAATGGAAAGGAACACCTCAACAATTCTCCCCCTTCCGAGCCATGGGAGAATGTTGCTATAAACATTCATCATCGTGACACTCCTACTAGAACTATTCTGGCTTTGGCACAACATATCGCATGATTGCCTCTTGGCAAGCCCTTTGTCATCATATCTGACCCGTTCTCATCTCTATGCACTTTCTCCAAGTATAACTCCCTCTTCTCGAGCAATTCACGGATCCAATGGTACCTTCTTTGGATGTGTTTTGAACGTGAATGGAAACTTGGATTCTTGCTCACATGTATAGCACTTTATGAGTCACTAAGAACCACAAATTTGTCTTATGGAATGCCTATTTTTTCAATAATTTTTTCAACCAACTCATTTTCTTACATAATCGTTTTAGAATATTCTCAATATCTCTCTCTTAAGACACCAGAGACTTTTTTCACCCAATCACGAATGACTTGCATTCCAAGAATTTGTCTTGCTTGACCCAATTCTTTCATCTCAAAAGACTTAGCCAAATATTTTTTCAACTTGACAATCTTGAGCTTCTCTCTCCCTACAATCTACATGTCATCAACATATAGGAGAAGTATAATAAAATTATTAGAAACAAACTTTTCACAAAGACACAATGATCTATAGACGTCTTCATGTACCCATGGATGGTCATGAACGACTCAAACTTAAGATACCGCTACCTTGGTGCTTGCTTCAAACCGTACAAACTTTTGACAAGTTTGTACACCTTTCTCTCCTCACCTTTCTTATTGTAACCTTCAAGTTGCTCCATATAAACATCTTCATTTAAATCACTGTGGATAAATACAGTCTTGACATCAAGCTGTTCAACCTCAAGATCCATACAATCAGCTAGACCTAACACCACCCGAATGGAAGTCATCTTCACTACCGGTGAGAAAATCTCATCATAATCGATTCCATGCCTCTGACCAAAATCTTTGACAACTAGTCTAGCCTTGTATCTTTGCTTGCTATCATCACCTTTTTGTTTGATTTTGTACACCCATTTATTTTGTAATACTTTTATGTTCTTTGGTCTTTCAACCAGTTCATATGTGCCATTTTTCAATAATGACTTCATCTCTTCATCCATTGCAACTAGTCATTCTTTCTTATGAGCATCCTCAATAGCCTCCTTATAACATATAGGCTCCCCACAATTAGTTAGAAGGACATACTCTGTAGTAGGATACTTATAACTTGATCTTTTCTCCTTAATAGACCTCCTAAGTATCTCTGTTTATTGATTCGGTTGATTTTCATCTTTTGTTGAACTTCAAAATCAGCCTCAATATTATCACCAATATCAATTTTTGTATCATTTTCATGGCCTACAACTTGACCTTAAGGAACATCATCATCAGTATCTGAGTCTGAAGCTATATGTGGTCTTGTCTCCTCAACATCATGAGACAGCTCAAGACTAGAAAGATCACGTATGTATGTATGTATCAAGCTTTTCACCATCTTCAAATTTCTCAATAGTCTAATCTTCAAGGAATACCACATCTCAGCTTCTCAAAACCTTCTTATCAATTGGGTCATAACACATGTATCCCCACTTTTCATCACCATAACCAGAAAATATGCATTGATTGATTTTTGTATCTAGTTTAGACCTCTCATCTTTTGGAACATGCATAGAAGCTCTACAACTAAAAACACATAAATAGTCATAATTAACATCTTTACCTAACCAAACGCTTTTTACACACTTATTATTCAATGGCTTGGGGAAAACGGTTGATCACATACACTATAGTGCTCATGGTTTCAGCCTAGAAATGCCTAGCCAACCTGTCATGGGAGAGCATACTCCTCATCCGTTCTAACATTGTTCTGTTCATCTTCTCTATCACTCCATTTTGTTATGGAGTCTTGGGCACAGTCTGTTCATGTCGAATACCCTGCTCTTACAATAATCATCAAATGAGTCTATGTAATCTCCTTCATTATCTGATCGCACCCTTATTAGTTTTCTTCCTGTCTCTCTTTCAATTAGCTTATGAAAGACCTCAAACCTTGCTGCAACCTTATCCTTGGACTTTATAGCATATGTTCAAACCTTTCTAGATGTATCATCTATGAAGGTTAAAAAATAAGAAGGACCAGCTATGAATTTAATCTTCATAGGACCACAAACATCTATATGGACCATTTCAATGACATTTTTTTTAGTTCCACTTTCGACTTACTAAAAGAGGCTCTGTTCTACTTACCCTTCAAGCAATGCTCACAATTTTCAAGATGAACATCCTTGAGATTCAATAACTCATTCCTCTTAATCAAAACATTCATCCCCTTTTCACTAATGTGACCTAGTCTCTTGTGCCATAACTCAGATGATGACTCCATCACGATAGAATATGATGCATCATAAATACTTTTCAAATTTGCCTTGTATAAGGAACAACATTTCTTACCTTGTGCAACAACCAATAAACCATTGCTTAGCTTCCATGCTCCACCACTGAAAACATTATGGTAGCCTCAATCATCGAGCTTACTTACTGAAATCATATTTATTCTCAAATCAGGAACATGTCTTACATCTCTTAATTTCAGGAAATAGGCCATGTTTGTCTCTATTCTAACATCACCAAAACCAACTATCTTGGACACACCACTATTACCCATGCGAATCTATTACGACTTGTTTCGTAAGGTGTGTTTTGGGTTCAAGAATCAAGTTCTTGATCTATAAGACCGGTGGAAATTCTACAATCAAAGGGCAGCGGAAGGTTTTCGATAGAGAATTTGGGGGGGGGGAGGGGATAGAAGAACCAAGGTGCGAAGAGAAATATCGTTGGTCTACACCAAACAGTCCATAGTAAATAATAATAGACGAATAGGGCTGAAGTTCATATCTTCATTATTCTATTCATGGGTCCTTGGGGAAAAGAGATCAGCCTTATATAGGTGATGTCTTGCCCCAAAATATTCGGTTACAACAATAACTAGAAAATAACAGAATTCGGTTTGTAAAGTAGAAAAGGAAAGCAAAACAAAATAATAAAACAACAAAACAGAAATCTGGCCCATGTGCACCATAGGACCGAGACCGGGTGTCGAGAAAGGTTGCTGGAATTTATTCTAGGACCGAGGCTTTGATTTTAGACCCTAGCAGAATCTCATCATAATCACTAGCTTTGTAGGACTGAAAGTAACCTTTGTGTGGACTACTATGGAATGAGTGTTGGGCTGAAGAGAAAAAATAAGGAAGGAAAGTTACAAAAGGGAATGAAATATTATTATTTTCTTCTGTTATTCAATCATCCCATTACAAAGTAAATATAAAATCAAGATAAATTTTTTTCACTATCTTAGAATTAAATAACGTAACTTATAATCTCCCATATTATCCTAATCAATACCATAATTAATTAAAAACATTAATTTTAATTAAAAACATTAATTTCAACACTCCCTTTAATGTTTTGTTGGTCATGCCTAACAAATCTCATAAGTAGACGAATTTGTTCAAAGGATGTGTTTTAGTGAAGATATCTGTAAGTTGATCTCCGATCTTTACGTGCTTGATCATCACTTCTTCATCATCCACTACTTCACGAATATAGTGATGTTTGAGGTTGATGTGTTTTGTTCGACTATAAAATACCGCATTTTTCGACATAGCAATTGTCGATTTGCTATCGCAAAAGAGAACCGTAGCCATATCTTGTTTCTTCCCCATGTCTTCTAAAATCTTCCTTAACCAAACCACTTGTTTGGTTGCTTCGTTTGCCGATACGTATTCGGCTTCGGCGGAGGAATGTGCAATTCTCTCTTGCTTCTTCGACGCCCATGAAAAAATACATAAACCGAGTGAATAACAATACCCAAATGTACTCTTCATGTCATCCATGCTTCCAGCCCAATCGCTATCACAAAACTCAAACAACTCAATATCTTCACTATCATTTCTTTCAAAGATGAGACCATACTCCATAGTCCCTTTAATGTATCGCAACACTCTCTTTGTAACTCCAAGATGAAATTTGCTTGGTCGATGCATAAACCGAGATAATAAACCCGTAGCATACATGATATCGGGTCTTGTAGTCGTAAGGTATAACAAACTTCCAACCAGACTTTTATATTGTACCGCATCAGCATCACAACTACCATCATCTTTCACCAACTTCTCATTACTATCAATGGAGTCTTGACAGTTATAAGCATATGTCAGTTCACCATCTCAAGCATAATCAGATGTATTTGCACTATATTCTTTCTTTTCTCTAGGTTTCACCGTACCCTTTGCTTTATCATTTTTAAATTTCCAATACTCATTTTTCCAATGACCCATTTTTCCAAAGTAATGAAAAGCACCATCTTTCTTTGAAGCTCTAGACTTACTTCTAGACTTGCCCCTACTCGAACCACTTATATTATTCTTTGATCTTCCTCTATCAGTCACCAACATATCAGACTTAGAGGGTTTATCCTCCTTTTGATTCTCATCATCAAGTAAGGAATTGGTGACAAATGTCATGTTGACTTTGCCATTTGGTGCTGAGTTGCTGAGAGTAATAATAAGTGTCTTCCAACTTGTAGGCAAAGTAAAAGTGTTTGTACCTCATCATCAAAGTTTATCTTCATACTACTCAGCTGATTCAAAATATATTGAAATTCATTCAAGTGCTCAACAATTGATTTATTATTAATGTACTTCAAATTCACCAGCCTTCGTATTAGTGTTGCTTTATTCCCTGCCGACCTCTCAGCGTAGAGTTCTTCAAGTTTTCTCCACACACCATACGACGTAGTCTCGTTCTCAAAATGGTGCACAACATTTACCCTAACCCAAGAACGAATAAAGTTACACGCCTTTCTATCTGTCTTTTTTCAATCAACTTCTTTTGTACTCTCAAGTCTAACACTCGCATTTTCAATTGCTTCATTTAAATCATCTAAAACTAATAGATTGATAATCATCAATTTCTATTGCTTGTAGTTTGTACCATTCAGACTCACCATATCAGGTCTAGATTCTCCATTATTATTTCCTTAACAACTGACAAATACCCCAACAAAGAAACCAGTTGATCTCCTCTTTGAATTTCGCTAGGTAACCAGCAAAGCACTCTGCTCTAATGTTAAAATAGATAATCAATCAATACTGCTATGATACCACTGTTGGGTTTTGCAACAGCAAAACTACGGATCTTCTTAGAAATCAAACCTGTAACAAATCAGTTTCTAAATCATCTATGACGAACAACAAATTTACCAAAAACTGAAATATCACAAAATAAATGACAATACAATATACGTGATTCGATCAAAATCAATATACGTCTACGGGAGAGATAAGTTTTACTAAATCAAAGAAATATCAATAGTAGAAACTTAAGTGATCTTCTCTCAAATGAAAGAAGTAATTACACTAGGAATGATTGAAATACTCCACAATCAAAAGCTCCCCCAATCTTTCTCTCTAGATCAACCAAATAACAAGAAGGAAACTAGAAAACCCTAGATCTGTTCACTATCTCTCGACCTTACTGTGTTATGAGAAAAATACTAAAAAATGTATTTATACTCTAACACGTTTTAATAACTGAAAACTCTGACCTGTTTACCCAAAATTTAAAACCCGCACGCAATGACCATGGACACCTCAACAAATCATTCACCTAATACTCTATTACACCTCAACAAATCATTCACCTAATACTCTATTATATCAGAGTGTTCTCCATCGATAATCATCCACCTAAATACTACTGGATCGAGATGAATTCCTTGACCTATTTTCTTGAAGTTGCCAAACATAACCATTTTTTGTAATTGAATAGAGATACAATTAAATTAGTAGTGATTGATCAACACAAATAGTAAAAAGTATTAGAATACAAATATTTAATTTGATTATATACGAGTTTTATTGAAAGAAAATAACTTAGATTTTAGGACAAGACACAATCCAAAAGCCTTAGTTATGATGAGATGAAGAAATGGGTGAGATCTAGGTTAAGCATCTTGGATGGATACTAATGAAAGTTTTCCACCATACACATCTGGAAGTTGGTTCTCTTCAATATCTTCTAGCAAAGTTGCTTTTATGTCCTTCTTCTCCACAAATATTATCTGCAATTATCACATTCTTATTTTTACTTGTAGGAGAAAATTCATACCATAAAAATTATTGTTATTCTATTAATAAATATTTTACTTAAATTTATTTGTACAAAAATATATGTTATGTTACCTTCTTCTTGGTGTTATTGTCGATAAACGGGGTAATCATCTTCCACACCATCATAAATATATAAGGCGCGTTGACAATAAATAATTTTCCTAGTCGTTCCGGATAGAAATCCTGCGACAATTAAAATTACGCTTATTTTAATATGATTGCCAAGAAATAATTTGAATATGGTTGTTGATTTTTTTGTTCGATCGGTTGAACCTGAAGAACCGTAAGAGCTCCCAAGCATGCACGGATATCGATGTTAGCATACCCCCATCCATCAAGATCGCCTATAAATACAAATTTCTCTTGTCCTGAAGGCATCCTGTGAGATTGAAATTGCATTAATTCATAACTTTCAAATAGAGTGTTATTGAATAATAGGAATGCAAATGCATATACCTGGAAATTACTTTGTCCAGAAAATAAACCACATAACCTGTAAAGATGAAACACATTACAAATTTCTGTTTTAAAATTATAAAATTTTAGTTAAATTAAAATGCAGAAGTCACATGGCCAATAGAGACTTGATCATTAAAATAAATTAAAGTAAATTGTTTACTTTTGATCAAAACAAACTTAATTAGCACTAATAGGATTATGATTTTTATTTTCTTGAAAACGTAACTTGGATTATCTTATAAGAGAAGCGTAAAATAACAACAAAAAATATATGTTTTACATTTGTGATAGTGAAATAGAAGTGCAAACTACCATTGTCTAAAGAATCAAGAACTTTTTTTATTTTTTATTTTTAAATCACAATCATAAAAACAATAATATAGAACATGAGTCCACATTGGAGGTTTAATTAAGGTAGTGGTCCATATAAAGGTACAAGGAACGTGGGGATGGTTAAAATTTAAGAAGTGTGATATTTATCATTTTAAACTGTTAAAAAAATGATAACCAGCTACAAAATAAATATAAAAAAAATCCTATATAGGTACTTTTTTAATTAAAAGTTCATCAAAATAAATGAGTTTGTCTGAAATTAAAAGATGCAGTCTTCTGTTTAATAGAATGAGATTTTCTCCAAATTTTTAACATTCAAATCTGAACCCAAAAAACATTAGATTTGTCGAAAATATTATTTTCATATAACCAAAATGAATATTAATATATTATAATAAAATATATTATCTATTCAAATAATCGAATTAATCCACAATCAAATTTTAGGATAATAAGAATATAGTTGGTCATATAATAACTTATAATATTAAATTTTGTAAATTGTTTTTAATTAACATATATAAAAAAATAATTTGTTAAATACTATTTTTTTTATTATTATATAAATGAAATTGCTTTAAATATATAAAAAAAAAAAGTAATATGAATAAAGAAGTTAGACTTCTTCTTATTAAATATTATATTTATTAAAATAATATATATATAAAAGAAGTTTATTCTTTTTAGTCCTTGTATTCACTAATTACCTTTGTTTGTATACTTAGGAGGTCAAATTTAAATTTATTTTTAAAAGTTAACCTAAGGATCCACCATCACCCCCATTAAATGCACCCAAAAAAGTAAAGAGAAGAATTCCCTTATTTGGAGGTAGCACACACCTAGTCATGACCCCATATTAAATGAATGATATTAAAGTGAAATGAGAAATAACTCTAAAATCAATATAGTTAGTCTCTAAAGTCAAAAACTCTTTATGTACTTTTTTAAACTAGGGTCAGGTTTCTCTAGCCCTTGATTATTTAATTAATTGGACCTTGGTTGGAAAGATTTTCACTTTTAAACATGCTAATTATAAGTCTCTTGTTACTAAAAGTGTTATACTTACGTTTATAGTCTTCGATGCCTCCTTTAAGATGGAAATGGCGACCAGCCAAACCAACTGTGATGGGTCGGCCTTGCTTATCAAATCCTTGCATGAACATCTTATTCTGGTTGAGATCTTTTGCAACTTCTGAAGCAGATATCGAACCATTTGGAACAAACGATTTCCTCCAGCTTAGGTACTTCACAAACATGGAAGTGGCCTTCTCTACGTCTCCATCGCGTGCCCGAAGAAATCTCCTCAGCATCAAATCATCTCCCACTTCCTGGAAACATATATAACTTGTTAATTATGATCAGCTAAATATGAAACAGAAACAGAACAATTTTGTGCATGCCTTGACAGAGATATTATTGTCTTCCTGTTCCTGAAGAACGGTTAAGGATGATCTCATGAGATCGATTTTCTTGTCTTCTTCCGGACTTATTTCGTTGTTTTTGGTTTCCAACTTCTTCAATTCTTCAAATTTCTTAGTGGATTCCATTCTCGATCTATTGTAATAATTCTTTGTAGTCTAAAACATTTTATTTATATATAATCGATCGGTTGGTTGTTCAACTACCAGCCATGTGTTTTATATATATATATGTCATTACTCAAACATGTATTAAATGCTTATGGCAGGATATGCGGGCAAAAAATATTATATCACAAATTCTAACACCATGGTAATTGGTAAATATCTTTAAATGTATGTATGGATGGTTTATTGGCCTTAAATTCAGTACAAAATAGATAATAGGTATAATATTATGTATTATTTTATTATTTTATTTGAAATTACTCTTTATATATATTTTTTACTTTTAAAAAAAATAAAATAAAATTGATTCTTATACATTTATTTTTGTTTAAAATTGCTCATTATACATTTATTTTGTTTGAAATTATTTTTTATATATTTATTTTTGTTCTAATTACTCTATAAATATTTAAAACCATTTCAAATGTTATAAAATAGTTAATTTATGTTGAAAATGCATAAATTCTTCTTCTACGTGGTATATTAATTTTTTTATTTTTCTAAATTCTTTTACGGACAAAATTTCTATCTTCGTCTTGAGAAGACTTTTTCAACTTCGTTCTCAAACGATGACGCATCTGCTCTGTTCCAAACAACAATGTTGCACACACTAAGGTAATGGCGATGATATTACTCATTTGTATCCTCTATATATTCTCATTTATGGTGGGTTTGTTTTGTGCCTAAAAAACAATTATAATCAATAAAGAATATTGACATTGAATTAGAGGAATTGTGTCTAATAACTAGTTAGTTAAAATATAAATTTTAAAATATAAAATATGATATTATAATACAAAACTCGTAATATGTTTAAATTTGGTTAGATAGATATAACTCACACCAAAATGGAGGTTATCCTCTTAGTGAGAAATTTGATTTGAGGAACAAAATGAGTTTTTAGTAAAAAAAAAAAAATAAAAAAAATAAGTTTTAATCAAAATTTGAAACACAATTTATTTTGAACGGTGATCGGTGATTTTAAATTAGTTATTAAGATATTTAAATTTTGACTATAGAATACAAATCGTTTATATTTAGAGTTAAGTTTTCATTTTGTATTATTTGAAATTAGTTGGGATCCCGGTTATCAAGTTTCTTATGTGTCCTCTCATGTGAAGTGATAAAAATGTAATATTTTAATTATTACTCTTCTGTGAGAGGGCAGGACTTAGTATCAGATATCCCAACTAATTTGTATGAGTTTAACTATTTCAAACCTAAATAATTTTATAATATTTAAAATTTAATTAAATATATAAAAATATTATATTTAGTTATTATCCTAAAACAAAAATTACCTACCCATTCAACTTTTATGTATGTAAATCTTTTAAAATATATAATATACTATAATTTTGAATTAAACAAAATATATAATACTTATCTTAAAAATTCCCTCTTATACAATATTATATTTAGGGTTTGACTCTCATTTATTTATAGTTCATTTCCCTTCATGAATGTATCTCACTTATTTAAAAATATAGGTTACTTTTTGTTCATATTATTTAAAATTTATTTAGTATTTAGAATTTAATAATTTAATTTTTTTCTTAGATTGTTGATCAAATAGTTAAATATCAAATACATCTTTATTTAATTTTAAAATTAAATCGATTAATTAAATATATATATTTTTTTAATTTGAATAATTTTTATTATTTTGTTTTTAATTTTAAAAAAAATTAATTTAATTTTTGAATGTCTTCTTTTTTTTCTTTTTTTAATAGTATATATTTTCTAAATAAAAAAATTATTTTAATATATATATATATATATATATATTTATATATATTTATTTCTAAGAATTAAAATTTTAGTTACCCAATTTATAAATTTTAAAATAATTATTTTGAATAAATAAAATTAAAATAATTAAAAGTAAGGCCAAAAAAATATAATTATGGATTAATTATTGTGATAAATTAAATCTCAGTTGATTAAAATGATGGGCCAAAAAAATAAAAATAATTTCTTTTTGATAAATATTATAATCATTTTATCTCAAATTAATTTTAAAAAAATTAAGAAAAATTAAAATAAATTATTTAGAATAAATGTTATATCCATTATATCCCAAATAAATTATTAATTAAACCTAAAAAAATATATAAAATAATAATAATAAATTTATAAAATAAATATTTATTAAAAATATTTTGTAGGTTAAAAATAACGAAAGAAAAATCAATTTCAAACAAGTCCTTAGGCTGAAAATGAAGTGTGATTAGCCAAAATCATGAGGATTCGTTGCAACAGATCCTACAGCCATTGGATGAGCGCTGAAATCTCATCAAACGCATGAGAGTCACTTGTGTCGCCCGCTGTAACGAAGAAGACGCGCGCTCGTGAAGCACCGAATCGACTAACGCGCGCCTCAGCGTCGTCAGCCAGGCGCAACGGAATGCAGACAGAACGCAAACGGAGCATCAGACGTTCGTTTTTTCGTCCGAAACGACGTCGTTCTGGTCTAGTTTGTCTTTTTCCGCACGATGAAGAACTGGATAAGAAAAGTTCCATCTTTGATCTTTGAAAGATGGAACTTTGATGTTTCTTTACCTTTTGACTTCGTTAGAAAGGTGAAATGATCATCATACTCCGGTGATCATTTCTCCTACATTTTGAGGCTTTATCGTGGCTTGTACCATAGCCAAAAAAAATATAACTACTTTAATATATATATATATATATATATATTAATTATTAAAATAAACTATATATAAGCTATTTTTTAAAATTATTAATTATTTATTAATATATATATATATATATATATATATATATATTCAAACATCAAACAAAATAATTAATAGTAATAAATTTTATTATTTTAATTTATAATGTTACCTATATCATGACATTTTAAACTTACTAATATATTTAATACAATTTTTAAAAATAATTTACATATTATAAAAAAATAAGGGTGATTTATTTAGAAGGAAACTGAGCATTACACAATAAAAATTATAACTATTAATTATTATATATATGTGTTATTATTTTAAAACTTTGAATTATTTCTATATATATATATATATATATTTATATTCAAATATCAAATGAAAATAATTAATCATACTATATATTTTGATATTCTAAATAGTTAATAAATATTCATTATTTTAATTTATAATACAATTACATTTTTTTAATACAAAATATTATGTTATTTTTGTTATTCTTTATTGAAAAAAAGTAATTTTATTATTTATGAAAAAATATTATTAAATAAAAAATTAAAATAGAGTTCAATAAACATAATTTTAAAAGGTTAACAAAATAATAAAAAAAAAAATTTAAAGAAAATATAAATATATTTAACTTCATATTTATTTAATAATAGAGGAGCAAAATAAGTGATATAATTTAAGTAGAAATTCCAAAATTTATACAATAAGAAAATAGCAATTCCCTTATTAATTGAATAATATCGCTAGAAGTCTATAACTATATAGTACCTCAACAAATAGTTAACAATGGATTCAGAAATTTAAATTGGTGTGGAATAGTAAAAAATATTATGAGAGCTTAAATTTAGTTTTGAAAAAGTTATGAATAAAACAGGTAACTCAACATAGATTTTCGTCTATTTTTGAGAAATAGAAATAAATATTATATTAAATTAAACTAAAAAATAATGAGTTTGATTACATTTTTTAGTGTAACAAAATTATTAATTTTTTATATAATATAATTTGTAGCGTAAAAATTAATATTATATATAAAGAAAATTGAAGTGAGTTTTGAGCCAACCTAAACTGTAACCATAGATATGCTATGTAACCATATAAGTCTTCTAAAAAATTGTTGGGTGTGAATGCGATTGAAGTTTGGCTCAGTCCTCTTATTTATCGATTCCGTTGCACCACTATCTCACACAAAGGAGACAACCCTCTCACTAGCATCCAAACAGCACAAAGAAATTTGACCTCTACCTCCCACCAAGAGAGTAGTATCTATTTATATTATTAGGTCAAGTCCAATAAGCGGGTTACTAGAGATTGTGCCACAATGTTGGGCCAACCAATACCCAACAATCTCCACCTTTGGCCCAAAACAGTGCAAAACATAATCACGGAATCACAAGACACATCATCGCCAATTTATTACCACCGAGGCAATAAAGAGAATACCCAAGGTAAACTCGTGTCACAAAGACCAGGACAAAGGCACAAAGCATGCGAAAATCACAAAGATCAGACGCAAGAGCACAAAGCATGGGAAAATTACAAAGATCTAACGCAAGAGCACAAAGCATGCGAAAATCACAAAGATCAAATGCAAGAGCACAAAGCATGCGAAAATCACAAAGATCAAACGCAAGAGCACAAAGATCTAACGCAAGAGCACAAAGCATGCGAAAATCACAAAGATCAAATGCAAGAGCACAAAGCATTCGAAAATCACAAAAATCAAATGCAAGAGCACAAAGAATGGGAAAATCACAAAGATTGAAGGCAAAATCACAAAGCATGCCATTCCCATAAAAAACGAACCTCAAAGAGTTTTCCCTAAGTCAAAATTTAAAATCCGTTGACACGAAATAAATTTTTCAGCAGGTAGACACTTAGTACCCATATCAGCAGGATTAAATTCTGAAGGAATTTTCTCTAACTTAACAATGCCCTTTTCAACAATATCCCGAATGTAATGAAACCTAGCATCAATATGTTTAGTTCTATCATGAAAAACAGGATTTTTACATAGTTGAATAGTAGATTGACTATCAGAAAACACAACCACATTTTTGTCAAGAAAATCAATTTCAGACAAAACAGCCCTAAGTCAAATTGCTTCCTTAAAGGCTTCAGTGGCAGCTACATACTCAGATTCTGTAGTAGATAAAACAACAATGGGTTGAAGTTGAGACTTCCAACTTATGCAAGAGCCACACAAAGTAAACACATAGGAAGTAGTAGACTTTCTATTATCTCTATCATTAGCATAATTGGAATCTACATAACCAACCAACTTTGTACCTACAGAACACTTAGAGAAAGTCAAGCCAACATCAATAGTGGTTTTTAGATATCTCAAAAGCCATTTCAAAGCATTCCAATGAGGAATACCAGGGTTAGACATAAATTTACTCAAGCAACTAACTGTATATGCAATATCAGGCCTAGTACTAACCATGAGATACATAACAGACCCTATTGCATTGGAATAAGACACATTCTTCATTTCAGTTATTTCAGTTTCAGTCTTAGGAGACTGATCCTTACTTAACAAAAAGTGGGAAGCAAGAGGCACATTCACAGATTTAGCATCAGACATAGAAAATTTACTCAAAATTTTAGCAACATATGCACTTTGATTCAACACAAGAGAAAATTTTGTTCTATCTCTAATGATATTCATGCCCAAAATCTTCTTAACATCACTTAAGTCTTTCATGTCAAAATTTTCACAAAGCGATTTTTGCACATGCATAACAAACTTCATACATGGGCTAACAATCAACATGTCATCCACATACAATAAAAGAAATACAGGCACAGAGTCTATATTCTTGAAGTAAAGGCAATGATCAGAAGAACTTCTTTTAAACATCAAAGATTGCATGCACTTATCAAACTTGATATTCCATTGCCTATGGGATTGTTTTAAACCATACAAGGCTTTTTTTAACAAACAAACATGATCAGGCAACTGGGGGTCAACAAACCCCTCAGGTTGATGCATATAAATATTCTTATCAAGTTCACCATGTAAGAAAGTAGTAGTAACATCCATTTGCTTTAATTCCCAATCAAAGTGAGCAACTAAAGCAAGCATAATTCTAACAGTAGTGAATTTGACAACAGGAGCGAAAATTTCAGCATAATCTATTCCCTCCTTTTGAGTAAATCCCTTGGCTACTAACCTAGACTTGAATCTAATTTTTTCAGACTCTTGTTTCACCTTATACAACCATTTGCAATCCACTAAGGAGAAATTATGAGGTTTAGGAACAAGTTTCCAAGTATCATTGATTCTTAGGGAATTCATCTCATTATTCATAGCAATAATCCATTCAGTAGAAAACTTAGACCTCAAAGTTTCTTTGTAAGAATTAGGCTCATTACAGTCTAGTGATTTAAACATGTTAAAAGCAAATTCAGACATATTGCAATCATTCAAATTATCATCCCTAAATCTAGAAGGCATTATAACAGTTCTTCTACTTCTATCCCTAGCAAGTTGATAGTCATGCAAATCATCAAACAAATCATTTGAATCAGACAAAACATTTGAATCATGTAAATCATCAATATCATGCACATTATCATGCTCCACCTCATTTGGAGCATTCATTAACAGGAGTGGGGACATAGACAAGCAAGGAAAATCATTCTCATTAAAGACAACATCTCTACTTATCACAATCCTAAGCCCAGGTTCACTCCTATCCCAAAGCCTATAACCTTTTACCCCTTCAGGGTAGCCTAAGAACACACATTTCTTAGACCTAGGCTCCAACTTGTCAACCTTCTGATGCACATAGCCAACACAACCAAAAACTTTCAAGTTGCTCAAATCAAGAGGTTTACCTGAAAACATAGATTCAGGACATTTCCCTCCTAAGGGAACACTAGGGGACATATTTATTAAATAAGCAGCAGTATGCAAAGCATCCCCCAAAACTTCTTAGACAAACCAGATGACGCTAACATAGCTCTCACCCTCTCTAGAAGTGTCATGTTCATCCTCTCAGCAACAACATTCTGTTGTGGTGTGTACGGCACAGACCTATGTCTTTTAATACCCCAGGTAACACATAAATCATTCATCTATTTATTACAGAATTCAAGACCATTATCTGTTCTAAGAGTTTTGATTCTCTTACCTGTTTGATTCTCAATCAAAATCTTCCACTCTTTAAATTTTTCAAAAACATCAAACTTATGTTTTAAAAGTAACACCCAAACTTTTCTAGAATAATCATCAATGATGGACAGAAAATATTGGTTCCCTCCATGTGTAACAACACTAGAAGGACCCCACACATCAGCATGTAAATATTCAAGGATATCAGTACACTTAGACACATTTGGGTAAGAGGAGATAGGAAAACTCACCTTATGTTGTTTTCCTAGCACACGTGATTCACAGAAGGGGATGGGGGACAATTTATCACTACCAAAGTGACCACCTTTATGCAAAACTTCTAGACCTTTGTTACTCATGTGACATAATCTATTATGCCAAAGAACAGATTTATCACCAATCACAAAGTTCACAGAGTCACAAGCAGTCTCAGCATGACACACATACAAATTGTTCATCTTTTTAGCAGTAAAGATAACAAGAGACCCACGTAAAATTTTCATAACACATTTCCCCCACTTTCCCTCCAAACCATCATTCTCAAGAGATGCACAAGACAACAAATTATAACGCAAATCAGGAACATGCCTCACATTCTTCAAAGTAAACACAGAGCCACAAGAGAACCTTAGGCATACATCACCTATTCCTAACACCTTGCAATTTTTAGAATTTTCCATAAACACAAAACCATGTTCAATCTCTTTATAGTTAGAAAACAAATCTCTAAATGAAATCAAATGAAAAGTACAACCAGAGTCAACTAGCCAATCAGATTTCCACAAAGAATCAGATAACACAGAGTTCAAGCTAGCATAATCACATAGATTATTAATCATAAAAATATCACCCATATTGCCCTCACAAACAGCAACATTAGCATTTTCAACATGCTGATATCTCTTAGGATGAGGACAGTCGTTGATAGAATGACCAGACTCATGACAATTATAACACTTTTGGGCACTAGACCTACCCTGAGATCTACCCCTCACATGCATGACTTCCCTAAAATCAGTTTTTCCGTCAAATGGAACCATACCATATTGATTAACACCAGACATGCTATCAAACAAATTAAAAGCAATCAACAATCAATTGGTAGAATTTAATAGGAGGGTTCAAGATATGATAACTTGCAAAACTTAAAGAAAGTTTCGACTTACCCACTCCGCTCGGGGATTTGCTGCTTCGTCTTCTCAACAGTGGCACGACAGCGACACGATAGCGGAACGACAGCGACACGTTAGCGGCACGGCAGCGGCACGGTAGAGGCACAGTAGCGGCACGTCGGCGACTTTGATTCTCAACGGTCGCAACAAACGCAACACCGACAACGGTTGAACAAGACAACAACGACTTCTTCTCCAGAGGCGGCAGCGGCTTTCTTCTTCCTCCAGTAGCAGCAGAAGCAGAGAATAAAAGAAGAGGATTAAAGAAGAAACAAGGACAGATCTACGCTTATTGGTGAAGATAACTTATATCCTCCAACCTAATCTCAAACTCCAATTACAAACCCTAAACCCTAGCTCTGATACCACTGTTGGGTGTGAATGCGATTGAAGTTTGGCTCAGTCCTCTTGTTTATCGATTTCGTTGCACCACTATCTCACACAAAGGAGGCAACCCTCTCACTAGCATCCAAACACCACAAAGGAATTTGACCTCTACCTCCCACCAAGAGAGTAGTATCTATTTATATTATTAGGTCAAGTCCAATAAGCGGGTTACTAGAGATTTGGCCACAATGTTGGGCCAACAAATACCCAACAAAAATTATAAAAAAAATACTTACTTGAACTAAAAAAATAATTTTTAACGTAGAATGTTGGTCACTTGGTCATGGGGTACAAATAATCAATGTTATTTTTGGCTTGATGAAATGCTTGCAATTAATATCAAACAGATTACAGATCTAGGACTTAAATAATTATAAATACTTTGACTTCATTCAAGTTTGATAGCTTGTAATTTGCTCATCCATAATTAAAATCATTACTTGGTTACAATGATACTTCTATTCACCATCAAATTGGCTCAAATTAATATTATTTGTAACGCCAATGGGTAATACATCTTTATCAAAGCAATCTGACTTGTCACTATTGCACAAATTCAAAAGGTAAATATATTAATTGTAGAATCACTTGTATGTTTTAATAATTGTGATTTTTGTATGTGGGAATCATGAAACAAATAAATTAAATATGCACCGCACTATATTGGCCGGTGTACCATTAATAATAGGCATTCAAGAAGAAACTAGAAAGTATGTGAACTTTAAACCTAATAACAGGGAGATGAAAAAAAATTACATATGTCATTTTCCACCTTTATACGAATAGATGACCTTTACGACACATAAAAAAAAATGTGATATTATTTTTATATTATTGGTAGTGTTTGGTATGCGGTAATAATTATATAGTATAAGTTATAAGGAGGTATAAATTGTAGAGGATATTAGAAGGTATAAATTATATAGATTATTTGTATTTGGTTAGGAGTATAAGTTATATAAATTTATTATTTGGTGTTTGGTTAGTGGTATAAAAAAGTAATAAAAAAATGTAAAATTTTACCCTTATATTTATATAATTTGTTTTTAATATTTATCTATGGGTAGTTTGTATTATTATTAAAATTAATAAAAAATAATAATATCTAATTATCATATAAAATATATTTTTAAAATAAAAATATTATTATATGGTTTACATTATTTTATATATAATTTTTATAATTTAACTTATATAATTATATAAATAAAACTTATTTATAAATTAATTAATATTTAATAATTATTATAAATATTTGTATAATTGAAAAATATTAATTTTATGTATAAAACAAAATATTAATAATAATAATTTTATACAAAATAATATTTGAAATTAAATGGTATAATTATAAACTAGTTTTAAAAATAAATTATATAAATATAAGTTGTATTAATTAATAATAATAATAATATTACTAATTTATGTAATTAATTATAAATATTATTTATTAATAATGTAATAAAATTTTATTTTATAAATTAATTTTAGATATGACTATTATTATTAATTAATATTATTTGTTTTTAAAAATAATAATAATTATATTTAATAAGATATAAAATTGTCAAATTTAAATGTTTTATAATATAATTTTATTTACATAGATAAAAATATATATATATAATTTAAAAAATGAAATAAAAATAAGTAATTAAGTATTTATTATTATTTAAATTATAAAATTAAATCTGTAAATAAATATTTAATTATATTTTATTATTATTATATTTTAAAATATAATAAATAAATTATAATTTTAATAATTTTATAAAACTAACTAAAATGTAAAGGGTATGACTGGATATTAAAATTTATATGTTATACATTTTTATAACAGGTTATAATAGGTACTATATTATACTTCTTTCGAGTCATAAATTATACCTAAATATTACTGTAGATAAACTCGTTAACCAACCAAACAATCATTCAAATTTCATGTAGATATAATTGTACTATATGTACAGTCTAATATTGGGTACACAATTATTAATTTATGTGTAACCCAATAAAATTAAATGATAAACTTCTTCCCACCTAAAAAAATCTAAAGATATGCCTAAAAAAAAGATAAGTATTGTTCCAAACTCCAATTAGACTCAACTATCACTAAAAATAAATTGTCACAAATATATTATTATTATTATTATTATTTAAAAAAAAAATGGCTAAAATATCAAATTGGACTCTTTATTGGGTCAATCGAGATTTCGGAATTCTTCTTTAAAATCTTACAATTTAAAGCTCTTTATTGGTAGTGTTATACAAAAATGAGGTTTGTCTTAACGGTTTCAAACACCATTAACTTATTATTTACATAAAATTTATAAATAAATAAATAATATAAAACTCTAATTATAAAGTTTAAAAAATGAGGTTGAAAATTTTAATTGATCCAATAAAGGCCAAATTTCACAATTAGGCTAAAGAAAATAATAATTAAAAATGATTCTAGATGACTTTGTAGGTAATCAGATTCCAATATATAATTACAATTGTAGTCTATTTATACTAAATATATTATGTCTATGGCAGAGTTTATTTACGATTTTCTAATGAAATTTAGCTAGATATAAATTTATTTTAAAATAAAGTTAATGTGCTGATTAATATTGAATTCATTGAGAAATAAATCATTTGTATGACAATATATATAGAAATATATGTAATAAGGCTAATGAATTATTTATGTTGCCTATGGTTTCTTTTATTATCAACACTAACATTGTCACATATTGCTATCTAGAATTAAGGAACTATATATCATGTCTAAAATTAAAATAAAATGAAATGCATTAGTGAAATCTCTATCTTTGAGGGACACTCTTTTTGCATGGGTTATTTGAAAACTTTTCTTTTGACACTAATAGTGATAAAATACTAGTTTTCAAATAAAGATTTCAATTTTTTTTTGTTAGTAAGGAAGAGTCAGAAATTAAGGACTTAATTCAACTTATGTAAGACAAATTTTTAATAAAATTTTTGAGGACTTGATTTAGTATAAAAAAAATATGAACTTAAAAAGTTTTAAAAACTACTAGAAAACTAATACATTGCTAGCTATTATTATTCTATAAAAATTGAGATATATAAAAATTTATATGTTGCAAAATAAGTTTAATTTTTTTTGTAGGGTAGGTTAGGCTGGGTCACAAAATGGTTCATTTAATTTATGGTATAAATGAGTTCAGTGGTATCAATAAATGAGTTCAGTACTGTTATTAATGCTCACGAGTTGTTTATTTTTCTACTCAAATTTATCAACATATATTAGTCATGTCAAAATTTATTTACAGAATATATAATATTAAGAATAAAGAAAATTAACACTATGACTCCGCTCCGAAATATGATGAAGGATAAATGTTACAGTAGGTTAAGAAAAAGATGTTTCAATAATTCAATGTTATTATTATCATTTTATTAACAATGAGTTAATTTTTTTTGATACATTCAAATTAAATCTTAATTTGAACTTGAACAATAGATTGAAAGAAAATTCAATAATAAATAAGTAAGACCTAAAATTTATATATTCAAGTTTTTATATTATTTTTTATTTTGAGAGAAAAGATTCACTATTATAAGTTGAATTTACGAAATATTAAAAGTCAATTATTACAGTAGAAATTCTATAAAATAATACACTTGAAACGAACAAAATTTATTAATTAAAAGAGTTATTAATTAATCGATAAATTAATAATTATTAATTTATATATTAATTAATATTTTATTAATTTATAGTAAAATACTTAGTTTACAAACACCTTAAAGCTTCCACTTAATTATTATATATTACTGTATATCAAATGAATGACCCAATTTGAAAGAAATCTTCAATCTCCCACCTTATTATGCTTCTTGTATTAAATGTATCACTTTATGGACATTAAAAATATTTTCTATATAAATAAGATCAAAATGTTGTAGGTTAACACAAAAATCATACACACAACATGGCTTCCCATCTTAAAGGTGTGAAAAACTACAATGACAGACGAGATTCGAAGAGCATTATGCAAGCACAATAAGGATAATTCAAGTCTCACTCAAAAGCAATTGCAAGAATGAGTTTATAGTAACTATGGTTTACAGGTGAGTCAAGCGAAACGAAGCTATCGATGAAGAAGATGATGAAAGTTCTACAATGGAGCCTCTTTCGCGAAATGAAGCTATTAAAGTGACAATCACATTGAACAATTTCTTGTTGATCTATGAGAAAATAACACCATAAATTTTTACCATGCTAAGGAAAATTAGAGACTACACTAAGGGTAAATTGATTTCAACAAAAAAACAAAAGACAATTGAGTCATTTTTCAAGAAACTTTCATAAATCATTAATGTAATATGCTATATATATAAGAAATTATTAATTTATATTTTATATGGGGTCTAAAGAGATTATCAAAAATGTATTATCTTATAATTTTAGCAAATTATTAATTTAGCACTCTATCCTTAAGTCGGGACCGACTAAAAATATTATCTTAGAGAGTTTATTAAATAATCGACTATTTATTTATCGAGTTTCTACTATATTATTATTATAAGAATTTATTCCGGTGGTGATAAGTATCATGATTTTCTTTAATCATAATAATATCATTTTAAAATAGGGAATGACTAAATATAAATTTAGTTATGGTTAAGAATGTAAAACTCTCCCGACTTTGATTTCGTCTCTTTTTAATTTTTTTTTTTTATCAAATTATTTAATATTTTACTTATAAACTTAAAATTTGTGAGGTTATTTTTTTTTTTTTTTTAAATATAGGGCCTCTTTGAGAAAGTAGTTAATGGGGTTTTATTTTGTTTGAGTTTTTTTTTTTTTAAATCTTGTTTGATTAAAATTAAGAAAAAATTGGTTTTTAATTTTTTTTACTAAATTATTCTTCCTCACTCTATATTTTTATTTATTAATTAATTTATATTAAAAAAATTATAATAATTTTAATATTCAAACTGATAAAATGTTAATTAAATAGTTGATATAATGGTTGGATTTTGAGATAAAAAAACAAATTTATTCAAATAACCAAATATTAAACAAGTCTTAACTGTTTATTTCTACTACATTCTCTATTAATATTAAATTAGAATAAATCAAACTAATTAATATTTAAACAAGATATATATTTATATATATATATATAAATAAAAATATATAAAGAGTGCGAAATTAAATATAAAATAAGTAATGATGATTAAAAACCCTTTAAAATTATATTATGTTAGTTTAATTATGTAAAAGTGATATGTTTAGCGGTCATTTGTACAAGATGTTGATGTATATTTTACTGGTATTGAAAAATCACTTTCATTTTCTAATTAATTCTGCAATGTATTTACCTAATATTTTAAATTAGTTAGGTAGAGTTTTTACTAAGTACAACACAATTAACATTTTTTATTTTAATTTGAATGATACTTACAATTATAAATTATTTATTTTTATAAAAGGAATATGTTAGTAAACAAGAAAGATAGAAATAACTAATAACTTTTATATTTTTTTATTTTTTTCTTTATATATATATATACAAAATTTTAGAATTATAAAAATATTATATATATATATATAGTAATAATAATTTTTTTATCTATAATATATATAATTAAAAATATATATTAAATATTTTTAAAAATAAAAAATTTATATTTAAGTATACTAATACTAATAATATATATATATATATATATATAATAACAATTTTTTTTTTAAAAAATATACTTACTCTGTTACATATGAGAAATGATTAGGTGAGGGAATGATGTGGCATAATCTTATTCGCTGAAAAAATCAAATAATTTCTCTTTTTTCTCTCTTTCCTCCCACTTTTACATTTTTCAACAAATGAATGTGATGACACGTCATTCCCTCACCAAATTCCCTCACCAAATTCCCTTACTCTATCACTCCTCGTTATATATATAACATTTTTGTAATTTTAGAAGGTTATATATATATTTTTATTTAATTTAATTATATATAATTAAAATTTTAAGATATTGAAAAAAATAAAATAAAGAATAACGGTTTAAAGTTATATTTACGCCGGCATCAGATTCAATGCACAATTCGATGTGTCAACAATTTTGACAGAAATTATTGTACAACAAGTCGCTATTCGATTCGTCTTTCAGACAATTAAATAAATAACCTAAAGAAATTAGGTATCATTCAAATTTCAGAGTGATCTCGATTCGATTTGATTGAGACTTTATAGATGAAAAGATTTCCAATGTATAATATATATTTATATTAAATATATTGAATGTGTACCTCAAAAGTTAATGTGTTAGATTAATATTGAATTCATATTTGAGGGTAAATAATATGTATTAAATGATCACAATTTAAATGATAGAGGATTGATAAACCCAACGAAGGGTTACCGAAAGCAAGACTACGAATCCCACGTGGCCTTGCCAGTTAGGAGAGAGAAAAAGTAAAACAAAATAAAAAAATTAAATATTTCAGTTTCCCCCTCTTTCTTCTTCCCTCTCTTTCTTCTTTTCATTTATCACTTTCGGCGAACCCCGATTTCTTCTCTGGCGATTTTTCTCTCTGGCATCCCCGACTTCTTCTACTTTCTTCATCTTCTTTCGATCGAAAATGGTAAGAGAACTCTTTCGTGTATGTTCACTTCATTGTCTGCCTTCGTGTTCACTTCATACTATCTTTTCAGGCTGGTGGTCCAGGTACATCTCCATACAAGACTCCAAGATCTCCCAGATCTCAAAGGACAAGGTAAATAATATTTTCTCTTTTAGAATCGTAGATCATTTTAATGATTTGAAGATCGTTTAGCTTTTTGCGGTTAGGGTTATGGATTTTAATGATTTTAACGATAGAAAACTATGATTATTGTGTATTTGCTGCATTATGGGTCCGGAAATGGATGGTTTAGAGACCCGAAAGTATGATTATATAATGTTTGGCTGTTGTTATGAGTTTAGTTGCAGAACTAATTTCAATTAGGTTGTAAGAAAAATCATTTCTGGTCCCGAAACCACTCATTTCCAAAAAAAAAAAAAAAAAAATTCCGTTTCGGGTCCCGAAACCAGATTTTCTGATCCCGAAACCAGATTTTCTGGTCCCGAAACCAGCTTTTCTGATCCCGAAACCAGCATTTTTTGTCCCGAAATCACCATTTTATGATGATTTCAAACTCCGAAATGGTTTCTATACGATCTTTTATGGCTATTTTATTTTTTTATAAACCAATCATCTTATTGTAATGTTAATTTGATTTGTAAGTCATGTATGAAGATCCAAATCTTCTTATTGATCAAGTTAATGAAGAAATGAGATTATTTGAGATCTCTCAAATTGTAGGTTGTATTTTAAATGTGATATAAATGACAGATTGTAACATTGTAAATAAATGTTTAATTATGTAAATTTCTAGTATAATAACATTATCTTCAATTATTTTTAATTTTCTAAGATTCATTATAATGTTTCAGATTAAAAAAATTAAAAAAAAAGTGTCCCGAAATCACTAATTTCTGGTCCCGAAACCACTCATTTCGGGTCCCGAAACCACTCATTTCCAAAAAAAAATTTTTTTTTTTCTGTTTCGGGTCCCGAAACCAGCTTTTCTGGTCCCGAAACCAGCATTTTTTGTCCCGAAACCAGCTTTTCTGGTCCCGAAACTAGCATTTCTAGTCAATAATCTTATTGTAATGTTAATTTAATTTGTAGGTCATGTATGAAGATTCAGATCTTTTAGAACTCTAATCTAAATCGATTCAGCAGCTAAACCATAAACGTTAAACATAAATATTGATATGACAATCATTTCGAACGGAAGATAAACGAAAGAAAGAAAAAAGACTTTATATTTCAATCGATCGGAAGATAGAAGTCGATGAAACGTTTCAGTAAGATCGACAGTGGGTTGGGTTTTGGGAAATGGAAACGAAAAATAAAGAGAGAGATTGTCGTGGGGGTTTTGGTTTGGGGAAAAAATGAAACGTTTCATTAACGGAAGAAGTCTTACCATTTCGATTGATCGGAAGAGAAGTCGGTGAAAATGAAAGAAGAGAATCGCCGGTGGGTTTAGGAAAAATGAAACAAAAGAGAAAGAGAGAGAATGAAACAAAAGAGAGAGAAAGAATAAGATTTTGGTTTTGGGGGGAAATAGAAAGATAGAAATAATATGATTTTGGTTTTGGCGGAAAAATAGAAAATTTCAATTTTATTTTTTTCTCTCTCCTAACTGGCAAGGCCACGTAGGATTCGTGGTCTTGCTTTCGCTAACTTGTCGTTGAGAATATCATTTCTCTAAATGATATTGTGTTATCAGAAAAATAATTCCAAGAGAAAAATACTGTCTTATTTTAAAATATATATATATATACATTTTGCTAAGATTATTTAAAATAAATATTTATGAGACAAAGAAAAAATGTACTAATTCACATTGAAAAAACATGTGAGGAGCATATGATGCTGAAAATAAAAATGAGTTTTGAATACTAACATAAAATTAAAAAAAAAAAAAAAAAAAAAACCATTCCTTTGCCATACACATTATTTGAAATCAAATTTTTCTATATTTTCGACGAGGAAAACTCAAGTTGAAAAAAATGTGAAATACTTGAACAATTTTTTAAAAGAACAAACAATTCGATTTAATAAAGAATAATCTAAAATCAGGAAAATGGAAAACATATAAATCATATATCCATCCATCCTTGAATCTTATAAATGTCATTTCTCTTTTTCTTTTTAAGTTTGATAAATAAATATATATAATAAAAAAAATGAATGCGTGTATGGTCTGTATTGATATCAACATCATGTAATTAATTGGTTAGGTGATTAATGGTAGTTGGGTTGGTGGATTCATTCAATCCAACTTCATATCAATTTATTACATATCATTATTTAAATAAAACTCAATTAGTTATAGGTAGAATGAGATGTGACCAAATGATTTGGTTCAGTGTCTTTTCGCTTGAATTGTGATTTTGGTTAAAATTGATTTTAAAATAATTAAAAAAAATGTGAATAATTCTCGCAATTTGAATTGCTGGGTAATATTTATATTTTGTTCTCGAATTTGAGTTTTTTTCACTAAATAAAATTTGAAGTTTGAATTGTGTCTATAAGAAATGGAATTATCATATTTTTGTTATTTTTCCTAAACTAACAAATATATGTATTCTTTCTTAAAAGTAACATTTGTTTTAATTAATTTATACAAAAATATCAATTATATCTCTTTTCAAAAAAAAAATTTAACTCTTATCAAACCTGACACTCAAGTAAATTTTATATAATGTTATATGTTTTTAAAGTTTTCTAAAAAATAAATAACAAATCTATCTATTTTCAAATCTTTCTTCACGAGCCCATATTATTTTAACAAATTTATCTATTTCAAATGTATTTTTTTTTTTTAAATACTCAATTTTAGAAAAGAAAATATTTCAATTGCAAACATACTAAATTATTTAGAAAAAACAAAATTATACAACAAAATAACAAGACAAACTGTTTGGTTTATTTTCGACAAAGTTTTAAATATTAAAAATTGTGATAATTTGAGTTTTATATGATACAATTTAAAGTTTAAATCTCATTCGATAAAAACGACTTAAATTTTCAACTAAAGTAATAAAAAAACATCATTGCATAATCCTAATTAATATAAGTTATCGCTTCTTTTAGCCTAGCGACAACAATATGTGAATTTCCTCAGCCTCCAAACCCGCAGAGATTGGGTTCGAACCCGTTAGACGACAAATTATGCGCCTAGTTCAATTTTTAAGTGTGTTTATGAGTTACAATATATATTTAACCTACGAGGATTAATCGCAAATCAAAAAAGAAGCAGAACCAACCACTCATAATGCTTCGAAAGAAGTTTCACATTAGTCTTTCGAACAAACAATGAGGGGTGGTCCACGTCTTGGCCGGTTTAGTCGGAAAAAAATCAAATTCTTAATTTTGTTTAACTTGTTATACTGAAAACATAAATAATTTTTTGTATTATATTAAAATAAGTAGGTTAAATGTTTTAATAATTTCTATAAGGTCTTAAGTTCAAACCTAGGTAAAGTACAAGGGTCTTCCAGATCTAAAACTAAATAGTAAAGGATTGTATCTGTCCATTGTCCTTTCTGGCCCGGCTATCTTTTTAAATTAATTTTAAAGAGAGAAGAGATCTGCTACATATCATATCAACCTAACTACATCTCTTTAACCTCACAACAAAAATGACATATATTAGAAAAATCTATATAAAAATAACTAGTTTATAGAAAGTCAATATATGTATGGTTTAGGAAAGTGTACTCAAAAACCATATAAATAAAATAACAAATGGTTTATATAAAATGGGTTAAATCAGAAAGTATACTGAAAACCCTGCTTCTTATTGAAATTCAAGTCTTGAATACAAGAAGGAAGACCTAACAACAACAACTGAAGATCTTGAGATAAAAGTTTTCTACTTTTGAAAACATATCATTCCATCTGACTTTTGATTTAAATTATTTGGTAGACGACGGTCTATGTCATCGTGTAGCCGGGTCCTCCACCGCCTTCAGGCACGGCCCACTCAATATTTTGTTTTGGGTCTTTAATATCACAAGCCTAACCAATTCAAACAAAATAGTTAAATTTCTTTGACATGGTACAAAGAAAGGAAATTTGCGCCTATTTTGAAACTCTGATATTTTGCCATAGAAAATCTTTTCAGCCAGGGGCGGATCCATGTACAAAACTACATGGACTTTAGCACGGTAGCCTAAAACACTTTATATGTATTTGACAATAACGACAATATTTTTCCGTCGTTATTGACAAGTTCCCTGTCGCTAAGAAATAACATTCACATTAAAACTTGATATTATTCAATTTATTGTCAAGCTAACCCGGATAGATTTTGTATAAAAAATTTAGCCCGGGTAGATTTCAAATCCGGGCTCTGCCCCTGTTTTCAGCTAAAGTTGTTTTGGATCATGATTAAGATTATAGTATGATTTTTACATTATTTGGTAAAAAGAATTGTTTCTTTTTAATCATGATCCAGATTGTTGAGATTTTTGTTATGCAGATTTTTCGGGATTACGATAAAGATGAAAAAATAATGCATACCAAAACATCGCAATTTTAAGATATCGCTTCTGGGCTAAAATTTTGTCAATCAGAAATTACCTTGCAATGCAAGCAATTTTGGGCGTTGATTTGCAGCTTCAGTTGACCTGTTTCATCAGGATTGTACCTTAACATGTCAAGAATGAGCAAAAGAAACATAATCTGAATCAGAGATGATTTAAGTCAACTGTAAAATTTCAGTTCAGAAAAGAGACTAAAATATATATTACTCGTAAACTCTTGCTGGACAATATCGTGCTTCTGGACCAGCATACTTGGGCAAGTTCACTAGTTCTGGAATCTCGGGATCTCTCAGTCGAAGATGAGCTGGTTGATCATGATCATGGTTTGTATTGCTCCTAATAAAAAAGGAATTGACCATTCATTATCCATTTATGAAACTTGTAGGCCATATGCAGAAATCTCTGTTTCAAAGTCCAGTTTATAGAGAATGGCTTAAGTGTGAACCTATAGAGAGAAGTTGGAACATCAAAAGATATAATCCCGTCTGGTTTTGGGTACTGAATTGGGGAATGAGACTCGGCTTCCTACAACAAAATAAAAAAATAATAATAATCGCGACATTTTATAGAAACTCTTGTTCCACTATAACATGTTCCACAAGTACTTACATCTGTAGCTTCATGATCGGCCTTTCCATGTTTGAGCGTAAAAGGAGACTTCCCTCTTAATATATAGCTGCAATACGAAGTGCTCAATAATTGTTGTTCAAAATGAATGGTTTCATTTTTGTAATTTTCTAGTTGTTCCAAAGTTTTATAAGTTGAATTAATCAAATTCAATTTTTCTCGTTTTCTAATTTAGAGTACCCATTTAATCAAAACTGCTTTGCTTCTATTTACATTTTACTCAAGCGAGCCCGAACTTTTTTCTAACTGTCCAATAGCCCTCCCGGGTAGTTATTCTGAATTTCGAATAGTATTCAAGATCCTCTGTTTTCGATTATCTAATATATCACTTCTCCAACAAAATAAATAAATAAATAATCGCAATGTCCATATAGTTTGGGAAAATCTTACTGTTCTATAGCACTAAGAGCTAAACCCGGAAGAAGTCCATATTCAAAAGCCTGCAATGAGAGTGAAGTAGTAAGAAACTTATTTAATCTTAGAACTGATTTGTATCTCTTCAGGGTAGTATGGTAATTAGTAGTAGTATAGGGGTAGTATGATAATTAGTAGGATAGTGCTTCTTCTATTTTTATCTTTTGTTTTGTTAAGGAAAAACTGGTATGAGGAAAGATAGCTACTAATGTGTAATTACCATACTGCCCCTATACTATTATTAATTACCATACTATCCTTCTACTATTGCTAATATATCCTACTGTTATCAATACATATAAGAAGGGAAAAATGTCTAAAATGATGATACAAAGACAGACCATCCAATTAAAGGAGACGATTGGTGATACTTACTGGTCGGTAGTTGCGGGCTCTATGAAGCTCTTCCCATATCCACGATTTCCTCAAGTTATCCCAATATGTTTCCATGGTTGAACCACTTTCTTGAAGTACATCAAATGCAGATTCTGCTGCCAGCATACCTGTGTGTGAAAATAGGATGTTTATGAAACAGGGAGAATCATGTCTGTGCTTACGAGAAGAGAGAAAGAATTCGTTACAATTTGATAAGAAGGTGATGTACAAAGACAGCGATTAGAAAATAACAAGTTTAATAAGCGACAATTAGAAGTGTAAGAAATTACAGAAGAAAAAAATTTGGGAAAAATAAAATTATATGGCAAAAGAACCTGATTTCATTGCAGTATGAGTTCCTTTGATTTTTGGAACATTTAAGAATCCAGCTGAACATCCAAGAATAGCTCCTCCAGGAAATACTGGATATGGAATAGACTGAAATTTAACTAGCATCATATTCATATTTGCATATAATCTACCAATAACTATTTTGCTACTGAAAAATTAAATACCATAAAATACTAAAACAAACATGATGTGAAGTGATGCTTACAGTTGTAAGTACCATCTTATAATTGAGATTTTTGTCCTAATTTTTTAAATCTTAAGCTTCTTTTCCACAAATGGTGAGGTAAATATTTTTTTAAGACCCAAGATTTTCACTAATCCACTGATAGCGTGAAGGTTACATCGGACGTGAAAAAAAGGGTCACAACAGTTCAATGCAAGTCACAATAAGATTTGTCATGAATAAAAATCACAAGTATGAAACAAGGTTATTTTTTTATATCTTTATCATTCAAATACACTCCTTGATGCTAAAACAAAATATCCAACTCTTCATATTTCCAAAATCTTTACACAACTTTTAGTGTCGGGTGCTAGAAACATAAAGAAAATTAAAATCCCAGTTGTACCTGAAACCCGCCTTCGTTCAATGTACGAGCACCATATTGGAGAACCGTTCCTCCTTCAAGGAGAGTTCTGATTGCAGGATGACATTTTAGCCTCTACAAAGAAGAAACCAGCACAAGCAAGGTAAGCTCCCCAAGTATTGTAAATGGAATGAAATTAAAATTTCAAGGAATCACCAAAGAAGGAATTTCAGGGAACAAAAAGCATAAGAGCTTCTTTGAACAATCCAAATATATATATGGACTCCCTTTAAAAAAAAGTACTAAGAATATTTTGGTCATTTTATCCAAATAAACCACTTTTACATCAAACAAATAATTTTTTTTCCAAATAATCCAAAAGTTCAATTAAGATTATCTGAAATCGAAATTTCCACTTTCTCTCAAGTTAGAAGTATTGAAATAAAATTCCAGATCCTAGCAAAAAATAAAATTTCAGAAAGCTCTTTCTAGGGGGGATATAATACGGATGCACCCATAGCCTAACGATTGAGATCTTCACCTGCCATACATGTGAATTGGGGCACTCTACTTTATCCTCAAAATACCACTACAATTCTCCCACTGAAAGGCCTATATAGTTTCCTCTACCTTAAGAAGCTCCAATCAAGAACATTATCCATTAGTTAAACTTCTACAATTATTAATGTGTTTGAAAAATCATTTGTGAAGAATAGTAACTATAGCAGATTAGCAGGAAAAAAAGGACCGCAATTAAAGGATATTTTTTTCCCTCAATTATACTGATTAAGGTGCATACCATGTTTTACAAATAATAACAATCTATGAGAAAATATGGGAAAACTATGGAAGTTATAAGTTCTTTTTACTTTTAACTAGAAGCTGCAGAAATCATTTAATTGGCATAAGATTATGGAAGCACATACCCTCTGACTAAAAACTAATAGTTTAGTTTTTTACCTGGAACTCCTCAAAAGGATTCAAGAAAGGGTTTTTATAATTTAAAGCAGCTACAAATCCAATGGAAACCTGCAAATTCAACAAGATAACATGTCCATTACCACCTAAACGAGAGCTAGCCAAAACTTAATATATTATTATTGTTAATGTTAAAGTTAACAAATTTGCAATGAGGACAGGTATATGTAATGATATCATAGGCCCACTGACACAGTCAGGGAAGACTTCGTCCAGTTTGCTGACATCTTGAATAAAGGGAAGGGTAGGCAAGCTTGAGATTTTTTGTGTCTGTGATGCAGGTAATCAGTTGGTAGTTCAGCTTTGGTAGTAAGGAATACATGTTTCATATTAATATTTATTCTTTTTTTATTTCCCTTTCTCCTCGTTTAGATATTGCTTTCCTTTGTTGTTTTGTCTTAATGTGTGTATTGTCTTTACAACTGATGCGACTTTGTTGTGGTTTTAATGATGTTTCAAAGTTTAAAAAAAAGGTTTTGTTGTTTTGAACAGATGACAAAACATCGTTCAACAACTCAATCATCAAGCAGAGTGAATTGGTAACTTAATATATTATTTTTGGTAATTACCATTATATCTGACAAGAAACTAACTAGACAAGCTTCAATAGAAAACTCTGAATTTGCTTCTCATCATACAACCAGAAAATCAATAAATTTATTACTCCATAAATTGGATAACTAAGAAAGAAAGAAATGCTGGGTAAAATCAAAAGAGTTCACTTCAATCCAATCAAATCATTATGCGCTGAACTCTATTTATGTGTGAGCTATATGCAAATGTTGAAGCAAGCAATAAGCAATACCTGCCTATCATTCATGTGGTACAAAAAGGAACCTCCATAAGTCTTCTGGTCCAAGGGCCAGCCAATTGTGTGAAGTACATGACCCGGGTTATGCTTTCTTTCATCAATTTCCCACACCTGATAGATTCAGCCTCAATAATAAGACAGACCAGAATCTTAAGTGTATTCAAATCTAAGAACATTATTATTATTATTTTATATTTCAAAGTTTGTAACAATAGAGTTTTCGTAAATGTGACTTCTAATAATACAAACAGTATATATACCAAGTCCTGAATGTTGTTATTAAACAACTCATCCATCACACTACGTTGAATTGGTTCAAATCCAAGAACATTTTACCATTAAGAATGTTGGAGGGAACTTTTCTAATAATAGATGACTGGTTTGTAAGTGAACTTCAAAGTCATTGGAAAATAAAATCTTCAATTGAAATAAAGAATAGATTTAAGGTGAAATCGCTACAAAATAATATCATACCTCCTTAATTCCTAAGGCATAAGTTTGATGTTGTGCATGAACCTTCTCCCTCAACTTGTATTTTCTCATAATTCTCTAGATTTAGATGAACATATAAATTTCTTGTTAGTTACAAGTATAAGATCCATACACTACAACCATGAGTAGAAAACCAAAGGGCTATAATTGTGGAACCTCTGATAATGACCCTCGACATCCTTCAGCAAAAAAGGTAATGCGTCCTGCATCCAATAGATTTATTTCACCATCCCATCAAACATCATTTTTTCAATCTCATCATTCAAATCATTAACTAAAATACTCTTCATTTTCCAAATCTTATAAATTTAAGGAAATGTTAAAATAGTAAATGAACCTAAATAATCTGATTTGAATGATGGCAATGGAGAAAACAATGTTATTCCAAAGCGTATTTTTCCTAAGAATAAACAAGGGATTTCCAAGTTTTTCTTTTCTATTCGGGAACCAAAGTAAATAAAATGTAATACATTTTACATTAACGCTCAGACAAAGAAATGTAGATTTATAGAACCTGCCTTTTAATTCTACACCACGTTGAAAATTGTCCTTTTTAGAACCATTTTTGGCAATCCCCATATCATTAGTTGCAATACCAGCAACATTATCATCAGCATCATATAAAATCTAGATAAGCCAATAACTTGTCAGCATCTCATAAACACTTAAAAAAAAGAAACCATTAAACAAAATAGTACCACCTCACTAGCAGAAAAGCCAGGATATATCTCAACTCCAAGCTCTTCAGCTTTTACTCCCAACCATCGCACTAACTGACTTAAACTGCATACAAAAATCAATAGTAAAATATGGCATAATTCTTCAAGAGAAAATGACAATAACACATTCATGTAGCTCGGCTCCAAAAATCTTCCAATCTTGGGGAATGGAAACGATAGTGATAATAATAAACAACATGAAACAAAGAATAGAGAAGAACCTTTTTTTCCAATAAGCATAGGGGAAATGAACAACTAATATATCGAGATGTCAAAGAAAATAGTGAAATTCAATGAAATCAGTAACAGCCAAAACCAGAGAAGTGGGTCTATATCATCAAAAATATGTGGACAGAAAACAATTGTAAATATTCTTCAACAGACAAGAATATAATATCTTAAATATGAAGCACATGATAATAAAATTAAAATTCCTCTCCCAATTCAATAAAAAAGGACAAGCATTTATCTGTTTAGAAGACAAAAAAGTTCAATTGATATCCCATCTTTAAACTACCAAAAAAATGAAATGGAAATCCCAAAATTCCAATGGCTTAAATATGCATTTTTAGTACAAAGAATCAAAACAGTGATTGAATGAATATTACCTTATAACATAGTTCCCCTCATTATCAAAAGGGCTTGGAAGTGAAATGGCACGATTCTTAGTGAGAAACATAAACTTATCAGAAGAAACAGGAATTTTGATTGGTGCCTGCAAATATATTTTAGAAAAGTATATAATACCCCCCTAGTAACCCCACCATGGAGGATAAAACAATGAATTCCACATGACAATATGTAATCACTTTTCATACAGTACTTCCTGATAACAAAATGATTGTGTCTACCTCTTCATGTTTCCACTGGGGGAGAAGTTCATCCAATGCCCGCGGCTCAAAAACATTGCCAGACAAGATATGAGCACCTACAGTGGCGATTACAATTACTATATGGAAAGGATGAAGGAATTCTAGTGAACATTCGATGGAGAAACAGATGAACATACACACCCACTTCAGCGCCTTTCTCGACGACACAAACTGACAAATCAACATCCTTCTCTTGGCATAATTGCTTCAACCTGATTGCAGCTGATAGTCCAGCAGGACCAGCACCGACAACCACCACATCATAATTGAGAGTTTCTCTTGCCGGCTCGCTACTGAAACATCTTACTCTATGAGATAAGTCCAGAGAATTCATCAAACATGTTTGATTCCGGCTTGCTTTCCTAAAATCTGACAAATTCAGCGAGCTTATGAAACTATTGGAGGATGGAGATTGTGGGTTTGAAGAAATTGGAAGTCGAGAGGTGTGGGGATGACGAAAAAGTGCGTCATTTGGATTAGAGAGACGATCAGCGGAGATGAAACGGATATTGGGTGGAGTATGAAGGGTCGGTGAATAGGATTTGAATTGGGTTCTGGATTTGGAGGAGAGAAAGAGAGATCGAAACATGATTATGAAGAGAGATTGTACTTGGGTTTTTAGTTAGGATAACTCAGAAGAATCTAACAAGTTCTGCCATTAACAAGAAGCTTGCTTTCATTTGAGAGATGCCGTAACGAATGTAATCACTAATCAATCAATTGTTTTAAGGGATTGGTTTTATTTTTGCTATAAAGGATAAGAACTAAAAATGCCAATTTAACTAAGTTACAAAGGGTTTCATTTAATTAATATTTTTTTTCCACTTGGGTTACTAATTTATTTAAACTAACTTTAATTTAGAGTAGATAATGTCCAAATTTTTGTAAGGAATAATGTCTAATTGAATGAGTAAATTTAAAATATTGTAAGAGAGAATTTTTAAATTTTTATTCTACTCATCAAATTTTTATAAAAAATTGTCTGACATTTATCATTACCTTATAATTTGTTACTTGGACTAGTTTTAATTTATTTATATGGAATTATATAAAAAGTTATAGTTAAAAGAATTTAACCTGAACTATAGTCTATCATAATATTTTATTGCTTTTCATCGTTGTTTGTTGCATAGTTTTATTAATGAAAAGATAGACATGACACATCCTCAAGGTTTATGCAAGGGGCAAATTTGATCAAATAGCCCTATTATAATTTTTCCACAAAAGACCAAATTACCCTTAATATATGTCTTCTAATTTCCCTCCGTTTCCCTTATTTCTTCATTTCATTTCTCTTCTTTCTCTCTTCTTCTCCCCCGATCGACCGTTGATATCATCTCTTCTTCTTCCCGACCAACGAAGCCGATCAACGAAGCAACTCCCTAATCGATCAACGAAGTCGATCATAGAAGCAACCCCTAACTCCCCGATTAACGCAGACAACAACTCTCAGCGATCCCATCAACTCCCAACGTCGGAACGCCAGTGACGACATCTTCATCATTTCAGGTGAGTTTTTCTGTCGTTTTCCTCTTTCATGCATGCTGAGTTGAAATGGTTTTAGAGTTTTAGGGTTTAAGATTTTAAGGGGGGAATTGTTTTGTGAATGCTGAATGGTTTGAAATGGTTGTGTTGGGTGTGAATGCGATTGAAGTTTGGCTCAGTCCTCTTATTTATCGATTCCGTTGCACCATTATCTCACACAAAGGAGGCAACCCTCTCACTAGCATCCAAACACCACAAAGGAATTTGACCTCTACCTCCCACCAAGAGAGTAATATCTATTTATATTATTAGGTCAAGCACAATAAGCGGGTTACTAGAGATTGGGCCACAATGTTGGGCCAACCAATACCCAACAGGTTGCAATATGTATATTACGTCTGCGCATTTGCATTTTGCGTTTGCGAAGATGAATTTTGTGTCTGCGCAATTGTGTTTGTGCAAATTGCATTTTGCGTCGGCGCAATTGCATTTTGCGTTTGCGAAGATGAATTTTGTGTCTGCGCAATTGTGTCTGTGCAAATTGCATTTTGCGTCGGCGCAATTGTGCAGACGCAAAATTAATCTTCACATACGCAAAATGCAATTACGCCGACGCAAAATGCAATTTGCGCAGACACAAATGATTTTGACCAACGCAAAATGCATTTACCCAGACACAAAATGAGTTTTCTTGTGTTTTTATTAGTCTAACATAATGTTTCTTTGCAGGTGGCACAAACCAAAACCAAAACCAATTCCATTATTGAGAAGTTTCTTGGTCGTGTCTCATAGAAATCCACCAGCACATGTTTGTCAAAGATAAAGGAAAGGTTTAATAAACTTGATCTTATGGATAGGGTTTTGCAGACCCAATTTCAGCATATATTGAAAGCCCCGACTATATTTTTCTCAAGAACAATAATCCATCAAATGCTGATAAGGAAAAACAACTCAAATTCGAAGGAGATAAGGTTTCTGGTCAATGGTTAGGAGCTCTGATGGGACAATAAGGAATATGCCTTGGTGACAGGCCTCAACTTTGGCAGATTTTTTATGGTAGAAAACATGCACGTTGAAGAATGTCTACAATGTCCACCCCTAGTCTGTAAATATTTTGGGGGTAAATGATTATTAGAGTGAAAGAGGTTCAAGCAAGTTTCCTCTGATGCTCTGATAAGGAGGATGCATGAAAGATGTGCTCATATACCTGATTTACTAATATCTTTTCGTATATGATAATAGGAGGAGGGTAAGTTTGGAAATCTTTCGCATAGTGGAGGACATGGAGATGTTCTCCAATTTCCATGGGGAAATGTGTCCTTTAGTGCAAATTTAAAGGTATTGACAAAGACATGAAATATCTCTGGGAGTTATATCTGACCAAGAGGGAAACTTGCAAGGGAAAAAACGACTGTGATGTCGCTTATACTATTCATGGGTTCGCACTAGCCTTCCAAGTATGGACCTATGAGGTTGTCAAGACATTTGTCCCTAAATTTACGTGAAGGATCGAACGGGAAAAGTCTATATGCCCAAAGATATTGCTCTATACAGCCTTCAGGAGCAACAATAACACTATCTAGGAGGTAGTCATTGCCCTCCTAAAGTGCAATGTGTTCATCGAGATTGATGAGTCTGAGGAAAAGAAGAGGAAGTATTGTGGGGAGGACTTTGAAGATATGGGAGACTACATTTATTATTATTTTTCGAACTAGATGGTAAGAGAGAACGAATGAAGATGAAAGTACTCCCAAAGATGAAAGGACTACCATGGGTTAATACACTAATTTGTGTTGACAAGTGCACTAATTCTTTCGTAAAATACATGTTGCGTAGACGCAAATTCAATTGCGCAGACACAAAATGTAATTGCGCAGACGCAAAATGCATTTGCGATGGCAAACAATTTGCGTTGGCAAACAATTTGCGTTGGCAAGTGCACTATATGTCGGCGCCAATATGGATATAATTTTTACTAATTTATTATTACTAATATTATTTATAAATGTGTTATATTATTAAAAATGTATATAAATTATTTATTAATGTGATTAAATTATTTAAATGATTATATAAATATAAAACTAATATAATTGAGTTAAATCTTTGATAAAGAATTTGTTATAGAGTTGTTCAATTTTTTATATATAATTATAATGGTAAGTTTTATTTT
Source organism: Impatiens glandulifera (assembly GCF_907164915.1). NCBI lineage: Eukaryota > Viridiplantae > Streptophyta > Magnoliopsida > Ericales > Balsaminaceae > Impatiens > Impatiens glandulifera. Next base: position 56,515,212 of record NC_061862.1, on the reverse strand, counting down.
TTTAGAATATTTGTTATATATAAATATGAATTAAGTAAATTTTTGTATATATAATTATAATGGTAAGTTTTATTTTTTTAGAATATTTGTTATATATAAATATGAATTAAGTAAATATACTAAAATGAATTAGTCACCTTAAAATCATATGTATAGATAATCTTATGTATATATATATATAATTTATTACTAATAATTATTTTAAAATCATATTATTTGTGCTTAATAATATATATAAATTACTTTACTGTTTAATATTTATATAAAATACACATTATTTTTAACTATTATATATAAAAATGCAGTTAAAAGTACTATTACAAATTATATATAGTATAAGTCGTATAAAAGTATAAATTATAACTATCATATATTATTATAGTATAAGTTAGATTAGTTGTTGATGTTTGACATAAATTATAAGAAATTGTATAAGTTATATATGGTTTATAATTTAGTGTTTGGTATATAATATATAAGAATGTAGTATATGTGGTAAAAATATAAATATAAATTTATTATTATTATTTTTAAATATTTATTTATATTATCAATAATATTATTTATTATTATAAATTATTGTACGTTATTATTTAATAATTAATGTAATTTTAATTAAAATCTAAAATTTTAATTATAATATAAACGATAAATTTATATTTATTTAATTTAAATATTATTAATAATGGTAATAAAAAAATTAAAATAAAATTTATATATAAAATAAAAAAATAGTATTTATATTATAAGTAAATATATAAAATTATAATTAATAAAATTATCATTATAAAAATAAATAAATATTTTTACTTAAAATATTAAACTATTTTAAAAAATATATTAAAATGATTATATATATAGTAATAATATTAAAACTAAATAAAAATATATTTAATATATAATATAATAATAAGGTATATATAATATTAATATAGGTTATAATAAGAAATTAAAAATTAAATAATATAAGAATAGTATTGTAGTTGAACCAATTCCCAATCAAGGTTAGTCCTAAACAAGGTTAGGTAACCTTAACCTTGTTTGACGTTCAACTTCCCAAACTAACATACTTTGTTTATTTATTTTCAAACTAACTTACTTTACTACTTCAAACTCAGTTTTTTTATATTTTAATTTAATTTTATTATATTTAAACTTATTATTAAATATATATATATACATTTAAATTATTATTTTTTTATTAAAATATTTAAATCATTATTTTTATAAATTAGATTATTTATATTTCAATATATATATTTACATTATTATTATTTATATTTTATATATATTTTAAATCATTATTTTTATAAATTTTATAATTATAATTTTAATATATATATTTACATTTCAATTATTATTTACATAATATAATAAATATTCACTTTACCATCCTCATAAATAATTGATAAATATTAATATATTTAAAATATTTAAACTATAACCATATATAATAATTTAATAACTTTTAAAAATAATTACAATCATTTTTCTCTAAATTATTGCCAATTTTATTCAATACATCTTTGACTATGTTTCGTATAACTTTCTTAGCCACATCTCTCACAAATTATGGTATTTCGTCTCAATTCGAATACGCTGATTTTGACTTCGTTAGTTTTTTTTCTTTCTCAAAATTTCATTGATATTAAAATTATCATATTTCTCCCCATCATGTGCTATTGAGAACGTCCAATATTGATTTTCTTAAACATATCTGAAATCGTTAACACTATATTTTATGTTAATTTTGTTCGTTGATAAAAAAATTTTATTTATGTTTTTATTATTATTTTTCAAATGTTTAATCTCGTTATTTGTTCGTGACACTTTGAACGATCGTATTTTTTTAAAATGTTTTTGTCATTATATTTAAATAATTCTCATTTATATAATATTATATTAAACTTTTTAAAATAAAAATAAAAGTTATATAAAATAATAATTAAAAGTACATATATATTTAAATATAAATAATCAAATTTATAAAAATAATAATTTAAATATATATATCAAAATATAAATAATCATTTATAAAAACAATAATTTTAATATTTTAATAAAAATAATAATTTTAATATATATATAATAATAATAAATTTAAATATAAATAAATTTAAAAAATAAGAAAATTAAATTTGAATAGTAAAATATATTAGTTTGAAAATAAATGAACAAAGTAAATTAGTTTGGGAGGTTGAACGAGAAACAAAATTAGTTTGAGAATTGAGTTCATGGTAGCTAGGTGGACTAGATACTATTTTTATAGTAAACTAGCAAAAAAGTCTATGCGTTTGCACGGAGTTAAGTTAACACATATATTAACTAAAAAAATATGTAAAAAAATGAAAAAAATTAAATTTTCTGTTTTTTTTCGTCTTAATAAATCGTCGTGTTCGTCGAATAACCACTATATGCTTGTAGTTGTCCGCGCTAATTAAATCTACCATTCAAATGTATTTCTTTGTGTTATTTTTTGAGATTCTAATATTAATAGATATTATAATAGTTAGTCTAAGTTGTAAACATAAAAAAGTTATAAGATGAAATAATAAGTGGAATGAATATCGATAACTGGACAATTATTACTACATTTTTGTAAGGTTGTAAGGATCGTAATTGGACACAACACGAGAAATAAGAAGTTCTAATTTCTCAAAATTTATGACTATAAATATCATTTAAAAGTCTTACCAATTTGAGACTATAAATATCAAACAAAACTCTTATTCATAGTGTCAATTCAATCAAAACTTATCCAAATTAAATTACAGAGATCAATAAATACGATTGAAGTCATCATCGGATAAGGATTTAGTGGTTTTACACATTCAAACAATAAAATTAATGTTCAAAATTTCTCTTTTTATGTACTTGTAGATAATTTCATTTTAAATGAAATAGTTGAAAAAGTAGTAGAGAATGAAAAGTATAATATCAAAAGGTATTAATTTGATAACCTTCTCAATAAACATCTTATTATTTTAATTTTAAATCACCAAAATATAAAATAATGACAAAAAAAATAAATAAGTTTATTACTAAATGGAAAGACAAATACATATATAAATACCAAAATAAAGTAGATATTCAATAATCAGCAATATAACATTAAAGTTAAAATATGACAAAAAATGATAATAATAAAGTTAATAATAATAATAATAAAGTGTCATTTGTTTATTAATTTACTTGTACCACCTAAAAAATTTGTCTAAAATTTTGTAAAATGAAACTATTTTTTTTGTGTGTTGAAATTCTTATAATTCAATTTCTACAATATTTGCATTAATTAGTTATGAATTATGGTGAAATAAATTGGAAAGGTTCGTTTTGTTTTGTTTGATGTTAATTATTTGGATAAATTATTAATATATATAAATTGAAGGTTATAATAATATTTATTATTTATTAATTTTATTTCCATTAATTAGTTATAAATTACAATGAAACTGAATAATTTATTTTATGGATGAGAGGTTATAATAATATTTAGGGCAAGTTACCTTGGGTGTCCTTTAATACTTTGATCGCTCACTTTTGGCCTTTAAATTAATATTTGAAACAAATCGTCCCTTCAACTTTTATAAAGGTCATCAATAGCCCTTTCGTCAATTTTTTAGTTAAACATAACGGTTTAATTTTAAAATACTTTTCTTTATATATTATATTTAATTTAATTTTTTTTTATATTTATATATATAATTATTAAATCGCTTATATATAATATTATATATATTATTATTAAATTTTATATTTATATAATTGTTAAATCTTTTATATAATATATAGATAAGATATAGATAATATATATTATTTATTTTTATCTATATTTATATAAAAAATGTTTAAAATAATTTATATAATAAATATATATATATTATCTTTAATTAATTTATATATAATATTTATATAATATATATTTTAAAAAATATTTTGAGGGTTAAAAGTAATTGAGTAGTTGAAAAATTACCAATCCTTTTAACCTTCAAATTATTTTTTAAAATATATATTCTATAAATTATATAAATTTATTTATATATATATATATAATTAATGATTAAAGATAATACATATAAATTATTTTCAAACTTTGTTTTATATATATATATATATATATATAATATATAAGAGATTTAATAATTATATAAAAATTAATAATAAAATATATATTTTTAAATATATATATAATATTATATATAAGCGATTTAATAATTATATATATAAATATTAAAAATAAGATTAAAGATAATATATAAAAAAATAATATTTTAAACTTAAACCGTTATGTTTAAACAAAAAAAATTGAAAAAATGACCATTGACGACCTTTCTAAAAGTTGAAGGGGCGATTTGTTTTAAAAAATAATTTGAGGACTAAAAGTGAGCGATTGAATAATTCAAGGGCCGCCCAAGTAATTTTCCATAATATTTATTATCGTTAGTTAACATATTCAATGTAAGTATATTTGTTTATAATTTAAATTTCTTAAATAATTTTCATAATTAATATTAATATTTAATACAAATCTCAATAATTATAAATGACTTTGTAGATGAGAAGGGTTTATTTTAGTTGAATTTATTTATAAATAATCAAATTATTTAGATGAAATATTTAATAAAAAAATATTAATATATTTGGATGCTAGGTTATATTTATTGAGTTTATTTTTACAAACATTTTTTCTTTAAAAAAAAAGGAGTATAAAAAAACAAAATTTATAAAACACATTATTATTTCAATAAAAATATGAATATTAAACAAAATACTTGATCTTCAATTATTAAGTTAGTGTATACATATGAAAATACCTGAAACAAATATAACAAAATTAGGAATTAATGCAATAGAAAAATAAAAAATCTTTTTATTAACTAAATTTTATGATAAAATGATCAAAATTTCATTTGACTTATATAATATGATAACGAAACTCTTATTATCCTTTCAGTTTTTTAAAATTAATATATAATATTTTAGATTAGAATTATTAGGTTTACTTTTAAAATAATTAATAAAAAATATTAATATTAATATATATATATATATATATATATATATATATATATATATATATATATATATATATAAAAGTATATATATAAAAGAGTAACCGATATAATAGATAACGAAAACTCTTATTATTCTTGTAGTTTTTATAATTAATATATATAATATTTTAGATGAGAATTATTATGTATACTTTAAAAATAATTAATAAAAAAAATATTAATATATATATATATAAGTATATATATAAAAGAGTAACCGACATAAAATAATTAATGATGTAACTTCGTTAAGGGAAAGAAAAACAATTAATTAATAAAGATAAATGAAGAATATATATATATATAAGAAAAAAAAATACCTATGATGATGAGAATTATTTTGAAGAGAGCGTGATGTAAACCTCTTATACATATAATTAAAATATTAATATTATTTATTAAAATACAATTTTACTTATAATTTTATTATAAAATATCTTATTACATTGTGTTATGAAATAATAAAAATAAATTAATTTTGAAAAAAACTTTTCTAAATTCACGGAGCAAAAATCTTTGACTTTCTCTTGATTTCAAATCCATGTCTTTTTTAGCTTCCCATTTTTCTTCCAATCAATTAAATTCAGACTAAATCACATTATTATTATAATATGATAAATATAATATAAATATATTAAATAGGATAATTAAGACAAATATTATAAAATAATATGAATAATAAATTAATTAATTAAACGTTATAATAAATAATAATAATAATAATATTTCAAAAAAAAGGAAAATAGTAAAACATATTAGGCTAAGAATATAAGAATATAGAGAACATATGCATTTAAAAAATTATTTTTATTTTATTAATTAGTCATAAAATTTAATCATTACTCATACTTTGACCATATCGGATTCAAAAGAAAATCGATGAAATGAGTAGGATGTTGTTGCAGTTGCCTGAAAAAAGAAGATTGATGAAATGCGTATGATGTTATTGTAGCTGCCTGAAACGATCAAATTCCTAAAAAAAATATAAAATAGTGAACAACTAATTGTTGAAACATAACATAATGCAAATTCAATTATTGAAAGCATGATATTGATCGAGAAATTGAGAATATTATGAGTCGATATGGAGATATCACTATTCTCTCTTCAATTGAACATCTAAGATTATTTATAAGGAGAAAATATTTGGGTGGAAAAGAAGATAAAAAGTCGGGTTGATTTAATATATTGGTTTAATTGTAATTATATGTTGATATAATTATTTAAATTAAATTAATAGATAATTATAATATAATAACTGTAACTTTTTTATTCTTGCATATTTTTATATTTAATATTTAATATATATAATATTTTAGACGAGAATTCATTAGGTTTATTTCTAAAATAATTAATAAAAAAAAATATTAATATATATATATATATATATATAAGACTAGCTGACGTAGAATAATTAGATAAAACTTCGTTTTCGTTAATAGAATTGATGAAAAAATATATATTTTATATATTATTAGTGTGAATATATATATGGTAAGGGATATATATATATATATATATATATATATATATATATATATATATATATATATATATATATATATATATATATATATATATATATATATATATATATATATATATATAATAAAGAGAAAATATTATGATGATGGTGTGAATCATTTTAGAGAGAGTATGATGTACACCTCCAACATTTTGTAAAATGAAACTCATTTTTTTTTTGTGTCCAAATGCTTATAATCCAATTTCTATAATATTTGCATTAATTAGTTATAAATTATGACTGAAGGGGTTTATTTTATTTGATGTTAATTAATAGGTCATAATATTTTCATTATATTTATAAGTCTATTGCAATTTTCTGCAAAGAAATAATTTTTTTTATAAAACGCTTAATTATTAGAATTAGAATTTAATTTTATTTTAACTAACTAGACGATAAACGATGAGTTATAAAATCTTTATAATAAAATTTACTTTTGGTAGGACGCAAACAAGTGTCACCGTCTGAACAAGACATTATATGTTGACAAAATATTGATAGTTTTCGTATGAGGCATTATTACAAGTTGTTCGCTAAAATGATTTTATATACTTTTTGTTGGAAAAATTTTAGAGTCAAAGATTTCATCCAAGATCTCGTTTTTGGATGGAGCTAGCATTATTCATGGGTGAAATTCTAATAGAAGATATGTGCATGAAAAAAAATATTGTATTATGGTTAGTCGTATGTGTCAAGAATAAGTTGAATAACAATTCATGAATTACTTTTTGCATTATCGATGGTGACTAGTATTTGGAGTCTTTTATGAAGTACTACTAAGATTCATTGAGCGATGTTTAGTTGCTGGAATATTTGGTTTGATTCGGTTGATATGTCAGGCCTACATAATTGGGTTTTCATCTCAATTATTGTTTGGTGGACTATCTGGTTGGAGAGAAATCGTCCAATTTTTAATAATTGTAGTCGTCCGAATCGTTTTTCTTGAAGATTTACGAGCTTGATAACGGATAAAGTACTATTTTTTCTTAATTTTTATTTTCATGTCATGTTTTATTATTATACTTAAATATTTTTTTATTTATTTTTAATATACATGAATATTTAAAAAATATAATTAATTAGAATTTAGATCAATTTTTCCGCCCTTTTTGAAAATATAGATATGTAATAAATAATTATTGACTTTAATAATTTAAAATAAATAATACAAATATTATTTTCAATAAATATAATTTTGAAAATATTAAATGAAAATAATATTTATAATATATATATATATATATATATATAACAATAACAAGATTAATCATGATATATTTGATGTTTAATTAATTAACAAATATTATTTTAGAGAGAAAAATATAGAAGATGATTTCCTAAAATTTAAATTTAAATTTATTTATCAATCTTAATTTACTTTTCTTTTTAACACAAAATCTTAATTTACTCCTCTTGTTTGTAACACAAAATAAACTTTCCATTACATTGATTCAATAAATTTAACATTTTCATATTCTCTACTAAATAATATATAATCCTCAATAATTTATAAATAGAAAATAAAGAGATTTTAATTTTTCAAGTAAATAAAAAATTTAAAATTTTACTAACTAAATAATATTTTATTACCATCACATATCTCATAAGCATCTCTTATATATATATATATATATTCAAAGGGTCTAACTGGTCAGTCAGAATATTTAATTTCTTAATTAATTAAGTTATAATACTTTATATTTTAAATTTAACATAAAACTTTATTTAAATTAATAATATTTTATTTTTTAATTTTAACATAAAACTTAATAAACATAGCATATTTTTAATAATATTTTAAATGTATTCATATAATTATAATTATAATTATATATATATATATATATATATATATAATTATGAGCTTTTATAAATATTTTATATTTTCATCCCGTATATATAATAATAACGTTTAATTCTGAATTGCAAGAATTTATATGAATCGCATACTATGAACGATTTAGATAATTGTGTTAAATAAAATGAATCAGGTTAATTATAAATTATACTTAAAACTCTTTTTAAAAAAAATTATTTTCTCTAATTTAATAAATATATATTTAAAATTAATGAATGTATATTAATTAAGAATGTCAAAATTAATTTCTCAAAAAAAAACATCTCAAAAGTATTTTTTTTCTTTTCTAATTTTACTTTATATTATTTCTAATTAATAAATAATTATATATATAGATATAAAATTTTATTTTTATTAATTATTTTATATCTATATAATTATGTATCAAATATATATAACAATTTATTTAAAAATTAATTCATAATTAATTTGTAAGATTATTCGTTTTTTCTTTATATTCAAATAATAAGTGGCGATAGTGAGAATGGTTAGATATTGAGAATAATATTTTTTATTTTTTAATAAAAGTTGAGTGATTTAATTTTAATCGTTAGACATATCAATTATATATTCATAAAATAAATTATAAAAATAATTAACAATCTTAAGTGATATAATGGTTTAATTTATAATAAATGCCAATAATTTGAATTGAAATATGTGCAAAATGCTCGAAATACAATTGGGAAACAAACAATATGTTGTTAGGAACTAATAGATATATTGATAGATGAAATGATAATACGGAGAAAAAATTTATAATGATATAAAATGATTGTAGTAAGAATGCTCCAAATGATATTCAATTATGAAAATCATTATAGTTTTGTTTAAATTTTTATAATTTGTTCAAGTTTGTTAAAAAGAAAAATTAAACAAATTATAACATACTATTATCAATTTATAATTATATATATAAATATATTAATTAAGATGAATAGTCAATTTACTTAACTAATTAATTATACTCAACACTCATATTAAAATTCAAATAAATAAGATTAAGTGACACTATCATTAATAAATAATTAAGTATTATAAGATATATAATAAATTTTGAGAATATATTAATCAATATACAATTAGAAAATCATACTAATCACTTATTATCTTATTTCATTTTATTTAATGCGCCGATTTCATGTGTCGATACGATACCTTAATAATTGTTGGGCGGGCCGAGGCCCAATGTTAGTATTGTATTCAACCTAACGAAACCCTAACTAATTATCAAAAATACCGTTTACATTATTTAAATACTTGGTACTCTCCTGTTTTTGGTGAATGTGTTATAAATATTTTTTATCATCAAATTCGCTTATACAGGGTGTGTGAAATTTGTCATCAATAATTTATTTCAATGTGTTGAGTTCTTCTTCTATCTTTTATATTATCATTGATTATATTAGATAAATCATCTTATTACAATTACAATTGACTTTAATGTTGATTAGTTCAACACCAATTTGACGTCGCAAACAGGATTGTGACAATTGCATCACTTTCAAAAAGGTATTTTTATTTTGTATTCAAATTGATATTCCATGAACTTTAATTTATTTTATTTAATTTTATTTTAGACAATGGTCTATTCCCTGGAAGATGTTAACACAACATCACATCATCGTGATATTAATTTCAACAAACATGCTTTCAGTATGAATCGAATCCAAACTCCAGGTATTCAAATGTTCTAATTCATATATTAAGGTAAATCTTTAATTTTTTTTGTTATCTAAATTGTTTTTTTTTTTATGACATCTCTCCACTAAATCCGAAGTTTTAGTGTTCTTTTTCAAGTTCTATTTACCTTTGTTTTTAAAATCTAAAATTCTATCACTAAATTGCTAACAACTTGATAATTTGAAGAAGAAAAAATGCTTACAATGTTCCACATAGAGGTCCACAAAACTGCTTATATATAATTTTTTTTTTTTTATCTTTGTTACAATTTAGGATTTTATATTTAAAGTATTAAATTATAATCTATTAATTTTGATTAGTTTATCTTATAATCTGATCAGATCTTTCAGACAGAGAAGTTCACGTATGTGATGAAAAATTGGGTTATTTTGGAATTTTATTAAAAAAACTCAATCATCAAATCTTATATATTCATCATTTAATTCATTAAATAAAATAAAGGTATTTATGTAATATATATACATAAAAAAATAACTATTTTTTACTCAGTTTTTAGAGGAGGGGCAACTTGTTCAGAATATGTCAATATTGTTGAAGAAAGTCGAATAAAACATGAATATTAGATTTTTCCACCTGTTAATTGTTTATGCTTTCGTATGTCATCCTTTGAAGTAATTTAAATTGGGATTTTTAGTGCAACCTCAAATACATAAAAAATGACCCACACACATTATTTTTCTTTAGAAAAAAAGAGGTCTTAGAAAAGTAATGACACCAAATCCAAGGACGGGATATGGTATCTCTAAGGAAAAAACAAAACCAGTGTTACAGATACTCTTAAAAATCTATAAAAGAAAATGAGAATTTATTGAGGAAGAAAATTGATTGTATATTTGACGAAGATGAAGAATATGTCACTCCTGAAATAATGATGTATAATTATGTTTCTCATATTTTTTTAAGATCTTTATCTCCATAAGTTTTTATTTATGGTTAACATATTATTTTGAATGTGAAGGAATCTGAAGCTGATGAGATTGATCAAAGACCATTGAAAAATTATGTATACAACATTCAGATAATTCTAACCTCTCAACGAGTAAAAATCATATATATTGAACAAGAAACAGAGGAAAACAAGTGTTACAACTGTCCAAGGCATTGTTTAGTTATATTCTTTTTTTAAACAAGTGTTACAACTGTCCAAGGCATTGTTTAGTTATATTCTTTTTTTATAATCGTAATCATTATTAAAAATTGATAAGGTAGAAAATCCAAATTATTTACTAAAATAGTCAAGTTAACGTAA